>NC_089837.1:441846635-442171278 GCF_035609145.1 Eleutherodactylus coqui | reverse complement strand
TACTACTTAAAGAAATAAAATACTTTTTTAGAAAAGAATAGCTTTCTGTCACCATCTTTTGCCCCCCACCCACCATAAACTATAAAATTTTCCGTTGACACGCCTGTGTGAAGGCTTTTTTTTAAGTTGAGATGTAGTTTTTATTGATACCATTTTGGGGTACAAATAAGCTTTGAAAGCTTTTTATTCAATTTTTTCTTGGAGGTGGAGTGACCAAAAAAGTGCAATTCTGGCATTTTTTCTGACAGCATCGCTGACAGCATTACTTAATGTGATATTTTAATACACGGAACCTTTAGAGATGCAACAATACCAGTTTTTCCCTTTTTTGATGTAACAGCTGGGGAAAGATTTTTTTAACTTTAATATTACTTTTTGTAACAATTAAAATTTTTTATTTTACTTATTTTATTTTTTTAATTTAAATTCTTTATTTTTGGTTTTAACTTGGATACAGAAAAAGAAAAAGGGGGGGTGTACAGCGTTAAAGTACAATGAGATTTATTCTCGTATACAATTGAACATTGTGAGTGAATTACAAATAATGAGAGAAGTTAAAAGATAGAGGGGAAAAAGATGAGTAAAAGTGGGGGAAGTGGAGGGAAAAACAGGATCGGTTTTCTAGTAGCTTGCTTTATGATCCAAATTATGGGTCGTACCTAGGAATAGGATAGGTATATTGTATTAAAGCGGAGGGCTGGTTGGCTAGTATATTTCTAAGTGGGGGTTGTTTGTTCCCGTGTGTGATCCACTTATTCCAGATTTTGAAGTACTTGTCTGGCTCTCCTTCTTGTAGACGTCTCATTTTTTCAAAGCTATTCATTAGATTAACCTCATTCAACCATTCATGGATGTTAGGGGGGGTCTACATCTTTCCAATGCCTCGGAAGTAGTATTTTTGCTGCATCTAGTAGAAGAGGGAGCAGTGGGTCTCTTTTTCCTGATGCCCTCCGGTGGAATATATTTGGGAGGAGCAGCTTGGGTGCGAGTTTTACTTCATAACCCAGAATTGGTTTTAGCGTCTTTTGTATTTCCTGCCAAAAGGGGGCCAACACTGGGCATGAAAACAAGATGTGTGAGAGAGATCCCTCTGCTTTAGAACATCTCCAGCAGGTCAGGGGATATTTCGGATCTATTCTATGGAGCAGCTCTGGAGTTTCGTACCACCTGGAAATTATTTTGTAGTTCAACTCTTGGTATTTTGTTGAAACCGAGCTTGAGTGTGAGTTACTTAAGATGTCCAGGATTTCCTCTTGGGAGAATGTGGTACCAAGATCTTTTCCCCAACTTTAGATATAAGAGGGGTTTTCCTTATTATGGATGAGGGTGTGATTTTACTTATTTTAACTTTGTTTAGTCTCTATAGGGGACTTGAACTTGCGTTCATTTGATTGCTCATATAATATAAGCAATACTATTGTATTCCATTATACTGTATTTTAACAGGTTTCCTATTAAAGACGTGCCATATGCACCTCTTAATAGGCTAACAATCATGGCAGCCCTGAGGGCCTTCAGAGAGCCCAGGCTGCCATCCCACCCGAATGGTACCCTTGGTACATTTAAACCCCGATAAATCGGCACAGTTAAATTATGGTGTCAAAATTGACAGCGGCATTTAAAAGGTTAACAGACACTAAATGGGTTATCATGGCTCTTGCAGGCAGGTGTAAGCTGTCAAACGCTGCCGATACCTGCTGCATAAACATATGTTGGTTCTATACATTCTAACTGCACAGTGCATATGCAGTGAGGATGTACATAGCCATATAGCTGTCAGGAAGGGGTTAAAGATGATTAGTCAACTCTCCTAATGTGTGCCTTCTAGTAAATACATGTATTTTGAATTAAATAAAAGTTCTTCAGCATTTTTTCTTAAAATCTGCATTCTTCTATCCTTCTTGGAAATTTAGGACTAAATTAACAACTGGGTGTTACCATTCCCTTTGTAAAATTGGTGTTCCCTTACACTGTCTAATATTGTCAGCACTGATTGGATGGTGTTCTCTGTAAAGACACACCCAAACTGGTAACACACAGTTGTCAATTTAGTCATACATTTCTAGGAGGAACAACAGAGGAACCACACATCATAGAGTGCTACTGTAGGAAATGATGCTTCAAAACTGTTATTTCAGAGGAAAACACACAATACAACAAGAGGGATGCACTCTAGAATATCTTTCTGTTTTCTCTCAGAAAGTAGATGGAACATCAACTGATCTTCCCTGTGCTGCTGGGGGGAATAAAAGCATGTAGGCTATCTGTAAGCAAAGAGATGGTGAGGGAACACTTAGCTAACTTAAATGAATTCAAGTCTCAAGGACCAGATGAATTACATCCTAGGATACTAAAGGAAGCAGTGGAGGTAATTGCTGAACCACTCGCCATAATCTTTGAAAATTCCTGGAGAACAGGAGATTGGAAAAGGGCAAATGTTGTCCCTATCTTTAAAAAAGGGAAGAAAGTGGATCCAAGAAACTACAGGCCTGTGAGCCTAACTTCTAAATCAGGAAAGATCTTTGAACAAATTATTAAACAGAATGTATGCAAGTACTTGGATGAAAATGGAGTAATAAACCAGAACCAGCATGGGTTTGTAACAAACAAGTCATGCCAGACTAATCCAATTTCCTTCTATGACAGAATCCCCGACTGGGTTGATCAGGGAAATTCGGTGGATATAGTTTATCTTGACTTTATTAAAGCATTTGATAAAGTGTCTCATACTATACTTACTGAAAAAATGACCAAATATGGAATTGACAAGGCAACTGTTAGGTGGATTCACAACTGGCTGAATGATCGTACTCAAAGAGTGGTCATAAATGGCTGCACATCCAAGTGGAAGAATGTAACAAGTGGGGTACCACAAGGCTCAGAGTTGTTCAACATTTTTATAAATGATCTGGAGAAGGGAATTGATGGGAAACTGATAAAATTTGCTGATGACACAAAGCTAGGAGGATTAGCTAACACTAGGGAAGAGAGAGAGAGAGTATTCAAAAAGATCTAGAAAAGCTTGCATAGTGGGCAGCGACTAACAGAATGGGATTTAACAAGGAGAAATGCAAAGTCGTACATCTGGGCAAGAAAAATGAAAAAAAGCACTTACAAGCATGGGAGGAATTGAGGTAAGCAGCAACACATGTGAAAAAGACTTGGGTATACTAATAAATCATAGACTGAACATGAGTCAACAATGTGATGCAACAGCCAAAAGGCCAAACACAATTCTGGGATGTATTAAGAGAAGCATAGAGTCTAGATCACGTGAGGTCATTATCCACCTCTACTCTTCCTTAGTCAGACCTCATCTGGAATACTGTGTCCAGTTCTGGGCACCACGATTTAAAAAAGACATCGACAAACTGGAGCATGTTCAGAGAAGAGTTACCAAGATGGTGAGCGGCCTGCAAATCATGTCCTATGTGGAACGGTTAAAGGATCTGAGAATGTTTAGCTTGCAAAAAAGAAGGCTGAGAGGAGACTTAATAGTTGTTTACAAATATCTGAAGGATTGGCACACTGCAGAGGGATCAGCCCTATTCTCATTTGTACAAGGAAAGACTAGAAGCAATGGGATGAAACTGAAAGGGAGGAGACACAAATTAGATATTAGAAAAAAAAATTCTCACAGTGAGGCTGATCAATGAGTGGAGCAGGTTAGCATGGGAGGACAATTATCTGTCTGGGATGATTTGGTAAATCCTGCACTGAGCAGGGGGTTGGACCAGATGACCCTGGAGGTCCCTTCCAACTCTACCATTCTATGATTCTATATTAAAGGGATTTTCTGAAATTTTTTTTTTTGTGGGATATGTATTTTTTAAAGGTATCGTTTAATGTACTGTATAATGTGCTGAAAAATGTTTAAAATACAATTTCTAAGTGGGATGAAATAGAATGCAATTGCGCAAGTTTGAGAGGTTAGTTTTATAGTGTACACAATGTGGTAAAAAGGACATGACTTTATGTTCTGTGAGTCAGTATGATTATGGTGAGACCAAATTTGTATTTTTTTTATTGTAGTACAATTAAAAGAAAAAAAAAACTTTCTGTCACCCTCTGCTAAGCCCCATAACTTTAGATTTTTTTGTTAATGGGTTGTATGAAGGCTTGTGTTTTGCGGGAGGACCTGTAGTTGCCATTGGTACCATTTTGGAGTACATATGACTTTTCAATTGCTTTTTGTAACATTTTTTCTTGGAGACTGGTTGACCAAAAAAATATGCAATTCTGGCACCGTGTATTTTTTCTCTCATGGTGTTCACCTACGTGGGATAAATAATGAATTATTTTCTGACATTAGACTTTTATGGACATGGTGACACCAGATATATTTTAAACAGGTCCCTTTCATCAGGAATCTACACCTGTGGCACCGCTGCATCAATTGTAATGTGTTCTTGTACTGTATTATATCATAGTGACTTTATGCGTATATATAACTCCTGACGAAGGGGACCTCTGGAAAATATCCTTAATATATGTATTTATCCTGACGATGATCTATGGGAATAACAGTTCCATTTTTTGAAAGGCATAATAAAGATCAGTGTGTGAGGGGTACTAGCCAGTCCTCTCCTCACCACATATGTAAATACAACCTGCTTTGGTTATTTGCTCTATACCAATGGTAATGTAATCTAGCACCCTTTCTATATTTTTACTTTTTGCTCCATATGTTTACATGGTCATTTTTGATCTGCAAGTGTGGAGATTGCGGCTTATACACTGAAGATCATCTGGTTGTGATACCTAAAGTTTTCATTTGAAGTTTATATCCCATCATTGGACTTCCTGAGGCTTTTTGGATATTAGTAGGCATCACCAGATGCCACAAACCTGGTGGATAATCTCATCATATTCCAACTACTAATGACCACTTGTCCGTCTTTCCGTGTGTGTGTGAGTTTAATGCAGACCCTGACAGCACCTAAGATGACAGTTACTGGCTCTTAGCTCTGCCCCCTGATCACATGATGGTGGCGTCATCACAGGTCCGAATGAGGGATTATGGACGGACTACATCCCCCACAAACCCTTGTGGCCTCAGTTGCTATGGATACAGCAGTATTCAATTTGGCAGCTTGTATGTTGTGCGACAGCTGGACACCTGTGGGGAGACTCCAATAAATGACACCTCACAAATCAACACATACATAGCTGTCGGTGCATATTGACCAAAAACATTGAATCATAGTCCTTCACTGCTATCTTCACATGTCTTGAACGTGATATCATGTAATCTCAAATGCTAATGCCACCAACACCAGTCCAGCTTTCATCTAATCGTCAACCATTGTCCAGTGTTGAAACAAACTGTAGCTTTCGTGCAAACATGTCACCATAGAAGGTTCAACGCCGCCGTGATGCTAATACAGCTTACATGACACAGCAAAAAGCCACAATTTCACCTCAGCCACCAGCTGAAGTTTGTAAATCTCGTGCAGCAGATATGCAAAAGCTACAAGCAAACATGTCTCCTCAGCAAGCTACTGAAGTTCGTAAATCATGTGCAGCTCATATGCAAAAGCAATGTAGCAGAGCTGTGTGTGTGTGACGTGCATGTAGCAGAGCTGTGTGTGTGATGTGCATGTAGTGGAGCTGTGTGTGTGTGACGTGCATGTAGTGGAGCTGTGTGTGTGTGACGTGCATGTTGCAGAGCTGTGTGTGTGACGTGCATATAGCAGAGCTGTGTGTGTGTGACGTGCATGTAGTGGAGCTGTGTGTGTGTGACGTGCATGTAGCAGAGCTGAGTGGCGCATTGCGCCACCAGAAACACTGGTACTATATAATTTCCAAATAATTACTAGTAATATTAAATACTCTGGTATAAAAAAAGACAAAATTATTATAGAAGTGATATTTCTTTCAGCTAATCAGAAAAATTATATATGCAAGTTTTCAGAGGCCACTTAATACTCTTTCATCAGGATTTTTGCTCTACTCTTTGGCACCATAAAGAGTGGTTTACCCTGCATTGTCCAAACCCTTATTTATCTCTATTCGAGTAATGATAAAAAAGCCTATAGTTCTATCCAAGATTCCGTGTAAATGCCATTTCGTTGATCCAGAAAACATGGTGTGAACAGGCCTTAACAGACTGTAACAGTGTTGTAATCAGAGACAGGAAAAGGATGGAAAAACATCTGCAAGTCAAGAGAGGGGGCAACACTGTCAACCTACATTTGTCACAACATGCCCAACCTTATGTTAGCCCAAAGTATGAGTCGCAATCAAGAAGAGCTAATAGAGAAGAGCTGGATGACTGGGGATAGAGGTGAAATCATGGTATGTGGAGTGGAGTCTTAAGGCTTCAGCAAGGGTTTCAGCGCAGTGTGTTGTGTTAAATATATGTTGTTCTTCCCTCAAGTAACCTCGTCTGGTATTATATCATAAGTCTTAACTTTCTCAGTCCTCACAGAACAATTTAGTGTATCCACTTTGTCATTTTAATTAAAAGGTCAGATCTTTTCGAGGCCACCTCAAAGCCAACATTTGCTTGTTAAAAGGGTCATCTGGGATTTTTACTATTCATGATCTATCCTCAGCATAGGTCTTCAGGGGTTGATCGGCAGCGGTCCTCCACTCAGGATCCCGGGCCCACTATCGGTGCAGTCAGTGCTGGAATCAGATAGCTCTCTTAACACTGCAGCGGTCCAGTTTAGTTCTACAGGCACAGCTCCAATTGAATTAAATGGGAGCTGTGCTTGTAGTATGAAACCAAGCTGCTGCAATATGGAAAGCACTATTTGCATCTTGCACTGTCCACACTGCCAGCAGGCCCGGCAATCCGGTGATTCGTGGGGACCCCGCTGATAAACTATTGATGATCTACCCTGAGTATAGGTCATCAGTAGTAAAAGTCCCAGACAACCTGTTTAGGCTAGGTTTGTAATACTGTTTTGGAGCCTGGAGCATCATATCTAGTACTAATAATTTCCACACTCCAGTAGTGCAATGAGTTGAGGTTTGTCTATTTGAGAAGAAAAGTTTGCTTTCTACAAAGTCCAACGGACCATGCCATTTCTCTACTGTCGTATTCCAATCTGAAATGTAGAGGCATACACAGACCTCATATACCACTATGGCAGCCCTATCAAACACAGCTGTGTGCATGAGCCTTAACCATCACTGTACATTCCTGCACCAATGACAAAAGAATCTCTGAATACAGATTACATTTATACAGGACTAAGTTCTGGCAGTGCATCCTTATGTGCAATGTGTTTGCTTGCACTATATTGTCTGTAATTATATCTACACAGATGGCTTATTATATAAGAGCTAATTACTGGTTGGAATCATAAACTACAGACTCATGATTGTATGACTGCAGAGAACATAACTCCAAGATAGTTTATATTAGAAATCAAGGGACTCCATCTGAATATTAATGTCTACATCCCCTAATACCACTGAAGAATTTAAGAGTGTGTTCCATAGGTCAACACAAATACAGATGTACATCTCTATGAGCAATATGGATTTGCAATGTTTGTACTTTTTAAAGGGTTGGACAATAAAATTCACAGCGGCAGGAGAATCCAAATCTATATGAGAAGCCTTCACGGGTAAGATTCTAAAATATAACTTTTAATGACTACAGCTAAAAATGATGAAGGCTAAAAGACAAACAAAAGAAAAGGAGGAGTAATTACTAGAACCAATTGTTACTCCACAATCACTTAGGACCAGGGGAGTAACTATAGGGGATTCAGGGGATGCGGCTGCACCCGGGCCCAGGAGCCTTAGGGGGCCCATAAGGCCTCTCTTCTCCATATAATAAGCCCAGTACTATGAATAAAGCATTATAGTTGGGGGCCCTGTTATAGGTTTTGTATTGGGGCCCAGGAGCTTCAAGTTACGTCTCTGCTTAGGACGCTGTGGTATCAATATACACTGGAGTGCCTAAAACTAAGGTGGAACTCGGCCACTAATGAGAGACAGATTAATGTGCACCGATCAATAATACTTGGACCAGACACCAAACCAGGAGTGAGTTTTGTTGCAGTTACTCAACAGGTTGGAGCCCAAATGTGAAGAGTACGGAGACCAGAATCACTTAGATAGTCCATGATTCGTGGTTCTTATCACCTAAAATTGACTCAAATGTGTAAAATAAAGATAAGAGAACAATTTCAGTGGTTTGACGTGTTTCAGCCGTTTAATCAGCTAATGAGGAACCTATTATGAACCAGTTTGTTGTAAGAAAGGTACTAACAGAAACGACTTGTTGGAGCAATATGTACAAGGTGCTATGCCAGTATAATAACAACATGCACCATTACCGTATCAAAACACAGCGCACCTTATAATAAGGGTGAGCTTCGGTAGCTGACCCTAAAAAAAGGTTTAGATATCCCTAGGCTGAATCCCTAGTGAGGTATAACTGAGGTAGATCCTGGTTAGGAATAAGTCTTAACCTCAGCTAGTAGTGGCAGACATGATACTAATCACTCTAGTGGAAAGGCCTGTCTTTGATAGCTGTCATTGCGGAAAAAGTAAATACTTTTCCTGAGCTAATAGCAGCAGAAATAGTACTGATCTATCTAGTTAGAAAACCTGCCTCTAATAGCTGTTAAAGCAGGGAGGCGCCTTAGTGCTAATTAGAGATGAGCGAACGTGTTCGTCCGAGCTTGATATTCGTGCGAATATTAGGGTGTTCGGGATGTTCGTTATTCGTAACGAACACCATGCGGTGTTCGGGTTACTTTCACTTCCTTCCCTGAGACGTTAGCGCGCTTTTCTGGCCAATTGAAAGACAGGGAAGGCATTACAACTTCCCCCTCTGTTGTTCCAGCCCTATACCACCCCCCTGCTGTGAGTGGCTGGGGTGATCAGGTGTCCGCCGAATATAAAAGTTGGCCCCTCCCGCGGCTCGCCTCAGATGCGGTGTGAGTTAGATGAGGGACAGTGCTGTTTGTACCGGAGCTGCTGTAGGGAAAGAATTGGTAGTTAGTGTAGGCTTCAAGACCCCCAAAGGTCCTTATTAGGGCCACTGATAGCTGTGTGTTGGCTGCTGTTAGCAGTGGCAATTATTTTTTTTCTCAAAATCGCCTCTGCAGAGCGTTGCACCCGGCATTAGGGACAGAAGTGCTGCATAGGCAGGGAGAGTGTTAGGAGTGAGTGTAGCCTTCAAGAACCTCAACGGTCCTTTCTAGGGCCATATTTAACCATGTGCAGTACTGTGCTGGCTGCTGTTAGCTGTGCTGCATTTTTTTTTTCTTCTCAAAATCGCCTCTGCAGAGCATTGCACCCTCCATTGATACTGCAGGGAAAGAATTGTGTAGGCAGGGCCACAACACAGTTATTATTCATTGAATATACGCAGTGCTGCCTTTTGGTGGAAAAAAACTGAAAATAATTCTATTTGTCCTGCCTCTGTCTGTCCTAAGGGTGGTGGACACGTGTCGGCTGCGTGTGCAACGTTTAAAAATCAGACGCACCCAGCTACGTTTTACTCCTGGCTTCGCCATTTGCTTTCCTTAATTGGGAAAAAAAATACCTGCTCTGCCAGAGTTAATAACTCTGCTACCTTCACGTTCTGTGACACATTAGCAGGGACACAGCACAGTTATTAAACTTCTCATGTTCATTGAATATACGCAGTGCTGCCTTTTGGTGGAAAAAAACTGAAAATAATTCTATTTGTCCTGCCTCTGTCCGTCCTAAGGGCGGTGGACACGTGTCGGCTGCGTGTGCAACGTTTAAAAATCAGACGCACCCAGCTACGTTTTACTCCTGGCTTCGCCATTTGCTTTCCTTAATTGGGAAAAAAAATACCTGCTCTGCCAGAGTTAATAACTCTGCTACCCTCACGTTCTGTGACACATTAGCAGGGACACAGCACAGTTATTAAACTTCTCATGTTCATTGAATATACGCAGTGCTGCCTTTTGGTGGAAAAAAACTGAAAATAATTCTATTTGTCCTGCCTCTGTCCGTCCTAAGGGCGGTGGACACGTGTCGGCTGCGTGTGCAACGTTTAAAAATCAGACGCACCCAGCTACGTTTTACTCCTGGCTTCGCCATTTGCTTTCCTTAATTGGGAAAAAAAATACCTGCTCTGCCAGAGTTAATAACTCTGCTACCCTCACGTTCTGTGACACATTAGCAGGGACACAGCACAGTTATTAAACTTAGATTATTCATTCACTAGAGGCAGTGGGGCCTTTCGTTTTCAAAAAAGGGAAAAAATTATATTTGGCTGCAGTCTTGCGCCAATTTATTTCCTGCCTGTGAAATCAAATCACTGGTAATACAGCATGCTGAGGGGTAGGGGTAGGCCTAGAGGACGTGGACGCGGCCGAGGACGCGGAGGGCCAAGTCAGGGTGTGGGCACAGGCCGAGCTCCTGATCCAGGTGTGTCGCAGCCGACTGCTGCGCGATTAGGAGAGAGGCACGTTTCTGGCGTCCCCACATTCATCGCCCAATTAATGGGTCCACGCGGGAGACGGTTATTAGAAAATGAGCAGTGTGAGCAGGTCCTGTCCTGGATGGCAGAAAGTGCTTCGAGCAACCTATCGTCAACACGCAGTTCTGCGCCGTCCACTGCTGCAAATCCGAATCCTCTGTCTGCTGCTCCTCCTTCCTCCCAGCCTCCTCACTCCACTACAATGACACCTGCTCAGGAGCGGGAACACTCCCAGGAACTGTTCTCGGGCCCCTGCTTAGATTGGGCAGCAGCGGTTCCTCTCCCACCAGAGGAGTTTATCGTCACTGATGCCCAACCATTCGAAAGTTCCCGGGGTCCGGGGGAAGAGGCTGGGGACTTACGCCAACTGTCTCAACAACTTTCTGTGGGTGAGGAGGACGATGACGATCAGACACAGTTGTCTTGCAGTGAGGTAGTAGTAAGGGCAGTAAGTCCGAGGGAGCAGCGCACAGAGGATTCGGAGGAAGAGCAGCAGGATGATGAGGTGACTGACCCCACCTGGTGTGCAACGCTTACTCAGGAGGACAGGTCTTCAGAGGGGGAGTCAAGGGCATCAGCAGGGCAGGTTGCAAGAGGCAGTGCGGTGGCCAGGGGTAGAGGCAGGGCCAGACCGAATAATCCACCAACTGTTTCCCAAAGCGCCCCCTTGCGCCATGCCACCCTGCAGAGGCCGAGGTGCTCTAAGGTCTGGCAGTTTTTCACAGAGACGCCTGACGACCGACGAACAGTGGTGTACAACCTTTGTCGCGCAAAGCTCAGCCGGGGAGCCAACACCAACAGCCTCACCACCACCACCATGCGCAGACATATGATGGCCAAGCACCCCACAAGGTGGGACGAAGGCCGTTCAGCGCCTCCGGTTTGCACCCCTGCCTCTCCCCCTGTGCCCCAACCTGCCACTGAGATGCAACCCCCCTCTCAGGACACAGGCACTACCGCCTCATGGCCTGCACCCACACCCTCATCTCCACTGTCCTCGGCCCCATCCAGCAGTGTAGTTCAGCGCACCGTCCAGCCGTCGCTTGCGCAACTGTTGGAGCGCAAGCGCAAGTACGCCGCCACGCACCCGCACGCTCAAACGTTAACCGTCCGCATAGCAAAATTCATCAGCCTTGAGATGCTGCCGTATAGGGTTGTGGAAACGGAGTCCTTCAAAAGTATCATGGAGGCGGCGGCCCCGCGCTACTCAGTTCCCAGTCGCCACTACTTTTCCCGATGTGCCGTCCCAGCCCTGCACGACCACGTCTCCCGCAACATTGTACGCGCCCTCACCAACGCGGTTACTGCCACGGTCCACTTAACAACGGACACGTGGACAAGCACAGGCGGGCAGGGCCACTACATCTCCCTGACGGCACATTGGGTGAATTTAGTGGAGGCTGGGACAGAGTCAGAGCCTGGGACTGCTCACGTCCTACCCACCCCCAGAATTGCGGGCCCCAGCTCGGTGGTGATATCTGCGGAGGTGTATGCTTCCTCCACTAAAGCACCCTCCTCCTCCTCCTCCTCCTCTGTCTCGCAATCAAGATGTGTTAGCAGCAGCATGTCGCCAGCAGTCGGTGTCGCGCGGCGTGGCAGCACAGCGGTGGGCAAGCGTCAGCAGGCCGTGCTGAAACTACTCAGCTTAGGCGATAAGAGGCACACGGCCCACGAACTGCTGCAGGGTCTGACACAGCAGACCGACCGCTGGCTTGCGCCGCTGAGCCTCCAACCGGGCATGGTCGTGTGTGACAACGGCCGTAACCTGGTGGCGGCTCTGCAGCTCGGCAGCCTCACGCACGTGCCATGCCTGGCCCACGTCTTTAATTTGGTGGTTCAGCGCTTTCTGAAAAGCTACCCACGCTTGTCAGACCTGCTCGTAAAGGCGCGCCGGCTTTGCGCACATTTCCGCAAGTCCCACACGGACGCTGCCACCCTGCGCACCCTGCAACATCACTTTAAGCTGCCAGTGCACCGACTGCTGTGCGACGTGCCCACACGGTGGAACTCTACGCTCCACATGTTGGCCAGGCTCTATGAACAACGTAGAGCTATAGTCGAATACCAACTCCAACATGGGCGGCGCAGTGGGAGTCAGCCTCCTCAATTCCTTTCAGAAGAGTGGGCCTGGTTGGCAGACATCTGCCATGTCCTTGGTAATTTTGAGGAGTCTACCCAGGTGGTGAGCGGCGATGCTACAATCATTAGCGTCACCATTCCTCTGCTATGCATCTTGAGAAATTCCCTGCAAACCATAAAGGCAGCTGCTTTGCGCTCGGAAATGGGGGCGGGGGAAGACAGTATGCCGCTGGATAGTCAGGGCACCCTCCTGTCTATTTCTCAGCGCGTACAGGAGGAGGAGGAGGAGCATGAGGAGGATGAGGAGGAGGGGGAAGAGACAGCTTGGCCCGCTGCTGACGGTACACCGGCTGATTGCCTGTCATCCTTTCAGCGTGTATGGCCTGAGGAGGAGGAGGAGGAGGAGGAGGATCCTGAAAGTGATCTTCCTAGTGAAGACAGCCATGTGTTGCGTACTGGTACCCTGGCACACATGGCTGACTTCATGTTAGGATGCCTTTCTCGTGACCCTCGCGTTGCACGCATTCTGGCCACAACGGATTACTGGGTGTACACACTGCTCGACCCACGCTATAAGGAGAACCTGCCCACTCTCATTCCCAAAGAGGAAAGGGGTTCGAGAGTGTTGCTATACCACAGGACCCTTGCGGACAAGCTGATGGTAAAATTCCCAGCCGACAGCGCTAGTGGCAGAAGGCGCAGTACCGAGGGCAAGGTAGCAGGGGAGGTGCGGAGATCGAGCAGCATGTACATCCCAGGCAGTGCAACAGTCTTTAAGGGCCTGGCCAGCTTTATGGCTCCCCACCAAGACTGTGTCACCGCTCCCCAGTCAAGGCTGAGTCGGCGGGAGCACTGTAAAAGGATGGTGAGGGAGTACGTAGCCGATCGCACGACCATCCTCGGTGACGCCTCTGCCCCCTACAACTACTGGGTGTCGAAGCTGGACACGTGGCCTGAACTAGCGCTGTATGCCCTGGAGGTGCTTGCTTGTCCTGCGGCTAGCGTCTTGTCGGAGAGGGTGTTTAGTGCGGCTGGGGGAATCATCACAGATAAGCGTAGCCGCTTGTCAACCGACAGTGCCGACAGGCTAACACTCATCAAGATGAACAAAGGCTGGATTTCCCCAGACTTCTGTTCTCCACCAGCGGACAGCAGCGATACGTAAGCAATACGTAGGCTGCACCCGCGGATGGAAGCTACGTTCTCTCTCACCATCCAAAACGGGGACATTTCTGCTTCATCACTCTGTGTCTAATATTCCTCCTCCTCCTCCTCCTGCTCCTCCTCCTGAAACCTCACGTAATCACGCTGAACGGGCAATTTTTCTTAGGGCCACAAGGCTCACTCAAATAATTTTTCTGAACAATTTTTATAAGTTTCAATGCGCTTAAAAGCGTTGGAACTTTAACTTGAACCAATTTTTCGTTACTCTGGGCTGCCTCCAGGCCTAGTTACCACTTAAGCCACATTAACCAAAGCGATTCACCTGCCATCTTGGTTGGGCATGGCCAATTTTTACTGAGGTACATTAGTACTGTTGGTACACCAATTTTTTGGGGCCCTCACCTACAGTGTAATCATAGCAATTTGTATGTTCTTCGCCTGCACTCATGGTACAGAAAGGTGTGTGGGGTTGGCCTACACTTTAGCTACATAAATGTAACTTGGGCCTTGGCTATACTAAGGCTACTGAAATGGAACTAAGACTGCGCTCCCACTATACTGCTGCTTCAGAATTGTTACTGGGGCCTGTCTTGAGTGCTACTATTGCTGACATGGAACGAAGACTGCGCTCCCGCTATACTGCTGCTTCGGAATTGTTACTGGGGCCTGTCTTGAGTGCTACTATTGCTGACATGGAACAAAGACTGCGCTCCCGCTATACTGCTGCTTCGGAATTGTTACTGGGGCCTGTCTTGAGTGCTACTATTGCTGACATGGAACGAAGACTGCGCTCCTCCTATAATGCTGCTAGTGATATGTTAGTGGGGCCTGTCCTAATGCTACGGCTGAAATGTTACGAATTCTGGGCTCTGCCTATACCGCTGCTAATGGTATGTCTCTGGGGTGTGGAAACAGAGGCTTCCCAAAGACATGATGGCGGCGAGGCCATTTCACACCAACGCGGTTACTGTTAAGGTGCATATAACCACGGACACGTGGAGAGGACACGTAGTGCCTCAAAAACATCCCCCTCCTCCTCCAACAGGGAAAACATTCTTGGCAAATGCCTTTGCATTGGTTCGTCCGGTGGCAGTCCAAGAATTTCACCTTTACTGACACAACAAGAGAGCCCCCACACCATCCCCCCGCCACGGCCCACTTAATCCTGGCCGCATTCCGAAAACCAACAAAATACAACCGTGCTACTAGGTCCGCAGTCACCACCACATTACCACCAACGCGGTTACTGTTAAGGTGCATATAACCACGGACACATGGAGAGGACACGTAGTGCCTCAAAAACATCCCCCTCCTCCTCCAACAGGGAAAACATTCTTGGCAAATGCCTTTGCATTGGTTCGTCTGGTGGCAGTCCAAGAATTTCACCTTTACCGACACAACAAGAGAGCCCCCACACCATCCCCCCGCCACGGCCCACTTAATCCTGGCCGCATTCCGAAAACCAACAAAATACAACCGTGCTACTAGGTCCGCAGTCACCACCACATTACCACCAACGCGGTTACTGTTAAGGTGCATATAACCACGGACACGTGGAGAGGACACGTAGTGCCTCAAAAACATCCCCCTCCTCCTCCAACAGGGAAAACATTCTTGGCAAATGCCTTTGCATTGGTTCGTCTGGTGGCAGTCCAAGAATTTCACCTTTACCGACACAACAAGAGAGCCCCCACACCATCCCCCCGCCACGGCCCACTTAATCCTGGCCGCATTCCGAAAACCAACAAAATACAACCGTGCTACTAGGTCCGCAGTCACCACCACATTACCACCAACGCGGTTACTGTTAAGGTACATATTACCAGTCTGACTGGGGCATGCAGACACCTTGACAGAATGAATAGTGTGTGGCACATAGGTTCCCCATTGCTATGCCCACGTGTGCAGCTCCTGATGGCGGTGGCACAGGATTCTATTTCTCATTGCTTCTGTACAGCATTGTGGGCTATCGCCCCGCCCCTTTTAAAGAGGGTCACTGCCTAGCCGTGCCAACCCTCTGCAGTGTGTGCCTGCGGTTCCTCCTCATGGCAGACGCACTTCTAAATAGACATGAGTGTGGCGTGGCATGAGGGCAGCTGAAGGCTGCGCAGGGACACTTTAGTGTGCGCTGTGGGGGGGAGGGGGGGCGGTTGGGCAGCATGTAACCCAGGAGAAGTGGCAGCGGAGTATCATCCAGGCAGTGATTGTGCTTTGTTGTAGCTAGTGTGGTGCTTAGCAAAGGTATGCCATGCTAATGAGGGCTTTTCAGAAGTAAAAGTTGTTGGGAGGGGGGGCCCACTCTTGCCGCTATTGTGGCTTAATAGTGGGACCTGTGAACTTGAGATGCAGCCCAACATGTAGGCCCTCGCCTGCCCTATCCGTTTCTGTGTCATTCCCATCACTTTCTTGAATTGCCCAGATTTTCACACATGAAAACCTTAGCGAGCATCGGCGAAATACAAAAATGCTCTGGTCGCCCATTGACTTCAATGGGGTTCGTTATTCGAAACGAACCCTCGAACATCGCGGGAAGTTCGTTTCGAATAACGAACACCCGAACATTTTGGTGTTCGCTCATCTCTAGTGCTAATACAAAATCCACTCCATAAAAGTGGTGAACAATAACACCAAAAATTAAGAAATCAAAGGAAGAAGGTCAGCTAGCATAACCCCCAGCCTTAGTGGTAGACTGGAGGTTTCTCAATATCGATTTGCAATGTTTTTTACTTTTTAAAGGGTTGGGCAGGGAAAGGGGGCTATCTCCATCCCCCGAAGGCACCCTGAAACATGATCATGGGATGTCTTTCAGCTGTAATGGCAGTGTAAGCCTCCAGGCCTACCATGGTAGTATTTCTGTTACACCTCGCCTGTGGTGTAATAGAAAGAGAGCACCCAACCAATAGACTGCAATTTAGAAGTACTGCAGTGTATTGTAAATGGAATCAAAAGATCTCACGTTCACATCCTATTTGGAGAATAAAAATGAAAAAATAGCTATGATTAAACATTTAAAAAATAGATATTAAAATAAAAAGCTCTTCTTATTTTTAACATAGAAAATAAATATAATTGGCATTGCTGCCAATAAAAAAGAATATTGGTTATCCATTGCAGTGAACGCCATTTAAAAGTATGCAATGCCTGAATTGCATGCTTTATTTTGTCACCAATGCTTCCCAGAAAAATGGAACACTAAATTATTAAAAAGTTGTAAGCACCTCAAAAAGATATCAAGAAAAACTTTAGCTCACCCCCCACCCCACCAAAAAATGTGCTCACACAACTCCATGAAATGCTAAAAAAAAGTTACAACTATCTGAATGCGGCACCAAGAAGCACATTTTTAACAATAAAGTGTTTAACTATTTTAAAGTGGTAAAAAACATAATAAGACCTATGTAAGTTTGGTATCACCGTAGTTATACTGAGCCACAGAATAAAGGAAACATGTCATTTTTACTGCACTGTTACCCTCCCCCAAAAACGTCGCACTGATGTTTTTTTCCAATTCATCCCACCTAGAAATGTTTTAAAAGTTTTTCATTACATTAAATGGTACCTGTTATGGTATCGTGCAGAGCACAAGTAGAACGCCCCTCATGGAAGTCACCAACATGTCAGAGCTAGATTTAACCAATGTCTACAATGGACAAATATAGACATGTACATTATAACATCAAAGTGCTAGAAGCACAAAATAGGGCAAATAATGGCAAAAGAAATATGGGGATGAGAACATTATCGCTAACCAGCTTAGGTGTGGTAGACCCTGCCTAGAAGCAGGGCAAACACCCCAATAGGGACAGCCCCACATCTGCAACATAGGGGGCCTATTCTGTACCTAGATGGAGGATAGGGAAGATGTTTAATGCAAATCGAAAGGGCAATGTATACAACAGAGTATAAGGTAGAAGTGAATAAGCCTCTTACAAAATAAGTAGCCGATAGGAGTCTGCTGCCTCACCAAAATCTTAAGGCAGGGAAATAATCGGCGCCTATGCAGATGCAGCCCAGAAAAAATATACTTCCATTATGGCTGATTGGCCGGCTAGAGGAAATACTTCCTTGTTGGCAAATCAATCCATACACCACAGGGAAGAGGAAAAGGGAACATCAATCACTATGGAATTTTTGACAAACAACACTCTGAGAGTGAGTCAGAGTGCCCAGCAAGTGAGATGTGATAGCCATTTCTCTTCAGGGAAATCTGGCTTTGCTGTCGTGACTCCGGCCGTTCAAAGAGGAACTGGAGCTTTTCTTTATTGCGTTGCCACCGTAGGACTTTTTCTGAAAACTGGGTGCGGACACCTACAAGTTAGCCAATGGCTTCATCACATGTGTACTTTCAAGCGAATGCCAACAGCATTCTCTCCTCCCTCTCTGCTACACTAGGAGATCATAGTATTCACCAGGGGCTAACAGAGATAACAAGTCCCCACAGAAGTGATGTCAGGTGGGAATCTGTGGAGCAGGGAGCATCGGAGCGGCACTGGAGCTGCTAGCCACAAGGAAAACAAGGAGAGCTGCTGGAGAAGTGCCAGTGGGCAGAGGAGGAGCAGGTCCCAGAGCGGCAGGAGCCCTGAGAGTGCGACGGCCGGTGAAATAGAGGTTCCAAAACTGAGCCTGCGTCTGTGGAGAGAAGTCATCGACTGCCCGGCCAGGCTGAAGAGGAGCTGTTAGGAAGAAGACTGCTGCTGACAAGGACTGATAAGTATATTCTGTGGGTGTAAGTGAATGAATAGGTGTAAGTGAGTGGGTGTAAGTAAGTGGGCGTAAGTGAGTGTGTAAAGTGAGGTGAATCAGTGTGAATGAGAGCGAGCAGGCAGTGGGAGTGTGAGAGCATTTAAAAAAAATTAAAAATTTAAGACGCGAATGGGCGGAGGCACGTGAGGAGTGTGATCTAGTTGATTTTTGCTATATCTGTAAGTAAACTTGTAAATCCCCACTAGAATCTGCTCCATGCTTGACAATGCCGTCCAGTGTGCTACTTGTGTAATGTATGCAGTACTTGATCAGCCGATCGAGGGTGAATACTGCATAGATGCATGTACGTTGCACATTTGGAAGCCCAGATCCTGGATTTAAATGAACGACTGGCAACACTGAGATCCATTGACAATATGGAAAGAAGTTTGCAGATCACTGAGCAGACACTTGCTGGGGTAGATGTGGGGGCGGAGGCTAGTTCGGGAGAGCAGGACGAGCAGGCAGCTAGCTGGCTGACAGTTAGATGGGGTAGAGGGAAGAGAACCAGGGAGGCTAGTCCTGAATGGGCACACCCCAACAAGTTTGCAAAGTTGGCAAATAAGGCGGATGTCATTACAGAGTTAGCAATGCTGCAGCATGAAATGCCCTCTGAATGCCAGGGAGATGACTACTCCAGTAAGAAGGGGAAGGGGAGCGCAGGGCAGGCTAGACAGGTCCTAGTGGTTAGGGATTCAATTATAAAGGAACAGACAGGGCAATCTGCCACAAAGATTGGTATCGTCGAACAGTGTGTAGTCTTTCTGGCGCTCGAGTTTTACACATCGTGGATGGGGTTAATAGATTACTGGGAGCATTCATGGTGCACATTGGCACCAATGACAAAGTTAGAGGTCAATGTAGGACCCTCAAAAATGATTTCAGGGACCTAGGATCTAAGCTCAGGGCGAGGACCTCCAAGGTAGTTTTCTCGGAAATACTACCTGTTCCACGAGCCACACCAGAAAGGCAGTGGGAGATTAGGGAGGTAACATAGTAACATACTATGATAGGCTGAATGAAGACAATGTCCATCTAGTTCAGCCTAGGTCAGGTAATAAAAGTGGCTCCAGAGTTGGTATAGGAAGGAGGGGTTTGCTGAATAACTGGACTGACTTTTCTGTCGACTACAGGCTCGACCATAGGGATGGGCTGCATCTCAATGGGGAGGTTGCAGCTGTGCTTGGGGAGAAAATGGCCAGAAGGTTGGAGGAGTGTTTAAACTAGGGACTTGGGGGTTGGAGGAGGGGGGGGGGCAAAAAGAGAAACAGGGGGGTAGAAAGTGTAGATAGCGACCTGGGACCAAGAAATGGAAATGGGGGTCGAGTAGAAGGTGGGGCTAGTACAGTTAGAACTGACAGAATAGCTAATAGTACCATTAGTAGCAAAATGAATATAAAGAACAACAACCGTATAAATTGTATGTCAATGAATGCAAGAAGTCTGATCAGTAATGTGGATGAGCTGAAGCGAGAAAGAACGGAAACATAGCTTGATGATAAGTGCGAATGGGCAGTGAATTTACAGGGTTACAATCTCTTCATCGGGACGCCACAGACCAGGTGAGTATAGATTTTTTTTTTATGCAGGTTAGCTGGGTCTTATTTTTTGGGGGTGCCTTATATTTCAAGCCTCCCCAAGACCTGTGGTAGGTCTTATTATCAGGGTAGGTCCTATTTTCAGGGAAACGTGGTAATAGGTTGATATATAAAATGAGACAGCTCGGTCTGGGTGAAAATGTGTGAAGCTGGGTAAAAAACTGGCTCGGAGATAGAAAGCAGAGGGTGGTAATAAATTGTTCTTACTCAGATTGGGCCACCTTTGCTAGTGGGGTGCCACAGAGTTCAGTACTAGGCCCCATTCTGTTCAATATATTTATCAATGACATGATAGAGGGGCTGCACAGTAACATATGAATATTTGCAGACGATACAAAATTATACAAGATAATTAATACAATGGATGACAAGGTACGGCTGCAAATGGACCTAGATAAGCTAGGGACTAGAGTAGAAAAACAGCAAATGAAGTTCAATATTGATAAATGTAAGGTTATGCACATGGGCAGGAGAAGCAGATGTCACCAATATACACTAAATAGGGTACTGCTAGGGAAAAGTGATATGGAAAAAGACTGGGGGTACTAGTGGACTGTAGACTTAACTGGAGCAATCAATGCCAGTCAGCTGCTGCAAAAGCTAATCAAGTCTTGGGTGCATTAAAAGAGGTATAGGGGCGAGGGACAAGAACATTATCCTCCCACTATATAAGGCACTAGTCAGGCCTCACATGGAATACTGTGCATAGTTCTAGACACCGGTGCTCAGGAAAGATGTTACAGTGCTGGAGGGGGTTCAAAAAAGGGCAACAAAATTAATAAACGGAAGAAGAGGACTGGAATACCCAGAGAGGCTATCAAAATTGGGATTATTCAGCCTGGAAAAAAGACAGCTAGGGGGTGATAAAATAACTATGTATAAATATATTAGGGGACAATACAAGGATCTCTCCCATGATCTGTTTATACCCAGGACTGCAACTGTAACAAGAGGGCATCCTCCACATCTAGAAGAAAGCAGGTTTCATCACCAACACAGAAGGGGGTTCTTTACTGTAAGAGCAGTGAGACTGTGGAACTCTCTGTCTGAGGACTTGGTAATAGCAAAATCGATAGAGGAGTTTAAGAGGGGACTAGATGTCTTTTTAGAGTCCTGTGATATTACAGGATATAGACATTAAAGAACCAGTGAGGTTGTTAATCCAGGTCTTGCAGTCAGCCAGGAACTTTCAAACATTGATCCAGGGATTATTCTGACTGCCATTATGGAGTTGGGAGGGAATTTTTTGCCCCAAAATGGGCTATATTGGCTTTTGCCTCATTGAGTTTTTTTTGCCTTCCTCTGGATCAACAAGGGGGGGTGGGGTGGAAACAGGCTGAATTGGATGGACATTTGTCTTCTTTCAGCCTAACATACTATGTTACCTAAGGGACCTTCTGTAGTGACAGGAAATACTGCCAGACAACATATAAGATTAACATTGTGACTTCACCTTGGCTCTACCTCCTGATTGCCGCTGCAACATTACCATTGAGAATTACAATTTAGCCCACAAAAACAAGCTCTCCTACAACTCTGACAATGGAAAAATGTAAAAGTTATGATTTTTATAAGATGAGGATAAAAACTCAAAAACGAAAAAACTAAAAATGGACACATCTCCAAGTAGATAAATTTCAGGTTGTATCTTAATGTGCATTGTAATCCAATGTGTACTGTTTAAAGTATAATAGTGCTGTATATTGCAACTAGGTGGCGCTTCTCAAGGGCAGGGTTAGCATTGGACCGTCATGCTATGTATTTGTACTCTGATGTTGTACAGAGGAAATAGAGGATTCCTTGGAGGAACTACTGCTAAAGCAAATAAACAGTGAGTGTTCGAGCATACAAGTGTGGTTTGTTTTAAGTGTGTGTGACTTAAAATTGCTAGAAACTGTTTATTTGTATTTATATATTTATGGTTTATATCAAGTTACGGTGGTTTTATAGTTTATACATCGTAGCTATATTTGTCTTTCCTATGGGTTAATACACTGTCTTGGGGGAATATATTGGAGGATTACAAAGTTATATTTAAAAACACATATATTATTACATTTAAAAACACATATAAATTGCTAGTGTGTTCAATCTCCAGGTGATTAATTAAGGTGGTAGAGGAGTTTACTTAATTAGGGTGTGATAAATTGCATCTGCTGAACTTGCTTTCGAAAAAGTCCTTTCCATACAGAGGATTCATTGGAGGAGTTACTGCTGCTGAGAGCTATTTAAAACAATCAAAAAGTGAGTGTTCGAGTATGTGAGCGTTCTTTCATTTAATGTGGATTGTTTTAAGTGTGTGTGACTTAAAATCGAGTGACTTTAAATAGGAGACTTTAGAAGTGAGTTGCTTATATATATTTACTGTTATTTTTCAATTTACCTTATTTTCAAAATACTGTATTTTTCAGGTGAAAAGACACACTTTTTATCAAATCTTGCTATAAAGTGTGTGCATATTTTTGTCCAATTTCAGAAAGGTCCAGGAGCACCAGACCCATCTAATTGCTTTCATAACGCACTCTGACTGCCGGGGGGATGTCTGCTCTAGTAAGAAGGGGAATAAGAGTGCAGGGCAGGCTAGATAGGTCCTGATATTGGGAGACTCAATTGTTAGGTGGACAGACAGGGCCATCTGCCACAAAGATCGGGATCATCAAGCAGTGTGTTTTCTGGCACTCAAGTTCAACACATCATGGATCGGGTTGACAGATTACTGAGAGGAGCTAGTGAAGACCCAGTGGTTGTGGTGTGCATAGGCACTAATGACAAAGTTAGAGGTAAGTGAAAGGTCCTTAAAAATTATTTCAGGGACCTAAAATGTAAGCTTAAGACCTACAATTAAGTATTTTCTGAAATACTACCAGTACCACGTGCGACACCACAAAGGCAGCAGGAGATTAGGGAAAGTAAATAAGTGCATCAAGAGTTGCTGTAGGAAGGAGGCTACAGGTTCTACCGTAGGGTTGGGATTCATCTCAATGGGAAGGGTGCAGCTGTCCTGGGGGAGAAGATGACTAGAAGGTTGGAAGAATGTTTAAACTAGGGACTAGAGGGAGGGTAATTAGAGAGATAATGGTAAAGATAGTGTACACAGTGATATGGGACTAAGTAATGAGAATGGGTTGGAGCACAGTTGGAACGCGGCAGAACAGTTAGAAGGAGTATACTTAAAAAATAACCAAAAACTTCTAAACTATTTGCTGGCTAATCCTAAAAGTGTGTGCAATAAGATTGATGAACTGGAAGTAATAATGTCTGAGGAAAACTATGACATAGTGGGAATAACTGAGACCTGGTTGAACAAAAACTGTGACTGAAGGTTAACTTACATAATTAAAGTTTGTTCAGAAAGGATCTTAAAAACTGGAAAGGGGGAGGGGTTTGTCTTTATGTAAAGTTTTATTTAAAGCCCACACTACGGGAAGATATATCTGCAAGAGATGAACGTGTGCATCTTTATTGATAGAGATACATGGAGGGAAAAACAATAATAAAATCTTCATAGAGGTTTGCTATAGACCATCAAATATAAAGGAAGTCACCAAAAATCTATTACTATAGATAAATAGATGAAGTGGCAAATCACAATGAGGTAATTATTAAGGGGCAACTTTAAATATCCAGATATCAACTGGGAAACTGAAACCTGCGGATCTCATAAAGGAAACTAGAGGGTCAGCCATTTTGGACTTAATATTAACCAACATATGTGACAGAATAAGAGGAGTGCAGGTTGGGGTTCACCTGAGAATTAATGAACATAAAATAATAAATTTACACTTATCTTTCAACAGATTGTTTTATTAGGGAGCTACAAAATCAAGAAACTTTAGGAAAGCAAAGGAAGAAATGGCCAGTGTGAAGTGGGCGGTATCAAGGGGGGAACCATCTCATCCAAACTCACTCCACTATGGCCTGCGCTCAGCAGTGTAGTGGAGAGTGGTTCCCGCTACACTAACCTGCGAGTTTGGCTCAGCTGCTGAATTCAGTGCCCACATCGAAGTGCTGCACAGGAAAGTATAGCATGATGTGGGTGCAAGCAAGCACAAGGGGGTCTATGCTTAGTGGCTCCTGTGCCAAGTGGTTCCTATGCCAAGCAGTTGGTGCAGCCCAATTACAGGGGAGTGGAAGACTTGCCTCTCAGATTACCATGCTTACATATGGGTCCTAACTAGAGATGAGCGAGCGTACTCGGAAAAGCACTACTCACTCAAGTAATTTGCTTTATCCGAGTATCGCTGTGCTCGTCCCTGAAGATTCGGGTGCCGGTACGGAGCAGGGAGCTGCAGGGGAGAGCGGGGAGGAACGGAGGGGAGATCTTTCTCTCCCTCTCTCCCGCCCGCTCTCCCCTGCTCCCCGCTGCGACTCACCTGTCAGCCGCAGCGGCACCCGAATCTTCAGGGACGAGCACAGCGATACTCGGATAAAGCAAATTACTCGAGCGAGTAGTGCTTTTCCGAGTACGCTCGCTCATCTCTAGTCCTAACACTAATACCAGGCGGTTTCATTATAACCTGGGAAAGATGGGTTCCTACCTTTTAGCATACATCTTATTTGGGTCTGAGCCTACCAATAAACCAGGGAAAGTAGGATACCAATTTATACGGTCCAATTAAAGGGACAGGAGGTAGATGAGCGAGAGTGAATGACAAGGCAGAATCAGCGACGACTCCACCAGCGTACATGCCGCGCAAAAAATAGCACTTCCGAAATAGAAAAATATAGGTGCACGTTAAGCCATGGTTGCGACTAAGCAGAAACACAAGACAGCAGCACTCCAAATACAATCTTTATCAGAAAAATACCTAACTATTCATTTTTTAATGTGACTAGTATATACACGTTATAGTTCTGTATTTTTTTTGATTAATGTATTTGGAGTGTTGTTGTCTTGTGTTTCTGCTTGTACTGTTTAATCGTGGGCACGGTTATCTTGATTCTGTACTTTATTGTAACTTTCAAAGAACTATTACTATTATTTAGTCCAGTTTACATGACCTTGTAAATACTGTTGTGAATATTCCTGTAGCGGGCATAGGGGGTATTTTACTAAGCTCAGCATTGCCAACCCAGAGCTTAGTATAATTTCCCCCAGCACATGGTGGTGTACATGTATTAGGCGCATTCCCACTGGCTCCGTGCACCTTGACAAAAATGTTTACCTGGTCCCGACTGTTTTTGGCATAAACCATAAATAAATTAGTTTGGGTGCCCATGCTCCTCCCATCAAGCACCGCCCGCTTTGCCTGAAAGTAGCAAGGCCAGAGCAGAAGGCTGAAAAGTTGTACATTTTTTGCGCAAGTAGCCCTTGTAACAAGTTGTATAACTTTTCTACACCTTCGTGGCATAAAGCCTTTTTAAATATTCCTCCCCTAGTTTTGTATACTAGATTCATGTCTAGGTCTATAAGAAGTACAATACTGCGTGAACACCTAGGTTATTTAAACCGAATGTGCCAAACACAATTACCAACTACAAAGAGCAATTATAATATGCATGATTATAACTTTTACAATACTAATTACAGAAGTAATGATGATAGTCATTAGTAGGGTTACTCTAGAATTTACTCCTTTATTTCTAAGTTTTGGGCAATTCTTGTTAAGTTACAATTATATCATTTTATGTCTGAGGTGTAAAAATGAATGCAGTAATGGAGGCAGAGTGAAGTAACTGAAGAAATCGTTCATAAGTCTATAGCATAGATTCATAAAACCGAGACCCTGGCATCTACAGTATTACATGATTGGATATATATGACTTATAGAGATGGCTATAGTGAAGGTTGAGTCTTGATAAAACCATATACAGCGGTGTACCAGTTTTGTTCCTCCATTGATACACAGTAGATTTAGCAATCTCCGCCGGGATAGTCCAAGTTAAAACTAGGGCAATAAGGATTTAGCTGCTGAGTGATTATATCCTGTCTCCAAACCGCAGACATGTGATCAACGAGTCTGATGTGCTGATGTTCTGCATCATGAAGAACACAATGAGGGTAATTTAGCAGTTGATGCAAATACAGATCCAGAAGTTTTCAGTCAAACTGTTGATCCAACTTCCATATTTTATGTATATTTATTAACTTATTAAAAAAGTACTGTTATAAATAGAGGACTGATATAGCAAACAAGTCAAATACCACAGCATTAAATAAAAATGTATCATTCTAAATAGCATTTAAGGCCTTTTACAGAGGATGATGGTCGGACATGCACATTCACCCAAATATTCGATAGCCAGATCATTGGCCTGTGTAAATATGTCCCCAATGAGATGATGAATGAGAAAATGCTGACACTGACATTTGTCAGCAAATTTGGTCAGTTATGTTGCAGAAAAAGTCATCGTTGGCAGCACAAAGCAGGGGATGTACTGCTGACAATTATGACATTATATCAGGGGCAAGTGATCATGTTAATAATTATTAGAGATGAGCGAGTATACTCGGTAAGGTGATTTACTCGAGAGAGCATCGCCTTTTTCGAGTACCTGCTGGCTTGTCCCTGAAGATTTTGGAAGGGGGCTGCGGGGGTCGGGGGCGGCGCGGGGCAGCGAGGGGGAGCGGGGAGGAGAGAGATCAGTCTCTCTCTCTCCCTCCCGTTCCCCTCTGCAACCCCCAGCTCACCCCCGTGGCCCCCCGAATCTTCAGGGACGAGCCAGCAGGTACTCGAAAAAGGCGATGCTCTCTCGAGTATATCACCTTACCGAGTATGCTCGCTCATCTCTAATAATTATTCATCCCTCATACAGCTAACATCAGCCTATGTAAAGGTCAGGTGGGCAAGCATCCTTCTATTGTCTGCTGTTGTCCCATGTTAAAGGGGCCTTAGTGACAGCTTTAGCTGTCTGTCTCTAACAGAGAGAGAAATACTGCACCTTTCCTCTGCCCTTTTAGCACACACCCACTATGTATAAAATTATTAGTAGGGATACATGTAATATAGAAAATAACCAAAACCTTCTAAACTGTATGGTGACTAATGCTAGAAGTCTGACCAATAAAGTAGATGAACTAGAAGTAATAATGTCTGATGAAAACTACGACATAGTGGGAATAACGGAGACCTGGTAAGATGAAAGCTGTGACTGGGTGGTGAACTTACAGGGTTACAGTCTGGTCAAAAGGGATCGTAAAAAATGGAAAGGAGGAGGGGTTTGTCTTTATGCAAAATCCTGTTTAAAGCCCAGATGACGGGAATATATATGGGATGGAGATGAACATGTGGAGTCTTTATGGGTGGAAATACATGAAGGAAAAAAACAGCAATAAAGTCCTCATAGGACGTTACTATACAGTTACTATACAGATATAACAGAAGCTACTGAAAATCTATCATTGAAGTAAATAGATGAAGCAGTAAATTCCAATGAGGTAATTATTATGGGGGACTTTAACTATCCAGATACAAACTGGGAAGCATTCGGTAATATGTGGATTGTGTGCCTCTGTTTTGTGGTTTGTGGTTAAATACCCAAATCTGCTCCTTCTTTTTGAATAATTCTGTATAAAGAAAAGATACTAAGGCATTGCATGGACAACTAAACCTCCATAACAGCAGCTGAATGTGTTAAAACTAGAGTTGAGCTTGATGCTCGTTCGAGTATTAGCATACTTAATGGTGCTCGTTACTCGAACGAGCATCAAGCCGTGTTTGACCCCGCCCCCGTTTTTGGCTCCTCCCCGCTGTGACATGCCTGTTTTGGCTCCTCCCCGCTGCAGCGCACGTCATTGGCAAATTTTTTGTCTGGCAGGCAGGGGGGAGAGAGAGGGAGAAAAACGAACCTAGAAAAAAAAAAAAAAAGAAAAAAGCTTGGCGTCCCACATACAGTCTCCCATTGTAGTCAATGGGGTTCGTTACTCGAGTAGAGCTCTCGAATTTTGCGAAAAGTTCGACTCGGATAGCACGGACCCGAGCATTTGGGTGATTGCTCATCTCTAGTTAAAACCATCACTTGTTATAGATAGAAAAACTTGTTCTTTATTTCATATCCAATTTAAAAATCCTGAGCAGTGTTACTCCGGTACTAACATCTATACGGATTCATCCATGCACTTGTTTTTGCGCTCTTGTGATTTTTTAAATTAGTTTTGGGATACTGCAAAGAACACATTTTTGTATCTGCCACAGATGTTGGGTTTAAACTTATTTTTTTACTTTGTAATATACAGCTACATTCCTATTGAGCATCTTTAACCCCTTAACGCCACAGGGTGAAACTGTATGTCCTGGCAGGGTTGTACTTAACGCAACAAGACATTCAGTTACAATGTAATCGCGAAGAGCCCGACGGGTTGCCATGGCAACAGGACACCAGATACCGGCGTCCTGTATTGCCAGTGCCTATGATTGCTAAAACAAGCGATAAGGCATTGCAGGACAGAAGTCCTGCAATGCTTTATAATAACGATCATAGGTGCTATGGTGCAAGTTCCACAGAGGGATGCAAATAGTGTAAAAAAAAAGATCAAAACAGTGTCAAAATAAAAAAAAAATGTAAAAAGTTAAAAAAACCTTTTTTGGGCTTTTTCCCCTATTAGTATAAAAAAATGTTAAAAGTTAAAATCCCACATATTTGGTATCATCATATCCATAATGACTCACACAACAAATTGAACACACTTTTTAGTTGCACAAGTAAAATTTGGCCTCCCAATAAAAGCAATAAAAGTGATGTAAAAAGCCGTATGTACCCCAAAATGGTATCCATAAAAACTACAGCTCGTTACGCAAAAAATAAGCCCTTACAGAGCTCCGTCCATGGAAAAATAAAAAAGTTATAGGACTTTGAATGCAGTGATTTAGAAAAACAAATAATTTCCAAAAAAGGGCTTTTATTACAGAACAGTGGAAAAACTTTAAAAAAAAAAAGAATTTTGGTATTGTTGTAATCGTACCGACCTGCAGAAAAAATTTATTGTGTTATTTATGCTGCATGATTGATGTTGTAAAAAAAAAAACACAAAAACAATGGCAGAATTTTTTGCGTTTTGTCTCCCTGCGATTGTAAAAAAATTAATAAAAGTTTTACAATATTGTCTATGCACCCAAAAATGGCACCAATAAAAACTACAGTTCGCCACGCAAAAAACAAGCCCTTATACTGCCGTGTCGACAGAAAAATAAAAAAGTTATGGCTTTTGAAAAGTGGAGATGAAAATCCCCCAAAAATCATTGCGTCCTGAACGCCAAAAAAGGCCATGTCCTTTAGGGGTTAAAGTCTGTCAGAGGACTATAACGATAATAATGAGCCTACCAAACACCAACATATCTGTGAAGAGTGTATTGCTTACATTGTGCCAGCATGTTTTGCAGTGCTGAACAGTGATATGGTGATATTCATAAAAACGATTCTTGACATCCTCTTCTGACCCCTTTTGTGGATGAGTTATGCACATCCGTATAATCTCCTTTGTTTTTCCTTGAACACAGCATTTTCTATATACACTCCACACTATTGCTTGAGAAAACCCCACAAGGCTGGCAGTAACACTAATGACCAGGTCACCTGCCTCGGCTAGTCTAACGCTAATGACCCATATCATTCAATTTTGCCATTCTAATGTGGATTCACACTGAATCATCCAGGGAAAACTTGCTCATTTAATTTTATGCTGCACTCCGAGATCACGTGTCTAATTTCCGTAAAGGGAAGCTCCGATCGAAAAAAAGTGCGGTGTCTCTAATAAAGTGGCAATTCAGTGAGGCTCCTGTGTTGGAGGCTTGCAGTCATTGTCAGGTGCAATCATTGGCAGTACTTGGAATGCAGTAGAAGCTCAGGTTATAGATTAGGGCAGAGATTGAGTGTCAATTTCTTGTTTTAATTTGCCGTCCAGAAATACAACTTTCACAGATCAAATCTTTGTGAAATCCGTAGTGTGGCCAACGTAAAACGCTGTCCAGGAATGGAGAAAACTCTTGTCGCTCAGCCATGTTCACCATAGCGTACAGTATATTAGATTCTGCCCAGTAGTAATATCATTGTAATGTCGCTTCAGGTAAAATTAGAAGCTTCTGTATTTGAGGAAAAGTAACTAGAAACAAATGAAAATTTTAATTAGTGTTTCATCTTAAATTGGAAAGTCAGATACTTCCCTCTGGAGTTTTCCTCTGTGCCAGTGAATTGCTTTAATGTACGTGTATCTAAGTGCAAGTGGAGGCGGACACTGGTGTAACTATAGGGGATACAGGGGATGCAGTTGCACCCAGGCCCAGGACCCTTAGGGGGCCCATAAGGCCTCTCTTCTCCATATAGGGAGCCCAGTACTATAAATAAAGCATTATAGTTGGGGGCCCTGTTACAGGTTTTGCATTGGGGCCCAGGAGCTTCAAGTTACGCCTCTGCGTTAAGGGGTTAAGAGAAGTTGGGGGCCCCAAGATAAAGTTTTGCACCCGGGCCCATGAGCCTTTAGCTAGGCTCCTGGAGGTAGAGTATAAACTGTTTTTATGGATTATAATTATATTGTATATTACTGGTATGTAATGATTTTTTTTTTTTTTTTAATACTCATGCTTTATTTTTAAGAGTGAACATCAATATTTGATCATTGGGAGGCATTCCAACAAATAAGATGAATGAAGTGCACTGCACAGCCCTCATTGTTTTCCCAGGCATAGCATCATACCTATAGGTGTCGCTGTGTCTCATACTGCCGCTCAACCTCCATTGACTGAAGAGTCTGTCCCAAGAATACTGCTTATAGATAAATCCAGCCCATAATTATAATTATTTTTGTATTTACACTAATGGAAAAAAATGTTTCTATGCCCCAATATTCCAGGACTAATGTTAAATAGCGAAACCTGCTGTCTCTATTCTGTGTCCACTTCAGTAATTGGTCCACCTGCTGAGCTTTGCTTTTCTCTGCTCCATGGTATAAAAACAAGACTGAGCATGTGTGACCACCTTGGAACATTTACTAAGGTGTACTCTACCTAGTAAAGCTCTTCAATAGAAACAGCAGGTGGTGCTATTCTAGCATTAGTCCTGGAATATCTGGGGATGTAAACAGCAATTGGTGTTATCCTAATATTAGTCCTAGAATATCTGGGGATAGAAACAGTAGGTGGCACTATTCTAACATTATTCCTGTAATATCTTAGGATCAAAACAGCAGGTTGTGATATTCTAACATTACTCGTAGAATATCTGGTGATTCAAACAATAGATGACGCTATTCTAACATTAGTCCTAGAATACCTAGGGAAAGAAACAGCGGGTGGTGCTATTCTAACATTAGTCATGAAATATCTGCAGGTATATAGCAGTTGGCGCTATTCTAATATTAGCCCTGGAATATCTGTAGGTATATAGCAGTTGGCGCTATTCTAATATTAGCCCTGGAATATCTGTAGGTATATAGCAGTTGGCGCTATTCTAATATTAGCCCTGGAATATCTGTAGATATATAGCAGTTGGCGCTATTCTAATATTAGCCCTGGAATATCTGTAGGTATATAGCAGTTGGCGCTATTCTAATATTAGCCCTGGAATATCTGTAGGTATATAGCAGTTGGCGCTATTCTAATATTAGCCCTGGAATATCTGTAGGTATATAGCAGTTGGTGCTATTCTAATATTAGCCCTGGAATATCTGTAGGTATGTAGCAGTTGGCGCTATTCTAATATTAGCCCTGGAATATCTGTAGGTATATAGCAGTTGGCGCTATTCTAATATTAGCCCTGGAATATCTGTAGGTATATAGCAGTTGGCGCTATTCTAATATTAGCCCTGGAATATCTGTAGGTATATAGCAGTTGGCGCTATTCTAATATTAGCCCTGGAATATCTGTAGGTATATAGCAGTTGGCGCTATTCTAATATTAGCCCTGGAATATCTGTAGGTATATAGCAGTTGGCGCTATTCTAATATTAGCCCTGGAATATCTGGGGAGAGAAACAGATTTTGTAAAATAAGTGTATATAGTAAAAAGATTTACAATTATTAGAGATGAGCGACCACGCTTGGTAAAGGCAAATAGTCGAGCGAGTATCGCTCTTCTTGAGTATCTGCATACTTGTCCGAGCAAATGCGGGGTGGCGGTGGTGCCGCTCTCTCACTCTCCACTCAACACTCCCGAGCTTTACACAGTACATTGGAAAACATACAATAACATAGTCTTGCTGATGTGTCATAAAGGTACTGTAAGTGGGCGAAATACTCTGTGATGTTCTGCCATGAATATGATCCCACTAAATTTGGAACGTCAGGTCTGATTTCATCCAAACCTTGGATGTTACTGTCTATTGTCCAGACAATATTAGCAACAACAAGACCCATATCCTCAGATTTAATGAGAGCTGACAATATTCTGCCCAACTTTGACATTTGTGTGGTAGGAAGTAGCTGCTTAGACTTAAGAACAACATTTTTGTGTCAACATATCTTTGTGTGATGATTGCTGTGTCTAATGCCATAGTCCTGCAGACAAGCATGAGGCGTCTCTACCTCCTCTACCATTGCGTTCAGTGAGGAAAAGGAAAATCGGACGGGACCACAGAGCTCCCATGATTATCTACTAGACCTGAAAAACAACATAAATAGTTAATACCAAGCACGGTAGCCTCTGCCTTATACATTATTTAATGTGTTTGTCTTCATTTAGGATGACCTGCATTGTTTAAAAATTCATTGTGATTAGAGATGAGCGAACACCAAAATGTTCGGGTGTTCGTTATTCGTAACGAACTTCCCGTGATGCTCGAGGGTTCGTTTCGAACAACGAACCCCATTGAAGTCAATGGGCGACCGGAACATTTTTGTATTTCGCCGATGCTCGCTAAGGTTTTCATGTGTGAAAATCTGGGCAATTCAGGAAAGTGATGGGAATGACACAGTGACGGATAGGGCAGGCGAGGGGCTACATGGTGGGCTGCATCTCAAGTTCACAGGTCCCACTATTAAGCCACAATAGCGGCAAGAGTGCCCCCCCCCCCCCCCCCCCCCCACTGTCAGCATAAAGATCGTCCTCCTCTGGCACAGCTGTAACAGCTGTAGCAGAGAAGAACGATGTTTGCCCATTGAATTCAATGGAGCGGCAATACAGCATGTTCCACTGAATGCAATGGGCTGCCGGCGATCGCAGGATGAATGGTCGGAAAGGGGTTAAATATATAACCCCTTTCCTGCAATTCATCCAGAAATGTGTTACACTAAAAATATATACCGGCGTATAAGGCGACCGGGCGTATAAGACGACCCCCCAACTGTCACCTTATACGCCGGTAATACAGTGGAGCAAAGAATAAAAAGCATTACTTACGTTTTTAGATGATCTGCGGCGCTCCTGCAGGCTGTCACTCCCTCCTGGTCCACGGCAGACAAGCTTTCTCCACGAAAGACTTTAAATCCCTGCCTCCAGAAGCACATGTGCCTTCAGCCAATCACAGCCAATGACAATGATGTCATTGAATGGCTGTGATAGGCTGTGTTTCTGGAGGCGGGGATTTCAAGCCTTGAAATCCCCGCCTCCAGAAACACAGCCAATCACAGCCATTCAATGACATCATTGTCATTGGCTGTGATTGGCTGAAGGCACATGTGCTTCTGGAGGCAGGGATTTAAAGTCTTTCGTGGAGAAAGCTTGTCTGCCGTGGACCAGGAGGGAGTGACAGCCTGCAGGAGCGCCGCAGATCATCTAAAAACGTAAGTAATGCTTTTTATTCTTTGCTCCACTGTATTACCGGCGTATAAGGTGACAGTTGGGGGGTCGTCTTATACGCCCGGTCGCCTTATACGCCGGTATATATTTTTAGTGTAACACATTTCTGGATGAATTGCAGGAAAGGGGTTATATATTTAACCCCTTTCCGACCATTCATCCTGCGATCGCCGGCAGCCCATTGCATTCAGTGGAACATGCTGTATTGCCGCTCCATTGAATTCAATGGGCAAACATCGTTCTTCTCTGCTACAGCTGTTACAGCTGTGCCAGAGAAGAAGGATTTGTCTTCTATATGTTCTCAATGGGGTCAGCGCTGCTGCCGCTGGCCCCATTGAGCGCATATAGAATGCATCCATAGCGAGCAGCGGGAGGGGCAGATTTCAATACTCGGGTGACACCTTATCTCCCCAGCCACTCACAGCAGGGGGGTGGTATAGGGCTTAAACGTTGCAGGGGGAAGTTGTAATGCCTTCCCTGTCTTTATATTGGCCAAAAAAAAGCGCTAACGTCTCAGGGAAGAAAGTTTAATTTACCAGAACACCGCATGGTGTTCGTTACGAATAACGAACATCCCGAACACCCTAATATTCGCACGAATATCAAGCTCGGACGAACGCGTTCGCTCATCTCTAATTGTGATCATTCAGATGTGTTCTCTTTTCTTAAAGATGTCCGGAAATAAACTTCCATGAATCAGATATGTCATAAAAGTCCAACTAGTGAGATAGTCAGAAGCTGGGAACCCAGAGGTGCAAAGAGCAAGTTGGTCCGGGCTAATAATGGTGGGTGGTCACTCATACATGGTCACTCTTCTTCAAAACACATGGGAGTAACAGAAACCACCAAGATGAGGTTGTCACAGAACAAATGCCCGGGTTTTTACCAAGTAAACGAGCATGGAAGAAAGCTTCTAAGCCCCTCCTAGTGGCGGCTGCGAGCGCAAATTATTATAAAGATAATTGGGAAAATGTATTAAATGATTTATAGTGTAGAAAGGTTGAAGAATTTGGCGCATGTCATATTTGCAACTTTTTACCTCACGCCCCTGTCTGGCGTAGTTAGGTGGGAGGGACAGGGCTATTTTACTCTAGTATATTTGGTTAAAGAGTGGCATGTGAAGTGCAAGTCTTAGTACATTTACCCCCAATGTTTATCAACTCTCCCGACTCCGATGTTCTCTATCAACGCTGCAGTATGCATGACTGCTGGCCCTGCATTCTCCCAGAGTTTTTGTAATTGTATACAGGATGCATCATCCACTTCTACTAGTAGAAAAAAGAAAATATCTACACCGACATAGAAAGAGGTTCTTTACAGTAAGAGCAGTGGGACTATGGAGCTCTCTGGTGGTGACGGCGAACTCACTAACAGAGTGCCAGAGGGGCCTGGATGGTTTTCTTGAGCGTTACAATATTACATGTTATATCACTCATTACTTCAGAAGGGTCGGTGATCCGGGGATTATTCCGATTGCCAGACTGGAGTCGGAAAGGAATTTTTCCCCTACAATGAGGAAAATTGGCTTATACCTCATTGGGATTTTTTGACTTCCGCTGGATTAACATTGCAGGATGTAGGCTGAACTGGATGGATTGTGTCTTTTTTTAGCTTTACAGAGTATATTACATGAGTATGTTTATATACTGTGCTTGCCTCTAGGTCTATATTTATGGATGTCTCAACTATGAGCTATTACTAGAGATGAGCGAGCACCAAAATGCTCGGGTGCTCGTTACTCGAGACGAACTTTTCGCGATGCTCGAGGGTTCATTTCGAGTAACGAACCCCATTGAAGTCAATGGCCGACTCGAGCATTTTTGTATATCGCCGATGCTCGCTAAGGTTTTCATTTGTGAAAATCTGGGAAATTCAAGGAAGTGATGGGAACGACACAGCAACGGATAGGGCAGGTGAGGGGCTACATGTTGGGCTGCATCTCAAGTTCCCAGGTCCCACTATTAAGCCACAATAGCGGCAAGAGTAGGCCCCCCCCTCCCAACAATTTTTACTTCTGAAAAGCCCTCATTAGCAAGGCATACCTTAGCTAAGCACCACACTACCTCCAACAAAGCACAATCACTGCCTGCATGACACTCCGCTGCCACTTCTCCTGGGTTACATGCCGCCCAACCCCCCCCCCCCCCTCGCATGACCCAGTGTCCACAGCACACACCAAAGTGTCCCTGCGCAGCCTTCAGCTGCCCTCATGGCACACGCTGGCCTCATAGCCACACCACCCTTATGTCTATTTATAAGTGCGTCTGCCATGAGGAGGAACTGCAGGCACACACTGCAGAGGGTTGGCACGGCCAGGTAGCGACCCTCTTTAAAAGGGGCGGGGCTATAGCCCATAATGCTGTACAGAAGCAATGAGAAATCCAATCCTGTGCCACCTCCATCAGGAGCTGCACACGTGGGCATAGCAATGGGGAACCCATGTGCCACACACTATTCATTCTGTCAAGGCGTCTGCATGCCCCAGTCAAACCGGGGTTTTTTATAAATAGTCACAGGCAGGTACAACTCCGCAATGGGAATTCCGTGTGCACCCACAGCATGGGTGGCTCCCTGCAACCCACCGGCGGTACATAAATGTATCCCATTGCAGTGCCCATCATAGCTGAGGTAACGTCCAATTAAATGCAGGTGGTCTTCGGCCCACACTGCATGCCCCAGTCTGACCGGGGTTTTTAATACATAGACACTGGCAGGTACAAATCCCTAATGTGAAGTCCCTGTGGACACACAGCATGGGTGGCTCCCTGGAACCCACCGGCGGTACATAAATAAATCCCATTGCATTGCCCATCACAGCTGAGGTAGCGTCAGGTTTAATGCAGGTGGGCTTCGGCCCACACTGCATGCCCCAGTCAGACTGGGGTTCTTTAGAAGTGGATACATGGAGTTACAACTCCGTGTGGACCGACAGCATGGGTGGCTCCCTGGAACCCACCGGCGGTACATAAATATATCCCATTGCAGTGCCCATCACAGCTGAGGTAATGTCATGTTTAATGCAGGTGGGCTTCAGCCCACACTGCATGCCCCAGTCAGACTGGGGTTCTTTAGAAGTGGATACATGGAGTTACAACTCCGTGTGGACCGACAGCATGGGTGGCTCCCTGGAACCCACCGGCGGTACATAAATATATCCCATTGCATTGCCCATTACAGCTGAGGTAACGTCAGGTTTAATGCAGGTGGGCTTCGGCCCACACTGCATGCCCCAGTCAGACTGGGGTTCTTTAGAAGTAGACACATGGAGTTACAACTCCGTGTGGACCGACAGCATGGGTGGCTCCCTGGAACCCACCGGCGGTACATAAATATATCCCATTGCAGTGCCCAGCACAGCTGAGGTAACGTCAGGTTTAATGCAGGTGGGCTTCGGCCCACACTGCATGCCCCAGTCTGACCGGGGTTTTTAATACATAGACACTGGCAGGTACAAATCCCTAATGTAAAGTCCCTGTGGACCCACAGCATGAGTGGCTCCCTGGAACCCACCGGCGGTACATAAATATATCCCATTGCAGTGCCCAGCACAGCTGAGGTAACGTCAGCTTTAATGCAGGTGGGCTAAAAATTAGTAGGATTACACTGTAGGCGAGGGCCCAAAAAATTGGTGTACCATTAATCGCTTTGGTCAATGTGGCTTAATTTGTAACTAGGCCTGTAGGCAGCCCAGTTCAAATAAAAATTGGTTCAGGTGCAAGTTTCAACGCTTTATTGAATTGAGAATTGAAACGTATAAACATTGTTTACAAAAGTTATATGACTGAGCCTTGTGGGCCTAAGAAAAATTGCCCGTTCGGCGTGATTACGTGAGGTTTCAGGAGGAGGAGCAGGAGGAGGAGGATGAATATAATACACAGATTGATGAAGCTAAAAGGTCCCCGTTTTTGATGGTGATAGAGAACGATGCTTCCATCCGCGGGTGCAGCCTATGTATTGTTTAGGGTGCAGCCTATGTATCGCTGCTGTCCGCTGGTGGAGAAGAGAACTCTGGGGAAATCCAGGCTTTGTTCATCTTTATGATTGTAAGCCTGTCGGCACTGTCGGTTGACAGGCGGGTACGCTTATCCGTGATGATTCCCCCAGCCGCACTAAACACCCTCTCTGACAAGACGCTAGCCGCAGGACAAGCAAGCACCTCCAGGGCATACAGCGCGAGTTCAGGCCACGTGTCCAGCTTCGACACCCAGTAGTTGTAGGGGGCAGAGGCGTCACGGAGGACGGTCGTGCGATCGGCTACGTACTCCCTCACCATCCTTTTACAGTGCTCCTGCCGACTCAGCCTTGACTGGGGAGCGGTGACACAGTCTTGCTGGGGAGCCATAAAGCTGTCAAAGGCCTTGGACAATGTTCCCCTGCCTGTGCTGTACATGTTGCCGGCTCTCCGCGCCTCCCTTGCTACCTGGCCCTCGGAACTGCGCCTTCTGCCACTAGCGCTGTCGGATGGGAATTTTACCATCAGTTTGTCCGCCAGGGTCCTGTGGTATAGCGTCACTCTGGAACCCCTTTCCTCTTCGGGTATGAGAGTGGAAAGGTTCTCCTTATACCGTGGGTCGAGCAGTGTGTACACCCAGTAATCCGTAGTGGCCAGAATGCGTGAAACGCGAGGGTCACGAGAAAGGCATCCTAACATGAAGTCAGCCATGTGTGCCAGGGTACCTGTACGCAACACATGGCTGTCCTCACTCGGAAGATCACTTTCAGGATCCTCCTCCTCCTCAGGCCATACACGCTGAAAGGATGACAGGCAAGCAACATGGGTACCCTCAGCAGTGGGCCAAGCTGTCTCTTCCCCCTCCTCCTCATGCTCCTCCCCCTCCTCCTCCTCAACGTGCTGAGATATAGACATGAGGGTGCTCTGACTATCGAGCGACATACTGTCTTCCCCCGCCTCCATTTCCGAGCGCAAAGCGTCTGCCTTTATGCTTTGCAGGGAACTTCTCAAGAGGCATAGCAGAGGAATGGTGACACTAATGATTGCAGCATCGCCGCTCACCATCTGGGTAGACTCCTCAAAGTTTCCAAGGACCTGGCAGATGTCTGCCAACCAGGCCCACTCTTCTGAAAAAAAGATTTGAGGAGGCTGACTCCCACTGCGCCGCCCATGTTGGAGTTGGTATTCCATTATAGCTCTACGCTGCTCATAGAGCCTGGCCAACATGTGGAGCGTAGAGTTCCACCGTGTGGGCACGTCGCACAGCAGTCGGTGCACTGGCAGATTAAACCGATGTTGCAGGGTGCGCAGGGTGGCAGCGTCTGTCTTGGACTTGCGGAAATGTGCGCTGAGCCGGCGCACCTTTCCGAGCAGGTCTGACAAGCGTGGGTAGCTTTTCAGAAAGCGCTGAACCACCAAATTAAAGACGTGGGCCAGGCATGGCACGTGCGTGAGGCTTCTGAGCTGCAGAGCCGCCACCAGGTTACGGCCGTTGTCACACACGACCATGCCTGGTTGGAGGCTCAGCGGCGAAAGCCAGCGGTCGGTCTGCTCTGTCAGACCCTGCAGCAGTTCGTGGGCCGTGTGCCTCTTCTCTCCTAAGCTGAGTAGTTTCAGCACGGCCTGCTGACGCTTGGCCACCGCTGTGCTGCCACGCCGCACGACACCGACTGCTGGCGACGTGCTGCTGCTGACACATCTTGATTGCGAGACAGAGGTTGCGTAGGAGGAGGAGGAGGAGGAGGGTGGTTTAGTGGAGGAAGCATACACCGCGGCAGATACCAGCACCGAGCTGGGGCCCGCAATTCTGGGGGTGGGTAGGACGTGAGCAGTCCCAGGCTCTGACTCGGTCCCAGCCTCCACTAAATTCACCCAGTGTGCCGTCAGGGAGATATAGTGGCCCTGCCGCCTGTGCTTGTCCACGTGTCCGTTGTTAAGTGGACCTTGGCAGTAACCGCGTTGGTGAGGGCGCGTACAATGTTGCAGGAGACGTGGTCGTGCAGGGCTGGGACGGCACATCGGGAAAAGTAGTGGCGACTGGGAACCGAGTAGCGCGGGGCCGCCGCCGCCATCATGTTTTTGAAAGCCTCCGTTTCCACAACCCTATATGGCAGCATCTCCAGGCTGATCAATTTGGCTATGTGCACGTTTAACGCTTGAGCGTGCGGGTGCGTGGCTGCGTACTTGCGCTTGCGCTCAAACACTTGCGCTAGCGACGGCTGGACGGTGCGCTGAGAGACATTGGTGGATGGGGCCGAGGACAGCGGAGGTGAGGGTGTGGGTGCAGGCCAGGAGACGGTTGTGCCTGTGCCCTGAGAGGGGGGTTGGATCTCAGTGACAGGTTGGGACACAGGGGGAGAGGCAGCGGTGCAAACCGGAGGCGGTGAACGGCCTTCGTCCCACCTTGTGGGGTGCTTGGCCATCATATGTCTGCGCATGCTGGTGGTGGTGAGGCTGGTGGTGGTGGCTCCCCGGCTGATCTTGGCGCGACAAAGGTTGCACACCACTGTTCGTCGGTCGTCTGCACTCTCAGTGAAAAACTGCCAGACCTTTGAGCACCTCGGCCTCTGCAGGGTGGCATGGCGCGAGGGGGCGCTTTGGGAAACAGTTGGTGGATTATTCGGTCTGGCCCTGCCTCTACCCCTGGCCACCGCACTGCCTCTTCCAACCTGCCCTGCTGCTGCACTTGCCTCCCCCTCTGAAGACCTGTCCTCAGTAGGCTTAGCAAACCAGGTGGGGTCAGTCACCTCATCGTCCTGCTGCTCTTCCTCCGAATCCTCTGTGCGCTCCTCCCTCGGACTTACTGCAATTACTACTACCTGAGTGATAGACAACTGTGTCTCATCGTCGTCGTCCTCCTCACCCACTGAAAGCTCTTGAGATAGATGCCGGAAGTCGCCAGCCTCATCCCCCGGACCTCGGGAACTTTCCAAAGGTTGGGCATCGGTCACGACAAACTCCTCCGGTGGGAGAGGAACCATTGCTGCCCATTCTGTGCAGGGGCCCGAGAACAGTTCCTGGGAGTCTGCCTGCTCCTCAGAATGTGTCATTGTAATGGAGTAAGGAGGCTGGGAGGAAGGAGGAGCAGCAGCCAGAGGATTCAGAGTTGCAGCAGTGGACAGCGTAGAACTCTGGGTGGTCGATAGATTGCTGGATGCACTTTCTGCCATCCACGACAGGACCTGCTCACACTGCTCATTTTCTAATAAAGGTCTACCTCGTGGACCCATTAATTGTGAGATTAATCTGGGGACGCCAGAAACGTGCCTCTCTCCTAATCCCGCAGCAGTCGGCTGCGATACACCTGGAGCAGGAGCTCGGCCTGCGCCCACACCCTGACTTGGGCCTCCGCGTCCTCACCCGCGTCCACGTCCTCTAGGCCTACCCCTACCCCTCAGCATGGTGTATTACCAGTAGTGCAGAAACAGAACGCTGTAATTAAATGTGCCGCTTATTGGCCTGTGGTTGGAGGCTGACTTCGCTTACGGAACGCACAGCAGAGCCAGGAAAGAATTTTGCGCAAGCCTGTAGTGAGACGTAGGTGCGTATGACTGAGCTAGTGGAATTCACAGCGCAGAAGCAGTCAAGTGTCCAAAGGCCACTAGTAGGCCTTAAAGGGGTTGTCCCGCGCCGAAACGGGTTTTTTTTTTTCAACCCCCCCCCCCGTTCGGCGCGAGACAACCCCGATGCAGGGACGTACAGAAAGCTTACCGGAGCGCTTACCTTAATCCCCGCGCTCCGGTGACTTCTATACTTACCTGTGAAGATGGCCGCCGGAATCCTCTTCCTCCGTGGACCGCAGCTCTTCTGTGCGGTCCATTGCCGATTCCAGCCTCCTGATTGGCTGGAATCGGCACGTGACGGGGCGGAGCTACACGGAGCCGGCATCCTGCACGAAAGGCTCCATAGAAGAAAGCAGAAGACCCGGACTGCGCAAGCGCGGCTAATTTGGCCATCGGAGGGCGAAAATTAGTCGGCACCATGGAGACGAGGACGCCAGCAACGGAGCAGGTAAGTAAAAAACTTTTTATAACTTCTGTATGGCTCATAATTAATGCACGATGTACATTACAAAGTGCATTAATAGGGCCATACAGAAGTGTATAGACCCACTTGCTGCCGCGGGACAACCCCTTTAAGTATTTTGCTTCTATTTTTTTAAAGGCTGAGCTGAGACAGCAGACAGATACTGGAGGCAGCGTATATATGTATACTGTTTCCCTCTGGATGGGATGACGGCGGTGATGTAACGGGCAACGCAGAGCCAGGAAAGAATTTTGCACAAGCCTGCTGTAACACTTAGCTGCATATTAATTAGGACTACAACCCCCAGCGGAGACGCAGTACACTCAAGACGGTCACAGGCAGCCCAAAGATAGTATTTTTCCCAAATTTGTTTGAAAAAGCCCACTGCCTATATAGACAGTATATCTCTTTCCCTGCCTCACCAGTACTGGCCCTATACTATGTAAAATTACTGCAGACTGTTTCCCTCTGGACGGGATGACGGCGGTGATGTAACGGGCAACACAGAGCCAGGAAAGAATTTTGCGCAAGCCTGCTGTAACACTTAGCTGCGTATTAATTAGGACTACTACCCCCAGCAGAGACGCAGTACACTCAAGACGGTCACAGGCAGCCCAAAGATAGTATTTTTCCCAAATTTGTTTGAAAAAGCCCACTGCCTATATAGACAGTATATCTCTTTCCCTGCCTCACTAGTACTGGCCCTATACTATGTAAAATTACTGCAGACTGTTACCCTCTGGACGGGATGACGGCGGTGATGTAACGGGCAACGCAGAGCCAGGAAAGAATTTTGCGCAAGCCTGCTGTAACACTTAGCTGCGTAATAATTAGGACTACTACCCCCAGCAGAGACGCAGTACACTCAAGACGATCACAGGCAGCCCAAAGATAGTATTTTTCCCAAATTTGTTTGAAAAAGCCCACTGCCTATATAGACAGTATATCTCTTTCCCTGCCTCACCAGTGCTGGCCCTATACTATGTACAAGGACTGCAGACTGTTTCCCTCTGGATGGGATGATGGCGGTGATGTAACGGGCAACGCAGAGCCAGGAAAGAATTTTGCGCAAGCCTGCTGTAACACTTAGCTGCGTAATAATTAGGACTACTACCCCCAGCAGAGACGCAGTACACTCAAGACGATCACAGGCAGCCCAAAGATAGTATTTTTCCCAAATTTGTTTGAAAAAGCCCACTGCCTATATAGACAGTATATCTCTTTCCCTGCCTCACCAGTACTGGCCCTATACTATGTACAAGGACTGCAGACTGAGGACGCAATGCTCTGCACGCCCGATATACAAAAAAGAAAAAAAAGTGCAACACTGCTTACAGCAGCCTTAACAGTACTGCACACGGTCAGATGTGGCCCTAAGAAGGACCGTTGGGGTTCTTCAAGCCTAAAATAACTCCTAACGCTCTCCCTATAGCAGCATCAGCAGCACTGTCCCTGATCTCTGTCAGAATGCATCTGTGGCAAGCCGCGGGCAGGGCAGATTTAAATACTCGGGTGACACTTGATCTCCCCAGCCACTCACTGCAGGGGGGTGGTATAGGGCTGGAACATCACAGGAGGAAGTTGTAATGCCTTCCCTGTCTTTCTATTGGCCAGAAAAGCGCGCTAATGTCTCAGAGATGAAAGTGAAAGTAACTCGAACATCGCGTGGTGCTCGTCTCGAGTAACGAGCATCTCGAACACCCTAATACTCGAACGAGCATCAAGCTCGGACGAGTACGCTTGCTCATCTCTAGCTATTACCCATTTCCTATTCCTTGCACTGCCCCCTGGTTGTGATGTACTGTGTTGGCTTATGACTTCATATCTGAACCATTTTATACTATTTTTAGTCTTTTCATTGGTACTGTCTTTATCAGATTTTCAGCTCTGATAAGATTTAACTGGGGCAGATTTATGAGGGATTCTAATAAAGACAGACTGGATAGTTAGTGAGGCAGTCCAAAGATGCATGTAATCTATGCTACTGGTGTATCTTGACACCACCAGAAGCTGGGGGTGTGACAGCTGTCACCAGGAGTGAATGGCCCTGTCACGCCCCAAGGTTACAATTGGCTGTCAAGATACAGCAGTCAGGGGCATCTGTAGAAGCGCAGACAGCAGCAGTGATTGCGTTGCACTGCACGAAAAGAGCAGACAGCGGGTCAGTGAAGAGCACACAGCGGCTGAATAAAGAGGCCATTTCCAGCGATCTGTGCCGTGCGTTCCTCCAATGACAAGAGTGAGCACAGTCTGCGGCGGTGTCACTGCACTACCAGCTGCCACGCTGCTACCTCCCTCGCTGTGACTGGCGGCATGCACACCAGGACTGCTAACACTGGTGGGGGCAGCACGGCAGCAGGAGGAGCCAACGAGCAAGCGGCATGCTGTAAAGATGGGAGACTGGCGGCGGGGAGAGCTAAAGCAGGCCGCCAACAATCACATCTGCGGGGTTGCGTAGCTGGAACACTGCCACCGGGGAGAGGCACAGCGGTGCGGCATGAATGAAAAGTGCATGGTCACGACGAAGGAAGGCTATCGATGGGGATACTCGCAGCAGGAGGTGGGAGACTACAGCCTGGGAGAGGCACAGCAGGGCCGGCATAAATAAAAGGTGCGGGGTCCAGACGCAGGCAAGCTGCCGCTGGAATATACTCGCAGCAGAGACACGAGGCGGATGGCCAGATAATGCCGACCTATTCTCCTGAGTAGCCAATCACGTTGTAGGCGTTTTTTGTGCGTGCGCAGATTGTCTCCACCCATTCTTCCGGTGGTGTCAAAATACACCAGTACCGAAATCTATTACAGTGTCACACGCTGTTTGATAGATTTGGTACATTCTTGGTGATGCTGTGGTGTGCCAGCTGGAATCCGATGTGAAGCCGGGGGTGAGGATCTTGCTCAAAAAAAGCTTACAGACTATAAGGAATAGGGTGGAAACAAGGTAAAAGTTCTTGTTTTGTACAATAGTCCAGCCATCTTTTATATAAACAGGGTAGTACAGATAAAGCTTTATGAGCTGCTCATCAGCTGGTTTCTGTGTATGTACGGGTATGGAGTGCATTAGTATGTATGTGGGATACTATGATCAAGTTCTGAGGGAGAATGTAAAAGAGGCGTAAAGAGAGAAGAGTTGGATTAGGGAATATGGTAGGTTCTCCATAAAAACATGTCTTATAGGGCATGCTTAAAACTGTGGGCATTGGGAATTAACCTGATTCTTAAAGAGACTCATATATCATGGTAAAAATGGCAAACAAAAGTCGCAAATTTTTGTGTATCCCCAAAATGTTAGGGGCTGGCTTGGTAGGTATATAATCTGTGCTTTAGGCTATCCGCTCACATATCACTTGTTGCCGTCATGGGTAAAAGGGTTGAGTTGCAAAAAGGGATGATTATGGCTTTCCGCCCAAGAGTCCCAGTATTTTTCAAACAGTGTATTGTGAGTGGACAAACGGCACCATTGGAAATAACCAACGTGGAACCTGCGGAGCACCACGTGCCATTAATGTGAAAGGTGAATGCTGGCTATGGAGGTGCGGGAGGTGCAGCTCACCATGAAAATAAATCCGGAGCTTTACCAGCCGTGTCTAAAACAACAGTTCAGTGAACCCTACTGCGTTTCCGAAGCAGACGGAGGGTCACTGCACCTATGCTAACAAAAGTGCATCGGAAGAAAATGCTTCAATTGGCATGATGGTATCGAAATTGAACCACTGCTGGAAAAGAGTTGCCCTTTCCAGTTAGTCATGTTTTTAACTTCACATAGATAACCGAATAGATTAAAATTGGTGTGTTAGAGGAGGAACCTCAGAGAACAAATACCCTGTAACCATTACTGGAAGAATACAAACTGGTGCTCCAGGTAGCTGAGACAAGCACCTTATTGAGTCAGTAAGTGTTGTACTCTGAATAGGTGGTGGTTATAATAAGAGGGGAAAGGGACTTGTTATTTGTATAGAGCCAACATATTCCACTCTCCCACCAAGCTGAGTACTCATTATAGGATAGAAGGCTGAGTGTTACTATGCAGGGCGGCGCGGGGTCCCGCGGTCAGCGCACGCCGTCCCAGCCTCGGCTCCGGCGTCCTGGAGCTGTTACCGTGCAGTGCGGCGCGGGGTCCCGCGGTCAGCGCGCGCCGCCCCGGCTTTGGCTTCGGCGTCCTGAAGCTCTGACGTCAGGGCTTCCCCGGCGACGTGGGGCGGCCGGCGTGCAGCGGTGTGGGCGTGTCTGCCCGTAGGGTGGCGGCCACACTCCTCTCTCTCTTTTGTACCGTGAGTGGGGGAGTTGTCTCCTCCCACTCCCCGCCCCTGGGCGGAGTTTTGTAGTCATAAGGCTGGCAGTGACCTGAGCTCACTGCCAGTTATTGGTTCTGTCAGCTCCTAGTCAGTCCTGTCTGCAGTTGTTCTCTAGTTTGGTTGTCAGCCTCCTTTCCAGCTTTGCCTATAGCTTGTATTTTCTGTTTGATCACTCCATCTGCCTTTCCTTGTCGGCACTCTGTCCCCTGTTAGTTAGGTCCATCTTGTGCAGTCGCCAGGTCCCTAGCCAGGGTAGGGACCGCTGCCCAGTTGTCCGCCTGGGGTTAGCCAGGTCGAGGCAAGTAGGCAGGGACAGTGGGGGGGGGGGGGGGGTCAGAGTGCCGTAACATAATAACTGGCCTGACGTGCGGTGAGTCGCTTAGTGCTGGCGAGGTATGCTAGGTTCTTGTGATCGGTGTACACCGGGACGGGATGTCTAGTGTCCTCAAGATGGTGACGCCACTCTTCTAAGGACCACTTGATGGCCAATAGCTCTCGATTGCCTACATCGTAATTCCGCTCTGCCGAACTGAACTTCTGTGAGAAAAAGGCACATGGACTGTAGCCAGCCCTCCCCCTAACCCCCTGGGACAACACAGAGCCAGCCCCCACCTCAGATGCATCAACCTCCACGAAGAAGGGGCGTAGTGGGTCAGGTTGGACGAGCACCGGGGCGGCCCAGAACGCCCTTTTGAGACGATCGAACGCCCCCAGGCTTCAGGTGACCATCTTACCAAGTCAGCCCCCTTCCTGGTAAGGTCGGTCAACGGTTGAGCGATGACCGAGTAGTTTTTAATGAACTTGCGATAGAAATTCGCAAAACCTAAGAACCGTTGGAGTGCTTTCAGGTTACCTGGTCGGACCCACTGGGAGATAGCTGCCACCTTATCTGACTCCATTTGCATGGAAGTCGGAGAAATTACGTACCCTAGAAAGGACACTTGTTGAGTGCCAAACAGACATTTTTCAAATTTGGCAAACAGCTGGTACTCACGTAACCGGGTTAGTACCAACCTAAGGTGCTGCACATGAGAGTCCCAGTCAGGAGAATATACCAGGATGTCATCGAGGTAGATGACTAAAAACACCCCCAGGACGTCATGAAACACCGCATTCATAAACCCCTGGAGGACCGCAGGGGCATTACAAATGGCCAAATGGCATCACAAGACATTCAAAGTGTCCCAACGGGGTATTAAATGCCGTCTTCTATTCAACCCCCTCACGGATTCGGATCAAATTATAAGCCCCTCTTAAATCTAGTTTAGAAAACCAGTGGGCTCCCACCACCTGAATCAGGAGGTCAGGAATCAGAGGCAGAGAGCACTGGTTCTTGACTGTGATCTGATTCAAGGCCCGATAATCTACACAAGGCCTCAATGTCCCATCCTTCTTCTCGACAAAGAAGAGACCTGCCCCAACAGGGGAACGGGATGGCCTAATATGATGTTTGGCCAGGGACTCCGGAATATAGACCTTGAGAGCTTCGTGCTCCCGCCGGGATAAGTTAAAAATGACTCCCTTAGGGATGGGCTTATTTGGAATAAGGTCTATTCCACAATCCCACTCTCTGTGGGGAGGCAGGGTCTCTGACAGGCTTTTAGAAAACACATCCCGGAAGTCAGACAAGTATTCCGGGATGAGCGCGGCATCTACTGAGCAGAGAGGAAGGGGAGCAAGATGGGCCTGGCAGGATGGGCCCCAATGAGTCAGTTCCCGGGTGGTCCAATTGAATTGGGGGTTAGGGGGAGAGGAACTAATTTTTTGTTTTCCAACAAGCTTGCCGCTTGTTTTTTCGGATGCGCTCCCGTTCCTCCGGGTCGGAGGCCCAGAGGGTCGGGCTTATAATGTCCCTGCTGCGGGGCTCTGCCCAGACCTGGGCTTTTTCCATTCCCGAGGGTTCCCCCTGCCTGCAGTCTGTGGACTCCTTTTTTCAGGAACTCGGGGGTATCTTCGACGAATCGGACCGAGCGGGGTTGGCGGTTTCTCGGTTGTTGGCGTTACATGAGGGGTCGCTGTGTGTGGAGGATTATTGCTCCAACTTCAGACGCTATGCGGGTGAGACGGCATGGAACGATAGCGCTCTGAAAGACGTTTTCCTGCAGGGCGTCTCGGAAGCGGTAAAAGACCTGTTGATTTCCCATCCCGTTCCTGGGTCCTTAAAGGAGGCTATGGAGCTAGCGGTGAAGGCGGATAGGAGGCTCAGATCTAGGAAGCAAGATAGACAGGCCCGTAGAGTCAGGGAGGTCGGTGGTCCTGTTCCCTCTTCTTCCTTACTAGTCTCGGTTCCCGAGCCCATGGTGGTGGACCGTTTCTCGAAGATGGCCCATACTGTGGCGTTAGAGAAACTTCCTTAGGCGATTGAATTTGCTCAGGTCTTCGTTAAAGAAATTGTTCGCCTCCATGGAGTCCCTGAGAACATTGTTTCCGATCGGGGGGTTCAGTTCGTGGCGCAGTTTTGGCGGGCCTTTTGCAGAAACCTGGGGACTTTGCTTTCATTCTCCTCAGCATTCCACCCGCAGACTAATGGTAAAACTGAGCGGAAGAACCAGGATTTGGTGCAATATTTAAGGCTGTTTGCAAGTGAAAAGGCTCATCGTTGGGTTGAATTTCTGCCATTGGCTGAGTTTGCGCTGAACAACCGTACCAGTTCTTCCACTGGGGTCTCTCCGTTTTGGTGCGTTTATGGCCAGCATCCCTGTTTCCTTACTTCTCTTCCTACCCCGTCTGCCTGTCCTGCAGCTAATGTCACCACTGATGAGCTGCAGGAGGTATGGAAGGAAGTACAGAAGAATCTGGAGGTAGCTGGGTCTCGCATGCAGTTGCGCAGTGGGAGAAGCCTCTCAGTTTCGGAACCTTAGAGGGTGGGTCAGAAGGTGTATCTGTCATCCAGGAACCTAAGATTGAAGGTCCCATCCTTAAAACTGGCGCCGCGCTTTGTAGGGCCTTTTTCCATCGGGTAATTAACCCGCTCGCTTACGAACTTGATTTGCCAGCCACGTGGAAAGTGCATAGGGTTTTCCACAAGTCCTTGTTGAAACCCTTTGTCCCTTCCCCGCACCTGGGCAGAGTTTTGTAGTCATAAGGCTGGCAGTGACCTGAGCTCACTGCCAGTTATTGGTTCTGTCAGCTCCTAGTCAGTCCTGTCTGCAGTTGTCTCCGTCAGTTCTCTAGTTTGGTTGTCAGCCTCCTTTCCAGCTTTGCCTATAGCTTGTACTTTCTGTTTGGTCACTCCATCTGCCTTTCCTTGTCGGCACTCTGTCCCGTTAGTTAGGTCCATCTTGTGCAGTCGCCAAGTCCCTAGCCAGGGTAGGGACCGCCGCCCAGTTGTCCGCCTGGGGTTAGCCAGGTCGAGGCAAGTAGGCAGGGACAGTGGGGTGCGGTAAGTTCAGGGCACCCCACCAGGCGCTCGGGGGGGGGGGGGTCAGAGTGCCGTAACACTGAGTCAACCTTAAGCCGGCTACCTGAGCTATGAGGGGGATTGAACTCACAGCCTTCAGGTCGTGAGGGAGAGCTGCTGCCTTAACACTCTGCACCACATACAATACTGTATATCTTTTAAGATAAAAATCACATCTAGATCCTTAGAATTAGATACATTATGTGTCACATTGATAGATTTGAAATAGATAGATACTGTATATTTGAGGAAGAGAAGTTCTAAGTTTGAAATTCCAAGAGTTTGAAGTTTGCAAAATGTTTGCTCTAATGGAATAATAATCAGCAACTAAGATATATATCACTAGCGTACCCGTCGCGCGTTGCTGCGAAGACAGACATACATACATACATTTGTTTTTATATATCTAGATGACGGCAGCAGCGACCACTGAGGTTTTGTAGGCCGCTGCTTCCCCCTTGCAGGCTGAATAAAATAGCCGTTGTGTGGAACATCCAATTTTTCCGGCTGCTGTGGCTTCTTGGGAAGATAGCCTAGTACATGTTTGCCCACTTCCAACTCCAATGGAGACTGACTGTAAATGTGGAAATGACATCAGGAAATGAGAGAATTAGATTCCGTACGTAAAATTTGAACGCTAATTCTTTGGCGCTTTGAATTGAATAATCGAGTTGGGACCCATTAACTTTTCCTATTTATGACATAATCAATGCTCGTGCCAAATTTCAAGTTTCTATGACATTGGGAAGTGAGAGAATTAAATTCCGTACATAAAATTTGGACGCTAATTCTTTTGCGCTTAGAATTGAATAATCGAGTTGGGATGAGACATAAGGCCTTGCCCATAAGCATTCCCCAACCTCCAAGAACTGAACCTACCTACCTGAATGAGATTTTGTAGGCCGCTGCTTCCCCCTTGCGGGCTGAATAAAATAGCCGTTGGGTGGAACATACAATTTATCCGGCTGCTGTGGCTTCTTAGGAAGATATCCTAGTACATGTTTGCCCACTTCCAACTCCAATGGAGACTGACTGTAAATGTGGAAATGACATCAGGAAATGAGAGAATTAGATTCCGTACGTAAAATTTGAACGCTAATTCTTTGGCGCTTTGAATTGAATAATCGAGTTGGGACCCATTAACTTTTCCTATTTATGACATAATCAATGCTCGTGCCAAATTTCAAGTTTCTATGACATTGGGAAGTGAGAGAATTAAATTCCGTACATAAAATTTGGACGCTAATTCTTTTGCGCTTAGAATTGAATAATCGAGTTGGGATGAGACATAAGGCCTTGCCCATAAGCATTCCCCAACCTCCAAGAACTGAACCTACCTACCTGAATGAGATTTTGTAGGCCGCTGCTTCCCCCTTGCGGGCTGAATAAAATAGCCGTTGGGTGGAACATACAATTTATCCGGCTGCTGTGGCTTCTTAGGAAGATATCCTAGTACTTGTTTACCCACTTCCAACTCCAATGGTAATTGGCTGGCGTGCTCTAGTGGTTCCAAGCTGTACGTGTCATAATACAGCCTTAATGACATCACAATGCAGCTTTATAGAACATGTTGGGGCATGTTCAAGGGCGTCCGATGTTGATGACATCAGTGATGACATCACAATAGCAGGTGGCTTACTTATTCGATCTACGTGGGGGGGGGCGTAACTTTCGACGACGCTCGCGCGCCATTTATCGTAGGATATTTGTACTATGCCTATAATCTTCCCAGGAGTGTACTTAACAACTTCCCAAAGTTTCATGGCGATCGGATGAATGGTGTAGTAGCGCATAAAGGACAAACACGCACGCAGACACGCACGCACGCACGCAGACAGACATACATTCAATTTTATATATATAGATTACTTCCTGAAGGACTATGAATAATAGAGTAATGACAGGACAAACCAATGAATTTACTGGATAAGTATGGCATTGCAAGGAAACATATCACAAAATTCAGCATTTATTCAGCATCTTACATATTGTAATATTAGACTCCTAGAGTGGTGTAATTGTTGGATATGTTGAAACAGTTAAGTCTAAATGCAGAGGCTGAATGTTGAGGTTTGGCTGCTTTCCGCCTTTTAATTGAGGTTGGACCTGAATGATATTGGAATATTAAAGAACATAAAGATTATAGAGGAAAGCAAACCTTTTAATGCAATGATGCAATGCCATCCAACAAAGGAAAACAGAATATGTACAGTGGTTGGATATCTTCTGCAGATATAGAGATGAGAGATGAGAGCGGTTGGAAACTCTGAAATCAGACACATCCTATATCTTGTGAATAGGGGATAAGTTTAAACACAGCCCCTTTAACTCCCCTTGGAAATGCAGTAAATATGACAGTACATCAGGAAGATTTTTTTTTTCATTTTTCTCCTTGACAGTAGATCATGCTGCAGCAAGCAGAAGTCGGCAGGAGTAGCCTAAGTGGGTGCGCTAACTCTGACTTTTTCACGGTGGTTGCTACCAGGCCTAAAATGGTGGCTCGTGCGGCAGGTGAATTGCAACAGGCTTCTTGGCGATAACTGAGCAATTGGTGTAATGTCCGATGTGATACCAGTGCCTTTGAATGAGGGTGTCTTTGTGAAGGCAAAAGAAAGTCAAGTCCTAAGAGCTTTAGTAAAACTGAAGGCACACAGTTTACTTGTTCACCAAATACAACTTTCACACTTGGCAGTTTAGCAGGCAATAGAACATCAACAACTCCTCTTGCATATAAAATAACATACAGTGATTCCTCAGCTCTCTCATGAAGGATGAGGCCACCAGACTAAGTTAGGTACTTGTGGTGCTAGAAGGTTATTTGCAGAGGAATGGAGGGAATAGTGCAGGCTCTCTTGTGGACACACTGACTGCTAACTGCGCAGGGACAAGTTACACTCAGAATTGCGATGCCTGATTCCATTCCAGTGTATGCGGGGTCTGCCCTGGCTCAGGTTCCTTCTGGCAGGGTTGAAAAAAGACTCCCCTTTGATTTTCAGCTCACCCCTCGGGCTGATTCCATGATTAGACCTCCTCTCTGACTGACTTCCAGGACTAGACTTGCCAAGACTCTGACTCCTCTTCCACAGACTTTTTTCGGAGCTGGGCTCCCAGACTAACCCAGCCTAGGCTAGCCTGGACTAGGCTTGTATGCATCCTCTTCTTCTCCTTACTGAAAGACTCTCTCTCCTCTGGACTTCCTAACCCCACCCACGCTCTGTCTTTTATACTCTCCCCACATGCCAATCCTGGGCTAAGGGGAATTCTACGTAATCCCCTTCCTAGCTAGGTGTGACTGACAAGTAACAGAGTGGGTTAGGGTGCATTATGCATAGTCATGCAGAATTAGTTAGTAAAAACACCAGATTTTAACTACTTCATGACCGTTTAGGGCCAATACACATAACTAAATGTTAGTACACATACAAACTATAAATGAGGTAGCTATAGAAGTGCTGTGGGACCCCAATTCTGGGGTACTACAAGGGTAATTAACAGTTTGGCGATTTACCTTGATATCTTTAACTTATATAACACTAGTCATAGTTGTTCTATTAGTTAGTACATATTATTAGTACCATGGATATAAGGCTTTTCACACTGTAAAATAATTCAGTTTAAAGGGTTTCCACATTAATGACATTTAACCCTTATCCTACAACATGTAGAGAGATCGATAGACTTTGCAATTTTCCTCCGTCACATAGAAGGGAATTGAGTGGCGGTCAGGCATGCAGACGACTACTACATTCAAATGGGGAATTCATGGTGCGCAGATGTTGGGATTGCTGGGGGTCCCAGCAGTCAGACTTCCAGTGATCAGGCATTTATCTTGTAAATAGGGGATAAATATCATTAGTGGGAGAACTCATTTAACAACCTGTAGAGTACAGACTGTTATCCAGAGATTGCTCAAGAGGCTCAGTCTTTACTATGCAGCGTCTCAGTTGTGTCTGGCCAAAAATATTTAACTTCTTTCATGAAAAGTGAATTATAAACTGAATACTAATCCATCAATTACAAGTCAGAGTGATATAAAAAGACAAAGGCTGCTGATTATAAAGCAAAATGTTTTATTAAAAATGTGACAAATGTAACAATGAAATTAAAATCCAAAATGATAAAGTAAATTGCAATCCTTATATAAGAGTCTGAGGGGGAATTTAAGGAAATCTGTCACCACGTTCCTGCTGTCTGAACAATGGGCAGCATGAACCGGGGACAGATATGCCTACTGTTTTCATTTATGTGTTATTCTGAAACACTGCAGAGTTTCAGAGTAAACATACTTTGACGCTTGCCTGTTTGATTCAGGAACAGAGCTCTGGATTTAGAGGAGGGCTGTGCTGGCCTGTCCTCTCCGGTATTGGTGTATCTTGACGCCACCGGAAGAATGGGTAGAGACAAGCTGCACGTGCACAAAAAAACGCATACAACATGATTGGCTGCTCAGGAGAATGGGTCGGCATTATCTGGCTGTCTGCCTTGTGTCCCTGCTATGAGTATATCTCAGCGACAGCTTGCCTGCGTCCCGACCCCCCATCTTTAATTTTGACGGCCCTGCTGTGCCTCTCCAAGGCTGCAGTCTCCAACCTCCTGCTGTGAGTATCCCCAGCGTTAGCCTCCCTGTGTCATGACCATGCCCCTTTCATTCATGCCGCACCAACTGTGCCTCTCCCGGGCAGCAGTTTCCCAACTTTGCAACCCCGCAGATGTGATTGCTGGTGGTCTGTTTTGGCTCTCTCCGCCGCCAGTCTCCCAGCTTTGCAGCATGCCGATGGTTCGGCGGCTCCTCCCGCTGGCGTGCTGCCCCCGCCGGCGTTAGCAGTCCTTGTGTGCACGCCGCAAGTCACAGCGTGGCAGCCGGTAGTGCAGTGACACCGCCACAGACTGTGCTCACTCTCATCATTGGAGGACCACAGCACTTCCACAATGGAGGAGCGGAGTGTCAGTGCAGCTCTGCAGCGCGAGGTGGTGAGTCCATTCAGTGGAGTAGCGGCGCAGATCACTGGAGATGGCCTCTTCAGTCAGCCGCTGTGTGCGCTTCACTGACCCACTGTCTGCCCTTCCCGTGCAGCGCCACCCGATCACTGCCGCTGCCTGCGCTTCTACCGGTGCCCCTGACTGCTGTATCTTGACAGCCAATCGTAACCTAGGGGAGTGACAGGGCCGTTCACTCCTGGTGACAGCTGCTACATCCCTAGCTTCTGGTGGCGTCAAGATACACAAGTACCGAATTCGCCTGCAACATGTTGACTAACAGCTCTTCTCCCTGCTTCTGCATAGTGAAAGGAGCTGTCAGTCAACAAGCTGCGGGCTGGGAATGGCTTGGCCAGCCTCTTTGACTCAAGAGTTCTGTTCCCGAGTCAAACAGACAAACTTCAAAGTGCTGCAGCATTTTAAAGCAACACATAGATGGGGAAATGGGTGTATCTGTCCAGTATTTATGCTGCCCAGGGTTCAGACTTCATGAACCTGGTGACAGGTTCCCTTTAATGCTTCTTGTTGTAGAATGCACCACAGAATTGTAGGGTGTCTCATATAGGCCATGCAATGTCCCCTAGGAAAAAGCTATGCAAATGAGGGATGGAATAATCCTTTACAGTGCCATCTATTGGAATTTTGCTTAAAATGCAAGGCAAGGCATATTGGCAACAACTAATTTCTTAAAGGGAGTGTATGACCTATATTTTATACTAATTAAGGGTGCCTACCCACTAGTGTTTTTTTCCACTGCAAATTCGCGGGTTTTTTTTCCAATTGTCAATGGGACTTTGTAATGTTAAAAACGCAACACAACGCACGGCAACTTGCGTTTTTGGTGCACTGCGTTTTTAACATTAGAAAGTTTCATTGACAATTGGAAAAAAAAATGCTGCGAATTTGCAGCTGAAAAAAAACGCTAGTGGGTAGGCACCATAAAACCACATAGTGATACATTTTCCGTTTTTCTAATCTGTTTTTATTTTCCAATTGTAGTTCTAATTATCTCGTCTGCACATGACTAAGTGGGTGGCCATCTTGTCTTTGCTGCAGAGATTTGCTTTATGGCAAGAATTAGAGATATGCTGTACAGCAGCCTCGTGGGCTATTTGCTGGACAGGTGGAGATCCACTGATATCTATAGCAGACTGTTCTAGGCATGTTCTAATACCAATACAGAGCTCATTTGCAGGAAGGGAAAGAAAATAAGCTCTGACTAGAGATGAGCGAGCACGCTTCTTTAAGGCTAATGCTCGAGAGCGCATCGATCTTTTCGAGTAACTGCTTACTCGTCTGAGCACCATGTGGGGGGGGGGGGGTCAAGACCATTAGCTCTGACCATTACCTATTGTGAATGGTGGATCCTGTTTTATCTATAATTGTAACCCTGCCTATGAAGATAGGATGTCTGCTGAAAAGTTTTCTCTACGGATCAGGAAGAGTGAGACTATTAGTATTCTTAGTGGTCAGTGTGAAAATACAGGAATTTAGGATATTTTAATAATATAGATCTTGACATTGAAAATGTAAAAAAAAATTGCCAAAAATCCTATAAAAAATACTTAACATAGAAATTTGATTAATACAATATATCACTTTTTGAACACATGTTCTCTTTAAGAAAGCCGATTTCCTCATTGGAATTGCGTCATCCTATCATTTGAAGAGGTGATTTCCGCTGCAAAAATCCACAGTATAAATCCGCATCAAAATCCACATATCACATGAGGGTTTTCATGCAGCTCCTGCAACAAGTGGGCTTTGCATGCGATATCAGATTTTGTAGGCCTGCTAAGCAGAGATGTAGATGTTGAAGCTGTGGGTCCCAATGCAAACTTTGTAACTATAACACTTCATTTATAATACTAGTCATATGGAGAAGAGAGACCTAACAGGCCTCCTGAGGCGCCTGTACCCTAGTGCAACCCCCATAGTTATGCCCCTGCAGCTAAGTGAACTTCACTGCTCTTCTGTCTTCTCTTCTAGCCGGATATCCAACCTGGGGTGTTGTGTATTTACTGCAGCGTGGATTTAAATCCCAGGACCACGGGTTATACATTTGCAGTAAAACGTTGTTGCCATGTTAAGGTTTCATTTTAGAAGAATGATTCAGCTTTGCTGTCTTTCGTGTAGGGTCTTTCTTTTTACTTGTTGCCTTTTGCTTGGTGGAAGCATTATATACACCTCTGCAAAACAGAAGAAAAAGTATCATGGGGTAATGCAAAAAGAAAGATGTAATGTGTCAAATACAGGAAACATGAAAGCTAGCAAAAGTATAAAGTTATTGAAAGCACTTTTGGTCATGCAATATTAAGATTGAAATGTTGCGCTGCTAAACTGCAACTAACAATAGTGAATGTGGTTGTGTTGAAATCCAGCGGGTTTAGATCATTGGTGACTGTCATGTTGCGGTTTTTATCACTTTTTATTCCATTTTTTCTAGAGGTAAGATTAATAAAATCTGTGATTCCAGAATGGATAATTTTTAAATTTGTAACAGCAATCACCATGCAGTATAAGTAGTACAATAAATCAATTTCTTGGGTGAGTACAATTACGTCAATACTAGAGATGAGCGAGCATACTCGTCCGAGCTTGATGCTCGTTCGAGTATTAGGGTGCTCGAGATGCTCGTTACTCGAGACGAGCACCACGCGGTACTCGTCTCGATTAAACGAGCACTGACCATTGAATTCAATGGAGCCGGCAATACAGCCTGATTGGTCCCGCTGAGCCAATGAGAGGTAGCAGTCACTCACCCATTCATAAATTCATGAATGGGTGTGTGAGTGAGATCTGCCTCTGATTGGTCAGGCTGTGACCAATCAGAGGCAGCTCATTCAGCAGGCGGGGATTTTAAATCCCCGGCTGCTGAATACTACTCACAGCTGTTCAGAGCAGTTCAGGAGGACTGCCGCCGGCCGCTCTGAACTCCGTCTGCCGGGACCAGGTGAGTATATATATATATATTTTTTTTTTTACACATTTCTGGATGAATTGCAGGGAAGGGCTTATACATTTAAGCCCTTCCCGACAATTCATCCCGCAATCGCCGGCAGCCCATTGCTTTCAACGGAGCCGGCTGTATTGCCGGCTCCATTGAATTCAATGGGCTAACATCGTTCTTCCGGGACAAGGTGAGTATATATTTTTTTTATTTTTACACATTTCTGGATGAATTGTAGGGAAGGGCTTATATATTTAAGCCCTTCCCGACAATTCCTCCCGCGATCGCCGGCAGCCCATTGCTTTCAATGGAGCCGGCTGTATTGCCGGCTCCATTGAATTCAATGGGCTAACATCGTTCTTCTCTGCCACAGCTGTTACAGCTGTGGCAGAGGAGAACGATCTTTATGCTGACAGTGCGGGGGGGGGGGGGTGTCTCACTCTTGCCACTATTGTGGCTTAATAGTGGGACCTAGGAACTTGAGATGCAGCCCAACATGTAGCCCCTCGCCTGCCCTATCCGTTTCTGTGTCGTTCCCATCACTTTCTTGAATTGCCCAGATTTTCACAAATGAAAACCTTAGCGAGCATGGGCGATATACAAAAATGCTCGAGTCGCCCATTGACTTCAATGGGGTTCGTTACTCGAAACGAACTCTCGAGCATCACTGAAAGTTCAACTCGAGTAACGAGCACCCGAGCATTTTGGTGCTCGCTCATCTCTAGTCAATACTATGTTTAAATATTTTTTTTTTTATAGCAACATTTCACACGTTTTTAAAACAAATAAATGTATTTTTTTTACCACATTCAAAGGCTAACATTTTTCTTTTATATATTTTATATCTGTGAGAGTTTTTTTTTGCGGGATTAGTTGTACTTTTTAATGGTACTATTTTTGAACCATATGATTTTTTGATTACTTTCTATTCCAGTATTGTTTGTAAATTAGATATTTTTTCATGCTTTTTGTATTTTTTTCACCCTACAGGTTAAATAATGTCCTAACTATTTTCCATATTTCATATTTGTGACAATTTGATGCTTTTATTTATTTTATTTAACACTTTTTTAAACTTTTTATTTTTCTCCCACTAGGGTTCTTTAATATCATGACTTGAAGGGCTTATTCAGAGCATATATCGGTCAGGTTTTTACGCCCGACAGATATACACTGTCCCTCTCTGCAAGGGGAGGAGGCGGGCTGGGAGCTAGTGCATTGAGCTCCCGCCCCCTCTCCGCCCCTCGTCACTCTTTGCAATGAGAGGGGTGGGATTGGGGCAGAACTTAGCTCCGTCCCATCCTCCCCCTCTCATTGCAAACAGTGGTAAGGGGGCGGGAGCTCAATGCACTAGCTCTTGGCCCGGCCCACCTCCTCCCCTTGCAGAGAAGGGCAGCGTATATCGGTAGGGCGTGAAAACCCATCTGATATACGCTCATCTGAATAAGCCCTTAATCATTCATTCTTATAATACCCTTCAATACTTCAGTATAGCAAGGTATTATAAAGCCTATGAGGCTCAGCCAGAGGCTGCTCCTCATAGCACACTGTAGCTGGTAGACCCAGAGGCCATGTTCAAGGCTCATGTACAGGGCTAAACAGCGGGGATCAGCAGTTTTTCCAGTCCCCAGCAAGACACAGGCTATCATTCGAAAGCCAAGCACCCTCTCCCCCTGGCACGGGAGACCAGTGCTAGTATTCTGCTGCAGCACCATGAAAAGGCCGCAGCTATTAGGTTTTATTGAACCTAATAGCTCAATGTTTACGCTGCGGGATTCCAACTCGGAATTCCGCAGTGTGAAAGAATCCACGGCATGCTCTATTTGCCGCGGAAATACGCGCATCTGGCTTCCATTGTAGTCAATGAAAGCCGGCCATCACGCTATACCTCCGCTGTAGCACAACGGAAGTATTGTGTGATTATGCGTCCCCGCCCACCACCAGACTTGTCATCACGCACTGCCAGCATGTTACACGCTGTACTGCGCATGTGCGCTGTTCGCCAGGCGGGACATGCACAGCCATTCCGGGAGGTGAGTATGGGGTCCTTGGGGTGCCGTGATGGACTCCACTTCAATATTCTACCGGCAGAGCCCATCATGGCCGTGGGCATGAGGCAATAGACTTATTTTATTCATTAGAATGGACACATCACCATGTCCTTTGTTCACAGAGGATCAAGCCATTGCTAGGTCTCAAAACACTATTCTGTGCAGGTACTGGCACTCTATGTATGGCGCCTCCATGAAACAAATAGTCTTTACTTAAGGCAATACAGCACTCAACAGAACAGGACAGTATTTTTCTGTTGGACCCTCTAAGAAGTTGGAGGCATAAGGAGGTACCGTTTTTATCCCCAGATTTCTGTAGATGCCGAAAGCAAAACATGCCGGGGCGTTCTCTTCAGACCTTCCACATATCAATCAACATAAGATTATGATGAATGATGGATTGTAATTAGCACAAGATAAAAGGAAAAATCAAAGAATTTTGGGCCTCATTTACCAATCCTGTCATTAAAACGGTCTTCTTTGTCCGTAGCAACCAATCACAGCTCAGCTTTCTTTTTACCAGAGCGGTATAAGAAAAAGAAAAGCTGCAGTGTGATTGGTTGCTATTGGCAATAAAGACAATTTTACTGCTGGATAGTTTTCCTAAATGAGACCTTTTGTCTTATGAATTAGGTCTCTTTTTGAAGTTTTCCCTCACAACGCACCATCATGGTTGCATGAAGTAAAATAGAGATTCCGCAACAGTGTGCACAAACAGTAGTGCGGTATGGCGAAACCAAATCAATCACCTCAGTACAGTGAAATTACCAAGGAGTGTACACAGGAGATGCACCTCCTGGTAAAAAGTAAAATAAAAGTTGTGGTTCCAGAAGTTTCGAATGACTGGCAGTGGCTTTAAAAGAGTCTGGGGGGGCTCATCAAAAGGGTTTACTATGAGAAAGTGAAAGAAATTAGAACGCGTTTCAGTGACGTCTAGGGAAATTAATTTGCCAAGCATCAAGACAATTCAATGTCTTGCCAACGACAGTGCTTTGAGTATTACGTGAGTGGCTTCATATTCCTATAAAGCGCAAATTTCCAGCAAATAATATCAATAAGCTGCGTAAAATTTGCTACCGAAATACTCGTATTAACACTGACAGTTACTTTCTTGGAAACAACTTGTTCTCAAACGATGCCACATTCCATTTGTCAGGATATGGCAGTCTACATATGTGTGGATATGGGGAACCAAAAATCCCAATGTCTATACAGAACATGTCCAAGATAGCCCAAAATTGAATGCTTGGTGTGGTGTAATGAAGGACAAAATTATTGGTCCACTTTTTATTAGTGAACGTGCAATAACTGGCCCAGTATGCCTTAAGATGTTGGAACCGATCTGCAACCTAACATCATCTTTGTTAACATGCAGAGCGGCGCAGGGTCCCGCGGTCGGCTCCGGCGTCCTGGAGCTCTGGAGTCGGGGCTCTCCCGGCGGCGTGGGGCAGCCAGTGTGCGGCGGCGTAGGGCGTGTCTGCCCGTAGGGTGCCGCCCGCACTCCTCCACTTTTCTTATGCAGCAGTGGGAGAGTCGGCTCCTCCCACTCTCCGCCCCTGGGCGGAGGCTTGCAGTCATAAGGCTGGCAGTGACCTGAGCTCACTGCCAGTTATTGGTTCGGTCAGCGTCTAGTAGGTCCTGTCTGCAGCTAGCCTCAGTTCAGCCTCTAGTTTGCCTGTCAGCTTCCATCTCCAGCTTTGCTTTGCTCTGTATGTTCTGTTGATCATTTTCATCTGCCTTCTCTGTCTGCTCTCTGTCGGCACTCTGTCCCCCCATTTAGTTAGTCACATCTTGTCAGTCGCCAGGTCCCTAGCCAGTGCAGGGACCGCCGTCCAGTTGTCCGCCTGGGGTTAGCCAGGGCCGAGGCAAGTAGGCAGGGACAGTGGGGTGCGGGAAGTTCAGGGCACCCCACCTGGCGCTCGGGGGGTCAGAGTGCCGTAACATAATAACTGGCCATTTAAACCATTTTCATGGAGGCGATCAGCGCCCTTGCGAACCAGCTGCAAGCCCGGGTGCCGGTGGTCCAGGATTTATCCGCCCGTATGGCAGCCCAGGAGCAGCGGGGGTCGTCGCAGGGTCCGGACGCCTCAACCAGCCCAGAACCTAAGTGCCCTCTTCCCGAGGTGTTCTCTGGGGAGAGGAACAAATTTTTTGTTTTCCAACAGGCGTGTCGCTTATTTTTTCGGATGTGCCCCCGTTCTTCCGGGTCGGAAGCCCAGAGAGTCGAGCTTATAATGTCCCTGCTGCGGGGCTTTTTCCATCCCCGAGGGTTCCTCCTGCCGCAGTCCGTGGACTCCTTTTTCCAGGAACTCGGGGGTATCTTCGACGAACCGGACCGAGCGGGGTTGGCGGTTTCGCGGCTGTTGGCGGTGCATCAGGGGTCGTTTTGTGTGGAGGATTATTGCTCCAACTTCAGACGCTATGCGGGGGATACGGCATGGAACGATAGCGCCCTGAAAGACGCTTTTCTGCAGGGCCTCTCGGACGCAGTTAAAGATCTGTTAATTTCCCATCCCATTCCCGGGTCTTTAAGGGAGGCTATGGAGCTAGCGGTAAAGGCAGATAGGAGGCTCAGGGCTAGGAAGCAAGACAGGCAGGCCCGTAAAGTCAGGGAGGTCGTTTGCCCTGGTCCCTCTTCTTCCTTACTCGTCTCTGTTCCCGAGCCGATGGAGGTGGATCAGCTGGACCCCAAAGAGTGACGCCGGATCCAATTGTTGCATCGTCTCTGCCTCTACTGCGGGAAAGCTGGACATCGGGTGAAAACCTGCCCACTGAGGTCTCAACGCTCGCAGCCGGAACCGGCGGAAAACTCTAAGTCCTAGGCGATTGTAGGGAGGATCGCCTAGGACTTCAGGTACTTCCTAAGCTTTTGGTACCGTGTCAGGTCAGATTCCGGGATTTTTCCCGATCAGGACAGGCGTTTATTGATTCCGGAGCTGCCGCTAACTTGATAAGCCTGTGTTTTGTCCGATCCCTGAGGGCTGAATTTGTGGCGCTGAAGACGCCAATTCATTTTACCAGTATTGATGCTACCCCTCTCTCTACAGGCCTGGTACGATGGAGGACCCCAGGATTACAGTTCACGGTGGGGATTCTCCACTCTGAAGAACTGTCTTTCCTAGTTATGGAAAAAATGTCGGTTGATGTGGTGCTTGGTATGCCCTGGTTGGCACTGCACAACCCCCAATTTGATTGGTCCACCTGGGAATTGACTCATTGGGGATCATCCTGTCATAATCACCTGTCTACTATAGCTGTGTGCTCCGCAGATACTGTGCTCATTCCGGAGTATTTGTCAGACTTTCAGGATGTATTCTCCAAAAAACTGTCTGAGGCTCTGCCTCCTCATAGGAAGTGGGACTGTGGTATTGATTTGATTCCCGACAGTCCCATCCCTAAGGGAGCCATTTTCAATTTGTCAGGCCGTGAGCATGAGGCCCTCAAGTCCTATATCTCAGAGGCTCTGGCCAACCGACATATCCGGCCGTCCAGGTCCCCTGCCGGGGCAGGTCTCTTCTTTGTAGAGAAGAAGGAAGGGACACTAAGGCCTTGTGTGGATTATCAGGCCTTGAATAAAATCACAGTGAAGAACCAGTGCTCCTTGCCCCTAATTCCTGACTTGTTGAATCAGGTGGTAGGGGCCCACTGGTTCTCCAAACTGGACTTGCGGGGGGCTTACAATTTATTTCGAATTAGAGAGAAAGACGAATGGAAGATGGCGTTCAACACCCCGTTAGGACATTTTGAATGTCTGGTCATGCCTTTCGGACTCTGTAATGCCCCCGCTGTGTTTCAGGGTTTTATGAACTCGGTCTTTCACGACTTCCTGGGGGTATTTCTGGTCATCTATCTGGATGACATTCTGGTGTACTTGCCTGACTGGGATTCACATGTGCGGCACCTACAGTTGGTCCTGACCCGTTTGCGCGAGTATCGACTTTTTGTCAAGTTAGAGAAATGCACATTTGGTTCTAAACAAGTATCTTTCCTTGGTTATGTAATTTCACCCACGGAGATTCAGATGGAGTCTGATAAAGTAGCAGCCATCTCCCAATGGGTCAGACCAGACAACCTCAAGGCTCTCCAGCGGTTCTTAGGTTTTGCAAATTTTTACCGCAAATTCATTAGGAATTACTCGGTTATTGCTCAACCCCTGACCGGCCTGACCAAGAAGGGGGCCGACTTGGTAAAATGGTCACCTGCAGCCCTTGAGGCCTTTAGTCATCTAAAGAGGGCATTTATGACTGCCCCGGTGCTAATAAAGCCGGACGCACGACTACCCTTTTTCATTGAGGTAGATGCGTCTGAAGTGGGGACAGGAGCAGTATTGTCGCAGGAAGTCAGTGGGAGATCTGGGTATAGCCCATGTGCGTTCTTTTCGCGGAAGTTTAATTCAGCAGAACGCAACTACGACGTGGGTAATCGTGAATTATTGGCTATCAAATGGGCTCTGGAAGAGTGGCGACACCATCTTGAGGGTGCTAGACACCCAATTACCGTGTATACTGATCACAAGAATCTGGTATATCTCGCCAATGCTAAAAGATTCACAGCTCGTCAAGCCAGGTGGGCGTTGTTCTTCGCCAGGTGTAATTTCATCGTAACATATATCCCAGGAGAGAAGAACGTGAAGGCGGACGCCCTGTCACGGAGTTTCGGGGTGCCGGATAGTGAGACTATGACCCCCGAGAATATCTTAGCCCCTGGCGTGGTGGTGGCAGCTGTAGAGTCTAACTTCGTCCCTCAACTACAGGATGCTCAGCAGGACGCTCCTTCGGGGGTGCCGGAGGGCAGATGGTTTGTGCCAGAGACCCTACGTCCTAGAGTCATGGATGAATCTCACTCGTCGGTTCTCGCAGGGCATCCAGGGTTTCAGGGGACCCTGGATCTTTGTTCCAGACACTTCTGGTGGCCAGGTATGTCTCAGGAGATCCGCAACTTTGTTAGGGGATGCTCGGTCTGTGCTCGCAATAAGAGTCAGCGGCGTCCTCCGGAGGGCCTTCTGAGACCGCTACCGGTTCCTTCCAGTCCATGGTCGCACTTATCGGTAGATTTCATCACTGATCTACCAGAATCCCAGAAGTGCACCACTATCTTAGTGGTGGTCGACCGGTTCTCTAAGATGGCACATTTTGTGGCGTTAAAGGGGTTGTCTCGCGGCAGCAAGTGGGGTTATACACTTCTGTATGGCCATATTAATGCACTTTGTAATATACATCGTGCATTAAATATGAGCCATACAGAAGTTATTCACTTACCTGCTCCGTTGCTAGCGTCCCCGTCGCCATGGTTCCGTCTAATTTCGGTGTCTTCTTGCTTTTTTAGACGCGCTTGCGCAGATCCGTCTTCTCCCTTCGGCTCCGCTCAGCAGCATCAACGTTTTTGCTCCGCCCCCTTGTACGTGTCATCGCGTAGCTCCGCCCCCATCACGTGCCGATTCCAGCCAATCAGGAGGCTGGAACTGGAACACGTCATGGGGCGGAGCTACGCGATGACGTGTACAAGGGGGCGGAGCCAAAATGCCGATGCTGCCGAGCGGAGCCGAAGGGAGAAGACGGATCTGCGCAAGCGCGTCTAAAAAAGCAAGAAGACACCGAAATTAGACGGAACCATGGCGACGGGGATGCTAGCAACGGAGCAGGTAAGTGAATAACTTCTGTATGGCTCATATTTAATGCACGATGTATATTACAAAGTGCATTAATATGGCCATACAGAAGTGTATAACCCCACTTGATTTCGCGAGACAACCCCTTTAAAGAGGCTACCTTCGGCAAAAGAATTTGCCATGATTTTTGTAAAAGAAATAATTCGCCTACATGGGGTTCCCCAAAATATTGTATCTGATCGCGGGGTTCAGTTTGTCTCGCAGTTTTGGCGTGCCTTCTGCAGAAACCTGGGAACGTCGCTTTCCTTCTCCTCAGCATTCCACCCGCAAACTAATGGTCAGACTGAGCGGAAGAACCAAGATTTAGTGCAATATTTAGGTTGTTTGCTAGCGAAAAGGCTCATCAGTAGGCAGAGTTCCTGCCATTGGCAGAGTTTGCACTAAACAACCGCCCTTGTTCTTCCACTGGGGTATCTCCATTTTTTTGTGTATACGGTCAGCATCCTCGCTTCCTTACAGCAATCCCTACTCCTTCGGTCTGTCCTGCAGCTGATGTCGGCACAGATACTCTTCGGGGAGTATGGAAAGAGGTACAGAAAAACTTGGAAGCAGCGGGGACTCGTATGCAGTTGTGTAGTGAGAAGAGTCTGTCTGTATCTGAACCTTACAAGGTGGGACAAAAGGTATACCTGTCTTCTAAAAATATCAAGTTAAGGGTCCCATCCCTGAAGCTGGCGCCACGTTACGTGGGTCTGTTTGTTATCACGCGTGTGGTGAACCCGCTCACCTACAAACTAGGGTTGCCAGCTACATGGAGGGTTCACAAGGTGTTCCATAAGTCGTTATTGAAACCTTTTGTCCCTTCGGTGATGCCCACCTCCGGTCCCCCTCTGCCCACCCTGGTCCGGGATGAAGTTGAATACGAGGTCCAGGAGATCCTGGATTCTCGTCGGTGTTGAGGAACCCTACAATATTTGGTGGCCTGGAAGGGTTTTCGACCAGAACATCATTCCTGGGTGGCCGCACGTGATGTTCACGCTCCCGTGTTGGTACGGCGGTTCCACTGTCATTTCCCGGATAAGCCTGGTCGAGTTTCCGGGGGCCCGGAGGTCCCCAGTCAGAGGGGGGGTAATGTTACCATGCAGGGCGGCGCAGGGTCCCGCGGTCAGCGCGCGCCGATCCGGTGTCAGCTCCGGCTCTCCTGGCGGCGTGGGGCAGCCAGTGTGCAGCGGCGTGGGCGTGTCCGCCCGTAGGGTGCCGCCCGCACTCCTCCACCTTTCTTATGCAGCAGTGGGAGAGTCGGCTCCTCCCACTCTCCGCCCCTGGGCAGAGGCTTGCAGTCATAAGGCTGGCAGTGACCTGAGCTCACTGCCAGTTATTGGTTCGGTCAGCGTCTAGTAGGTCCTGTCTGCAGCAAGCCTCAGTTCAGCCTCTAGTTTGCCTGTCAGCTTCCATCTCCAGCTTTGCTTTGCTCTGTATGTTCTGTTGGTCATTTCCATCTGCCTTCTCTGTCGGCACTCTGTCCCCCCATTTAGTTAGTCACATCTTGTCAGTCGCCAGGTCCCTAGCCAGTGCAGGGACCGCCGTCCAGTTGTCCGCCTGGGGTTAGCCAAGGCCGAGGCAAGTAGGCAGGGACAGTGGGGTGCGGGAAGTTCAGGGCACCCCACCTGGCGCTCGGTGGGTCAGACTGCCGTAACAATCTTTCAGCAAGATGGGGCTTCCCCACATCGGACCATGGATGGTCAGTGTTTCGTCAATAACACCATTTCATATAGCTGGATTGGATGCGGTGGACCAACCTGATGGCCACTCTGTTCACCAAGTCTTACTCCACTGGATTTCTTTTTCAGGGAATACATGAAGGATCATGACTAGAGTGACAGCGGAAATTGTGCGCGGAATTTCGCCGCGGCAAATGCTCCTGCGGCCGCTAATCTCGGGAATAGCCAGCCATGTGGACGAGATTTCTCAGAAATCTCATCCACACGGGACGGCCAATCCGCTGCGGTAAGTCAGGTTGGAACCGCGGCTGCGGCGACCGCGGCCTCAGAAGATGCAGCATGTCTATTTCTCTTTTCTTTCCGCCGTGGCCGCGCTCTCCTCTATGGGAGCGCCGGCCGCAGCGGAAGAGCGAGCGGCCGGGCCGCTTCAAAGCCGCCGCGGGTTTTTCCGCGGCGGTCTTCTCGGCGGAAATCTCGCGGTTTTTGCTGCGGCCAAACCGCGGGATTTCCAGTGGGAATACGCCCAGTGTGAACCCAGCCTTATTAGTGTGCGCAAAAATTGAGTTGTTCTTTCATTTACTTTCATTTTCCTGCCATTCATACTTTCTGCTCCGCGAACTGCTAAAATTAAAAGATACTCAAGAATTTTAGAGGTTCCATCAGTTACACAATGCTTGCCAGTAAATATATATATATGTCTCCTGTTAAATGCAAGCAGTGGCTCATCCTTCATCCTCTTTCTCATCCTCACTCCCTGTGCTGCTCACTTCTATGGCCCCCTGTCCCCTTAATCCTCTCAATCATTTCTGAGCTGAGCTCGGCACAGAGGCTTTACTTTTAAATGCGAGATTAAACTACAAGAGACATGTAAGAAAATTGGCTTCTTACAAGTGATTTGCAGCTCTTATTTGAACGCTAGTCCTGCTGATAATAAGAGAAGGAAACCTTAAATGTATAATGACCTTCTGCAGAATGCGGCACAAGTATGTTCGGTCTACAGGAATTTTGGCAATATGGCAGCTGAGCTCAGACGACCTTTCACTCAGATCTCGGCTGCTTCTTCTCTTTTTTTTAATTCTAATTTAATCTGCTAAAATAATTGTGAAGGAATTTATTTTATGTCAATCTCTCATTCTGTAACCGCCACTATGCCAAACTCCCCTCAAATCAGTTTTTGCAGTTCACCTTTATCTAAATACTTGCTGCATTAATCTGTATGAAATTAGCTCCTCCTAGTGGCATATAAAGCAAAAAGATCTTAAAGGAGTATTCCAATGCGAATTGTTTATGGCAAGATATGCCATAGAAGTCTGGTAAGTGTGGGTCCCACCTCTGAGCCCCGCACTCATCTTCCATTCTTGCTCTCACTGCCCCCTGCTACTGTGCCGGGACGCCAAAAACAGCTAGGCACCCTGCACTGCACTGTTCCCGTAACTGCACAGACGCCAATAAGAGTAAGGCTACTTTCACATAGGTGACGCAATATTGTCACGAGAAAATCACAGCGATATCGCATTTGTGTACGGTGCAATATCGCTGCGTTTTCTCACGGCAATATCATGATCTTGTGTTGTTACCAAGTCGCACATGATGCTACAAAGTCACGCAATTTTTCTTGGGCTTGAAATATAAGCAATACCCCGAAAATAAGCCCTTTCTGCATCCACAAAATAAATAATACATCATAGCGTCTCTTCCTCTGCAGATCCGGCTCACTTTTCTATAGTCTTCAGGCAGCCCTTCCTTAATTGGAGGTTTAAAATCCCTGCCTCCAGGAAGTGCTGGCTTGATTGGTTCTCGAGCACCACAGCTCAGCCAATCAGAGTCAGTGCTTGATGAACCAATCAAGCCAGCGCTTCCTGGAGGCGGGGATTTTAAATAGGACAACCCCATTAAGGAGAATCTGACACAACTACCTACGAATATGTATTAGTAAATACATAGTATATAACAGTATTCCCCATGAAATAATTTTGGAGTATCTACTATCTTTTCCTGCAGTTAGGGGATAACTTAATGTAACCCCTCTAACCCTTCTCTAAAGCTCTATCATATAAAATGCAGCACTAAGGCAATGCAGGTAAGCAAGCTGATGATGTAACAACTCCTTTCCCAGTTGCATAGTAACATAAGTAAAAACTTAGTCAAATGCAGTATTACGCATAGTAGCAAGTACAGTATATAGAATGGCCTGCCGGGGTCTGGAGAACAGACAAAGTAATTAGAAGGGACAGCTATATGGGTGTGGTTGGAGGAGTTAAAACCTATAACCACACTGCTGCTAGGCACCACTCCCTGGAAGAAACAGAGGGCTGCAGCCCCTTTGCCCAGTGTGGACCAAGCTGTGGGAATATCACGAGTCTGACAGGGAAGGACGTCCCCTAGACTGACACTCTGGTTGGGTATGGTATTGTGGACATTACTATGTCGTAGAGAGGCACTAGGCCTCTGCGATAGCAAGAATTGTAATTCTATGTGTGTTAGTTTATTGTTATTTAACGCATGTGTGCACTGTGCCTACAACAACATTACCAAGATTTGTTATCTATAATTGCTACTAACATAAATAGACTACCAACGTTTTACCACCAAATCTGGTTTGGAACTGGGTTACTGTAGTGCGACCACCCATCTAGGTGGAGGAAACATGGTGATCCAGAGTAGTGACTAATCCACTATTGTTACAGCGTGCGACTGCATATTTACTGCATTTTTTAACGCACCCCATTCATTTCAATGGGAGACTTAGTGCGTGAGATACGTGTTGTAGGACATGCTGTGTGCAAAAATACACAATGCAAAAACGCTAGTGTGAGAGGCCCCATTGAAACACATGTAGCTTTAGTGCTGTGTATTAACGCTTGTGAGAGAGTGGCTCATAATAATGAGGAAATTAAAAACTATTAACTTTGTTGGCTTCCTAATGCTACTCTAAGTACTGGATGTGTGTACTTATTGATGGTGAATACAACCCCACTAGGAGAGCTTAGATGCAAATCACAGAATTCCTGGGTGCAAAATATATCTTGCTTAATATAAAATACGGTACCTGCCTAATGGGATGTTATTTTACTAAATTATTGTCATAGCAGCTGGCAAATAAAAAAAATAAGCTAGAGCTATCCTTACTTATGTGCTTGCTTTCCCCTTGTGACATGTGCTGGATCAATTTGCTGTTTCTTAACGGCTTCTTGTGCGGCAGAGGTCTGCAATTAAAATTGAACAGACATGATTACTATGAGCTCCGTTGAGGCCTGACATGCACAGCTCAGCTGAGATCCCTCAATGGCAGTACATTTCCAGAAATAATGCTTTATCCCAATGCACTGATTCCCATCCAGCTTCCTGCAAGGAGGCTGATAAAAAAAAAAATGACAAGCTCTGATTCTTGTTATTTTCAGCCTGGGGGCAAGTAAAACCTCAAATCATTCAGGATGAATAGGGTCCCGGTTTGCATGATGTACCGTGGTACAGAAAAGTAATACAGGAAGTAAATGATAAATAGTTAAAAGTACATGAGAATGAGGTCACAACAAAGCCAAGAAAAGGTTAAAAGTAGTAATAAAGGAAACTAATAAAATGGGATCTTGTTGATGTTAAGGGCAGTTGATTCCAGTTTTATTAGGAGCTGAAAGCAAAATTGTTTTCTGCTACACTAAGCACGCACCAGAGGCGGATACCCAAATGTAAATGAGATACTTCAGGTCAAAAATATATGTTGCTTAGCGCCTTCTTCATGCTTTCCTAAGGAGCGGAGTGCGGTTTGCAAGTTACAGAAGTCAGGCAATTTTTACACAATGGAATTGGCTGCGGAGAGTACACAGCATTTTAACTGCAGGCATTGTAGCTGAGATGTTAACAAATTCCATCTGCACATTGTAAATGGACGGGGCTTTAAATTCACAGCGTGTCACTTTATGCTGCATATTATGGCCTTAGTCAGACGGGCGTTTTTTCACGCGATTTGCGGATCGCATGACGGATGCGCATGTGCAAATCGCGTGACCGGGGGCGAAAAATCGCGGGAAAAATCTGCACCTAGCAGCGTTAATCGTCGCAGCAAAACGCCCCTCTGACCGGAGTAAAATCGCCGTGCGCATCAAAATGCGCATGAAACTTAGACTGGCCGGAACTTAGTTTTGCGGGACTTTTTCGCACCATTTTCGCCGTGCATGGATAAGATGTTGCCTCCATATTACGAGCACCTTGTCAGCCTTTGCCATTTCATTCAAGTTCTCACATCCTAGAAGACTATGCACTCGCCAGATGACGGTAGTACAGTGCGGCGTGCTCGCCAGCGAAAAAACGCAGCTAGCTAGTAAATGATTTTGGTGCGCACATTAAACGCAGAACGCAGATAGGCGCGATCTGCGATTCGTCGTGTCCTATGATTTATCGCATATCCGCATAAAAAGCGGACATGTGACCGATACGATAGCGAACCATTGGTTCTATATATGCGCGAATCGCATGCGCGAGCGCAAATCGCGTAAAAAAACGCCCCTCTGACTAAGGCCTATCAGTGCGGATTTCACATCTTCACCATGGTGGATTTTGCGCTGTGGAAATTCCACATGTGAAATGCACTACAGCTGTGTTCGCATGGTGGCATATTGTCATTGGATAATTAATTAATTATATACGCCGTGGCCACCATGCTGTTGCCCCTTCCCCTTCCTCGCCGGCTCACCTCCGCTCTCCTACCCTCTGGCTGTTTGCAATGGGAGGGGTGGGACGGGGGCAGAGCTAAGCTCCAGAGCCCTCCCCGCCCCTTGTCCGCAGCCATCAATGGGAGGAGGCGGGATGGAGCTGCATTTAGCTCTGCCCCCCCTCCATTGCAATGAGCCGGAGGGGAGGAGAGAAGAGGGAGGGAGTTTAGCAGTCACGCTGCTAAACTCCCTCCCACCTCTGGCTGCTGCCATTGGCTTCCGTAGGAGCCCATGCAGCAGCCAACGTATTCCGGCCCAAAAGATAGCTCCAGGACTATCTTTTGGGCCCGATTTAAAAGCGCCCGGTACTATATTGGCCGTCCGGGCGCTTTTACCTCGCGGGAATACGGCCATGTGATCTGATGCATGGGAATCTAATGTATCAGATTATAGCGTATATCGGCCGATCGTGAAAACGGCGGGACGATATATGCTCGTGTGAAAGAGCCCTTACCTGTACTTTTTGTTGGTTTTAATTTAGGGTACATACAACTTTTTGATCACTTTTTATTGTGCATTTGGAAGGTGGGATGAGCAAAAAAAACACAGCATTTTTGCTTTTTTTGGATTCTCTTTTACAATGTTCACCTTACAAGATAAATGATGTACTCATTTTATTGTATAGGTTATTACAATTGCAGCAATAGCAATTATGTTTATTTATTTTTTTACTTTTTTTATGAAAATGGACAATTTTTTTTTTATGTCCCAACAGGGAATGTGAACCTGTAATCCTATAATTCTTCAGATATTACACTGCAATACTTCTGTGTTGCAGGGTTTAATCCACATATTGTAATAATAAAGATGTAGGATGCAACTGTTAGGCCTGCCATGGCAACACATCAGTCCCTCTGAAATGGCAACAGTGGAAGCCCCTTTCCTTCTTTTAAGCACATAGATGCTTGACCACAGCATCTAAGGGGTTATACAAAGGCAAGAGTTAGGAAGCTGAATGGTTCACACTGTTAGGCCAAAGGAACACAAGCGTATACAAGCTCGTCTGTGTTGTGTCAACAACAAAAATATGACGTTTTTTCATACGTGTGCAGTTTTGTATGCTGTCTGTTTTTCTCCACAAGAGAATTAAAAACTGAAAACTGGACCAATTCCTTTTTCTAAATGTTTTGGCAATAAATTTATGACATATGGACAGCAAACAGATGACATCCGAATGTGCTGTCCTTTTTTTTTTTTTTAACATGCCCATTGACTTGAATAGGCGAGTGTCATCTACAAAATGGATCATAGCAGTGAACCTCACATTTTGAGTCTAGTCTGTTGTAGACTCGGACAGCACTGAAGATATGCTTGTGTGCCTTTGGCCTTAGACCTCATGCACACCAATGTATTAACCCTTTCCAATCCACAGTCTGACGTATAAAAACATTCTGATTGAGGGCTGTACAGCTCCGATGTCGGAAGACATCCGGCAGGGTATTCTTACTATAGATTACTGGCCGCTCTGTTGTCGGGGGCCTCTCCAGCATGTCCCATGCCGCAGTACTGGCTCTAGCCAGCAGATGGTGCCATTGTATAATGGCAGAAAGAGAAAGCCCCCTAGGAAACCCTGAATCCAAAATTGGATTGCAAAGGGGTTTGTGTTGTAAGGATTTGTGTTCCTTTCTGCGCCTCACAGGGGACACATGGAGGCTTTTTTTTCTAAGAATTTATATAGGATTTGTGAGAAACAAATTGTGATGCTCATCGTATTATGGGTGTCTCTGGCTCTTTAACCGCCGGGACATTGACTTATGTGGAAACCACCTACAGATGGCACTAGAGAGACATTTTACTTCCTTCTGGAGGCGAGGTGACTTGATACTTATTTACCCAGGGGCATTGCCTTAAGGATGCTTTTACACGCTAGTGTACCTGGCCTTCACACGGTCCGATTCGGAATGAATGGGAGATGAACGATTGTTCACATGGGGAGATGGGCTGATAATGATGATTTTTTTTCAACTACACAAACGATACAATTAGCTGATGAACGAGTATTTGCTTTGCATGGTCTGATAAGCAAATTAACATTTACATTTATATCACTGCAAAGGGAAAAATCAGCTCAAATATCACTGTCAGCGGCCATATTTACTAATATACTAGTAGAAAGATATGCAAGGGCAGGTACAGACATGATTTGCAGCATAATGCAGACAGTAGCTATACGCAGCTTAGTTTAATGCTTGGACATAGTTAAGACATACAAAGGGTACCAAGTCCCACTTATACGTGTAGTGCACCATGTAGGCTTACAACCCATTAATGACGCCACATATGATTCAGCCGGGCAGGTTGCTCTGCACCTTGAAGTGAACCACACTGGACTGGCACACCGGCTTCTCTAGCATCTAAAACCAGTCTGTTAACAACAGTGATCAATACAAAGTATTAGTTAATATTTTGCCCAAAATATATAAGCTCACAAGCCCACGACAAGTGTCCTCATTAACGTGTGAGCCCTTTGTATGCATTATCTATGGGCAAATGAACATTTCTACAAACATTTTTGCCTGATCATTTGGCAATGTAAAAGGTTCTTAAGACTTCCTACAACAGGTGCATTTTATTATGGAGAACCAGTACATATCAGGGATGATAAAGAGATGCTCACATATAGACCAATATGGTTGTATTGTGAACACTAGAGATGAGCGAACACCAAAATGTTCGGGTGTTCGTTATCCGGAACGAACTTCCCGCGATGTCCGGGTGTTCGTTTCGAATAACGAACCCCATTGAAGTCAATGGGCGACCCGAACATTTTTGTATTTCGCCGATGCTCGCTAAGGTTTTCATGTGTGAAAATCTGGGCAATTCAAGAAAGTGATGGGAATGACACAGTGACGGATAGGGCAGACGAGGGGCTACATGGTGGGCTGCATCTCAAGTTCACAGGTCCCACTATTAAGCCACAATAGCGGCAAGAGTGCCCCCCCCCCCACTGTCAGCATAAAGATCGTTCTCCTCTGCCACAGCTGTAACAGCTGTAGCAGAGAAGAACGATGTTTGCCCATTGAATTCAATGGAGCGGCAATACAGCAGGTTCCACTGAATGCAATGGGCTGCCCGCGATCGCAGGATGAATGGTCGGAAAGGGGTTAAATATATAACCCCTTTCCTGCAATTCATCCAGAAATGTGTTACACTAAAAATATATACCGGCGTATAAGGCGACCGGGCGTATAAGACGACCCCCCAACTGTCACCTTATACGCCGGTAATACAGTGGAGCAAAGAATAAAAATCATTACTTACGTTTTTAGATGATCTGCGGCGCTCCTGCAGGCTGTCACTCCCTCCTAATCCACGGCAAAGTATTCCTTTCTCCACGAAAGGCTTTAAATCCCTGCCTCCAGAAGCACACGTGCCTTCAGCCAATCACAGCCAATGACAATGATGTCCCCATTGAGCGCATATAGAATGCATCCATAGCGAACCGCGGGAGGGGCAGACTTTTATATCAGGCGGACACCTTATCTCCCCAGCCACTCACAGCAGGGGGGTGGTATAGGGCTTAAACGTTGCAGGGGGAAGTTGTAATGCCTTCCCTGTCTTTATATTGGCCAAAAAAAAGCGCTAACGTCTCAGGGAAGAAAGTTAAAGTAACCCGGACACCGCATGGTGTTCGTTACGGATAACGAACATACCGAACACCCTAATATTCGCACGAATATCAAGCTCGGACGAACACGTTCGCTCATCTCTAGTGAACACCACTGTATACGTAAGGTGACCAGACGTCCCGTTTTAGGTGGGACAGTCCTGTTTTGGGACCTTGTGTCCTGCTTTCCCCAGGGTCCCAAGTGGGACATCTATTCCACTTTTGGGGCGCGGGGTCACCATGAAGGTGATTACCAGCTGGGGTGCCGGGGAGTGTGCACCCAGGATCATCCTCACCTGAGCTCTCCTTCTTAGTTTTGCAGGAGGAGGAATCCAGGCGCACACACTTACGTCAGTGTGTGCATCCCGCAGCAGCGCTGAGCGAAGGAGCAGCGGCATTCTGGAGGCCAGGAGGAGGTAAATATATCAGTCTCAAAGGGGCTCTATTACTACTGGGGCTATTGTAGGGGTCACTGTTACTACTGGGGTCGATGTAGGGGACACTATTAGTAACAATAATATTAGCCCCAGTAGTAATAGTATTACTACTGAGGCCACTGTGGGGGTCACTGTTACTACTGGGGCCAATATAGGGGTCACTATTACTACTGAGGCCACTGTAGGGGTCGCTAATACTACTGAGGCCACTCTGCATGTGGCAGCATACCTCAAGCTGACTTATGGTATGTTTTCACGTGGCGGAAATGCTGTGAAATGTCTTCAGCAGAAATTTCCGCAGCGAATTCCGCAGCATTTCCGTATCCAAAAATCAGTCAAATGGTGCGCTGGGAATGGTAAGCCGGGGAGCACTGACAGCGGGAAGCCTTCGGAAGAAGAGAGGGGGAGTGCCGCATAGTATGAAATCAGCTGTGGATACACAGTTGATTTCCCGTTAAAAACTGCACCAAATGTATGGATTTTGACTATTTTTGGATGTGGAAATGCTGCAGAATTTGCTCCCTGTCTTTTTTGAAACACTGTACTTTTTATAATGATGAAGGTAAAATCATCCCCTGTGATAAGCCCCGCCCCTGACCACACCCCTTTGTCCTACTTTAACCCTGGGAAAATCTGGTCACCTTAGTATATGAGGTCGCTAGAAACAGTCAAACATGGTTGGGCTACATTATTTCTGCAAATCCCACAGAAGTCAATGAGAGTTCTGCAATCAGCGTAGCACAGCAAGCTACACTATTTCTGCAGCTCTGAAGTTATGGAAACAGTTCAGCTTGCTGTACTACAATATTTGTGCAACTCAACACCCACTGACTTCTATGGGAGTTATGGAAACAGCATAGCAAAATCTGTTGGGCTGTTTCTGTAAGTCCAGGCGCTTCCGGATCACTGCATACAGCTTAGCCTGTGGCAATGGAAGCATCAGCTTGACACACATGCGAGTCCTAGAGGTGGGACCTACACCTACCAAACTTTTATGGCATATTCCATAAAAATCGAGGTGGTAATATCTTCGGAAAACTGCTTCAAGGCGCTTCACAGGGTGCCTACACATCTAGAATACAAAGCCGTAGGTTGGTGCTGTGCAGACTTTGTACACATAGCTTTGTATAAGACCCTAGTAGAGATGAGCGAGTATACTCGCTAAGGCACATTACTCGAGCGAGCAGTGCCTTAGCCGAGTATCTCCCCGCTCGTCTCTAAAGATCCGGGGGCCAGGGCGGGTGACAGGTGAGTTGCGGCGGGGAGTTTGTGGGGGGGGGGGGGGGGAGAGAGAGATCTCCCCTTCATTCCTCCCCGCTCTCCCCCGCCGCTCCCTTTAGAGACGAGCGGGGAGATACTCGGCTAAGGCACTACTCGCTCAAGTAATGTGCCTTAGCGAGTATACTCGCTCATCTCTAGACCCTAGTTTCAAGTTACTTTTTAGGAAGTGGTCCTTTAAATATTTGGGGTTTATTTTTGTCCTTAGCTGCTAAACAAAAATAACTCTTCCAAGGCAGTAGCTAACAGTTTAATTTGTCTCCTACATAGTGATAGGCAATTAACATCAGCAGGCAGCCGGTGATTTGGAGAAAATACTGAGTCAGTCGGCTCCCCACTTGACAAGGGACCTGTTTTATGAAGATGAAGGAAACGGAGATAGTGAGCAGCCACATTGTTATACACCGGAGAACAGTGCATGATGCGCTCAGTGCTTTCGACCTACGTCTTTAATCATCAGAGCGTAATAAAGCTACCAAGTGCATCAGCTCCGATAACGGCATCATCTATGAATATACTGTAGAGCGCCTCCTGTATTCTGCTCAGGTTCACTTCAATAATTCATAAACAGTGATTGTATACAGAGAACAGTTTGTACACACTACGGGGTTAGCCTACAAACGTACCATTCATGAATAGAGTGTGCCGGTTCCTAGACATTGTCTTAGGCGTGTTGTGTTGGAACCGCTATAAAGGATTATTACAATAAAACGACTGTAATTAAATAGTGTTTCCCTCAAAAATAATGAAAATGACCTCATTCGGCAAGTTGTTATATACTAGTTGACCGATTTTGAATACATTGGTTTCTGGGATGGCTGCCATCATTCAGATTGTCACCCAGGATTCCCAAGGACCGTAAAAGATGACTTAGTCTGAATCACCACTTTATTAGAGGCTCCCATCTACCCTGTTTCCCTGAAAATATGACATACCCTGAAAATAAGACATAGCATGATTTTCCAGAATTTTTGAGGATGCAAAATGATTTTTCAGGCTTTTTGAGGATGCTTGAAATATAAGCCCTACTCCAAAATTAGGCCCTGCTAACAGTTAATTAAAAAAGTCAATTTAAATAGTGTCCAGGCAGCTATACATGTAAAAACGTTAAACCTTTTTGAACAAAAATTAATATAAGACACTGTCTTATTTTCGGGGAAACACGGTAGTAGTGCGTTGAACCTCCTTTGGCGTTCAGAACCAAAATAATTTGTCATGGCATAGATTCCACTAGGAGTTGAAATTGTTTGCAGGAATATTGGCCAATGTTGACAGAAAGCTTCTTAAAATTGCCACAAATTAGATGGAGGTGCTGACATGTTCTGATCAGCTGACAGGAAGGGTTCATTGGTTCATGCTGCTTGTGCCAAATTCTGATCCTCCAATCAGCATGGTGCAAATAGAAATCTGGATTCATCTGACCAGGCGATGTTTCTCCATTGCTTAGTGATACAAAATGTTGTGCTCTTCTGCCCACTGAAGTCTTGTCTTTCTGTTTCTCTTAGATGGCAATAGCACTCACACTGGTTGTCTGGTGTTATAGCCCATGCGTACTAAGGAATGATGAGTTGTGCATACTGACACGTTAGTTAGAGCTCAACAGCAATTTGCCTGACTATGCAATGCCTGTTTGTCAAAATGAATCTTGACATCCTCCTCTGACCCCTTTCGTCGGCAAGTTATTTACATCCACAGGATCCCCTTTCACTGGATGTTTTGCTCAAACGCATCATATGATGTATTTAACATCCCGTTTAAATCAATGGGCGATGTGTTGCGAGAAACAGGAAAAGATAGAACATGTAGCAATTTTTTTGAAGCTGCAAAAGAAAACATCGCTTATGTGTATGACTCCATTCAAAAGAATAGAGTTGATATTTACATGAGTTTTGTGACTCTCGCAACACATAAAACTCGTGCGAGATTCTCGGCTGTGTGAAACTGGCCTTAAACAAATAACATAATAGTCTGTGTGGCATCTGTTTCATCGATTTGGCATGAGCCTATCAATAGCTGTTCATGATGTATCTGTTAGGCATACAATGCCCATAGGCTATAGTGTATCTGTTTAACAGTGGGCTCTGTCAGCCATAGACTATAATGGCTCCCATTTAACAGATCCTTTTTGTTTTTTTACAGCCATTATATCCTATGGGTGACAGATGCCACTGTTAGCCATTAAGAGCCTGACCGTGATCAGGGAATGTCATACTAAAAGGAATTACTAGTTATTTCTGTTTGGAAATCTCAATCCACCTGAGATTAATGTGAAGGTAATCTGTGGATAATTTTTTCACTGGGGCAGAAGTAGTGATATGGTTGTGCGTCTTGGACCTGTGGTTTTACAGGTTTCCTTGTGCACACCTTCACAGGTAGGGGTTAGTTGAGCTGGCTGAGTGTGGTATTCTCCACCAGCCAACCCCCTTGTCTGCGGCAGATAAATACCAGCAACTCTTGTGAGAGATTGCTGGTTATTTTAGTGCTTTATGTGCTTGTCAGTTGTGTCCCTCTCTCCTCCCCTCCTTTCGTTCTGGAGTGCGTGCATTGTGTGGTACGATGACCACACAGGTGCAGGCGGCCTGCAGGTTTCTCCCTACCCCTGGGCAGGTGCGGCATCCAGACGTCTGATGTCCTATGTGTGTGTCAGATGGGTGATGCCTGATACTGTTCCCTATGTCAGCATGGTGGCTGACTCTCTGTTCTCCTGGTGTGAGGACACTTGAACTAGTTATGGTATTCCATCTGTATTCATGTGGATCTGGGTGGGGTTTCTGTTATATGTTGTATGCACAACCATGTATGTTGGTGTGAACAGTGACGTGTGTGTTATGTCTGTGCAGGTGGCCAGACACGTGCTCTACATACAGTCCTGTTCTGTGTTCAGTGTGTATGTGAACAGTGTTGTGTCCTACATGTGTTTTGTGTACTTCTCCAGGCTCCTAATCAAAGATAGGGTTCCCCACTTTCCATGATTGGTAAGGGACAGGGGTCCTCCCATCTTTCCTGAAGAGGTGTAGTTTGTAGTGCAAATGCTATATAAGTGTATTTGCGGGTTTTAAATGGACATGCTTGAATCCGTTCTTATGTGAACACATAATAGGAGACCAATGATGCGTGTTTATGTGCACACAATTGTACACACATAAACACGCTCATCTGAATGAGACCAAAGACAGGACATGCCACAATTTTTTTCCCGCACCTCAATGTGGGAAATTTGAAAAGGAAAATGTCTAAAAAAATTGCTGATATATATCAGGGGTTCTCAATCGGATAATACATCCAAAGACAATCTGAAATCCGAAACCAACGAAAACCGAGGCAATTATTTCCATATAAATCACTTACATGTAATGGGAGTTGTGTGCAGCCTGCGTGCCTCTCTCATATAATGTATGACTTTTATAACTCCATGACTCCGCTATAGATCAATCACACTTTATAACACTGGATAACCTACAGCACAACCTAACCCGCTGTATTTCATAATGCTGCTGATTGGCTGGAACCACTTCAAACTTTCACTTGTGTGGGTCTCTGGGAGTTGTAGTCTTAGTGGACGCCAAGTGTCTTTTCAGAACACTGATATAAACTACAACTCCAAGAGACCCACACAATTGAAAGTACCAGCCAATCAGCGTCATTATGGAATACAGCGGGATAGGTTATTCTTTAGGTTATCCAGTGTGATTGATCTGTAGCGGAGTCATGGAGTTATAAAAGTCATATATCATCATTATATGATAGAGCGACATAAGCAGTGCATTCTTGAAGCATACCTTATAAAAATGGCTGAGAAGAAGAAATGCCGTCAATATTCAAATAAATACTTGAAATACGGATTCATCCCTTCTCCTACAAACGGACAGCCTCCCTTGTGCCTCATTTATGAAAAGGCATTTTCGAATGACGCTTTGAAGCCTTTGAGACTGAGTGATCACCTTGCAAAAATACATTCAGATGAAGTGGGTAAGCCTACTTCATTTTTCCAAGGTTTAAAGTCAAAGTTTGAGAACCGCAGCACTGTAGGCAAGCTATTTGAAAAATCTATTCTCAATGCTGACAAAGGCCTCCTTGCTTCCTATAAAGTCTCTTTATTAATAGTGCAATGTGGCAAATCACATACTATTGGGTAAACACTTGTGTTACCCACGGTTAAAGAGATTGTTAGTAGTATGCTGGGGCCTGATGCGTGTGCCATGGTGAAATCTATGCCTTTGAGAAATGACACTGTTTCAAGAAGAATTGATGGGATGGCTGCTGATGTGGTAGAAACGCTTTTAGATGTGTTAAAGAACACAGAATTTGTAATGCAAATTGACGAGTCAACGGTTAGAGACAATGAAGCATTGCTGCTAGCTTTCGTTCATTTCATTAATCGGAATGAAGAGGTAGTGGAGGAACTGTTGTTTAGCAGAAATGTAACCGACACAAAAGGCTCCTCTATATACAAAAGAGTGGGAAAATGTTTCCAAGAAAAAAAACATCCCTTTAACAAATGTACTTGCTTGCGCAACCAATGGAACTGTATCCATGATTGGTCGATATCGTGGATTTATAGCTGATTTAAAATCTGCTATACCTGGCAGTCCACTGTGTGATCCATCAGCAGCTCCTTGTTATTAAACATTTATGTGAGAGATTGCATGATTCTCTGTGCTATATAATTAATGCTGTTACCAAGATAAAAGCTCACTCCTTGAACTAACGTCTTTTCCGCAAGCTCTATCAAGACCATGATGAAGAATTCGAACATCTACTCTTATACACCGAAGTGAGGTGTCTGTCAAGGTGAAAGTGCTTACGACACTTCTACAAACTTTTTGACAAAGTTTAGTTTCTTTGGCCGATTGACCCAAGCCTTTGTGATGCAATCGAACTACGATGCATGACAAAGGCTTATCTCACAGACATATTTGACAAACTCAACAAGGTCAACACAAAGCTACAAGGACATAAAATGAATTTCATTAAGGCTAAAGGTATAATCTCTTCCTTCATTGTCAAACTGGATCTTCAAACCAATAACCTGAGTCGACGCAAGCTCTGTCAGCTTCCGAGTCTTCGAAAAATTGCATGCGAAGATGGAGACAAACTTCAAGATGCAGACTTAGACATTTTTTGCTCATACCTCAAACAAGCCAAAGAAGACATGCAAACATGATCTATGTACCCTTGAAATACCAACGTGGGTACTCAATCCATTTTCAGCAGACGCAGGAAAATTTCATCCCAGATTACAAGAGCAGTTGATCGACTTGAAACACGATAGCGAAGCCCAAGCACTTTTCCAACAATGTGGCTATGAATGTTTTGGGTGAAAGTGAAGAATTTTTATCCTGTGGCAGGAAGTTAAGTTCCTCGTGTTAGCTTTTCCATCTACGTACTTAGTGGAGAGGGGCTTAAGTGTGGTTCAGCAGCTTCTGACTAAAACGAGTAACAAACTTCAGATGTGTATAAGGGGCGACTTGAGACTGCGGTTGATGAAGATAAAAGCCATTAATGACACAGATTGATTATGGCAAACATTATTAGTCAGATTTCATTGTTCTTGCATTTTAATGAGTTTTCTGACCATTAAGGATTAAGGTGTATCTTGCATTTTCTTTATACATTGTATGTTTCTGGATGATGGTATTGCTGCTTGCTTCACCAAGAAAATATTATCTTCTGCAATAAAACCTATTTATTATTGTATCCACAATTAACCTGTTTTTATATATTTAGCACCTACATATTAGCTAACTAAAATACTTCTTTGGTAATTTTTAGAGACCTGTTTTCACCATTAATGCTAATCTGTTAAACACTATTAAACTTTCCAAAAAAAGTATTCAATATTTTAATTTGTACTTTTAACTTTTTAAACAAGGTAAACTTTGACTGGGTTTAGACTAGTAAGGCTTGGGGTGCACTGGCCACAATCCCAATACCTAAAGGGGGCGCTGTGCTGAAAAAGGTTCAGAACCACTGATATTTATGACTCCAATCGAAAGAATGAAGTTCATATTCCTGCAATATTTGTGCGATTCACAATGCAAAAATCTTGTGCGATTCTCTCGGCCATGTGAAAGCGGCCTAATCAAGAACTGAATGGCGGTTAAACTGTACACTCTTTTCTGCTCCTCGCTTATTTCCCCACATTCACTATAATCAGGAATCAGTCGGAGTTTACTACTGACAGGCTGAGCTTTGCAGTATCTAGCAGGATGTTCCTACAATAATACTGTCTTTCATTGACTAGACAACCAGCATTAATGTCTAAGACTTTAATGGCCACTGTGTGCCACAATGTAGCCTGATTGATATGTAGCCCATAAATACAACTGTCTCCTAGAAACAAGTGTTTGCTACGAGCTTCCCAGTATAGTACAAAGCGTATACATACTCTTAAAACAGCATAACTAGTCCAGTAGTTCCATTGAAATGAATGGAGCAGCAGAGAACATAATCAACCATCAACCCATTCATTTGAGGATGTTTGGGACCCCATTCTCGTGATCGCTCAGGTTCCAGCAGTTGCAGCTCCATTGCTCAGATGGACAGGAAATAACTTTTAATCTTGGTACAACCCCTTTAAAGGCTATGTATACCCTTTGCACTTCTTCTTTGAAAAATGTATTTTTGGGAATGAAGACTTTTTGTAATTGTTTTTTTTATTAAAAATTTCAAATTGTTTGGTTTCTATGGTTGTATTGTTTTCCAAGGCATCGCAGACTAAGGCTGCATTCCCATGAACGTATATCGGCTCGGTTTTCACGCCGAGCCGATATACGTTGTCCTCATCTGCAGGGGGAGGGGGGAGGATGGAAGAGCCAGGAGCAGGAACTGAGCTCCAGCCCCCTCTCTGCCTCCTCTCCGCCCCTATGCACTATTTGCAATGAAAGGAGGCGGGACAGGGGTGGGGCTAAGTTCCAAGAATTAGCCTCACCCCCGTTCCGCCTCTCCCCATTGCAAATAGTGCAGAGGGGCGGAGAGGAGGCAGAGAGGGGGCGGGAGCTCAGTTCCTGCTCCTGGCTCTTCCATCCTGCCCCCCCCTGCAGATGAGGACGACGTATATCGGCTCGGAGTGAAAACCGAGCCGATATACGTTCGTGGGAATGCAGCCTTAGGGACTGAAATCTTAGCAAATATTGACAGTTAGGCTGGTTTCACACAGGCAATTCATGGCCTGATATCGCACTTTCCACCATGTGAAAGCCCCGTGGATGCGAGGCAATTTCATCATTACGGGGAATCCCTTCATCCCTGCTACTGCCGCCAGACCCATTGACAAGAATAAGTGATATCGCAAAAAGATAGAACACGTTGCAATTTTTTCCCACACAACATTACAGGAGTGAAAACATCGCAGATGAGAATGAAACCATTGAAAATCATTGGTTTCATAATTATGCGTTTTCACTCACTCTCGCATTACGTGAAAATCGCATGATTATCTTGCCCATAAGAAATCGGCCTTAGGCCGTATTCACACAGCCGTTATTATCGCACAAGTTTTGTTCTATGCGAGATGCATAAAACTGATACGGAAATCCAACCCATCTTTTACAATGGGTATATTTACATGGGTGATTTCTCTCTTACAGCTACGCTGCGAGATAGAAAAAGTACAGCATGTCCTATTTTTGGGCAATCTCACCCATTATTTTCTATGGGCCCACAAAAAAAAACAATCGCACTACCATACCGATGTGATACTCATGTGACTTTATTGCTATGCACTTTCTCACAAAACAGAACACACTCGGATAGAAAATTGCCTGTTTACCAGGGCCATATTGGTCCAAGTTTCTCAGACCGATATGTACTTGTCCTTGTGAATACAGCCTCAACTATTGGGTTGTTTCACAGCGCCTCCCCTAGCCTGATTCCCTGCCTTTCCACTGAGCTACTACAGAGGCTTGCATGATAGCATCGGGAGATGATGGAGGAGAGCAGAGCAGGGAAAGCTACTCTTATGGAGAGTTGTAATTCACTTTGGGTGAATTTTGTGCTCTAATCAGCAGTGAAGGGTTATGACTAGATCAGAGGGAGGATGAAATAGAGGAGAGATAGCTGTGTAGTATTGAGTGGGCGTGGTCATTCTAAACAGCCACTGAAAGAGGAGAGGGGAAGTTAAGCTTTCATGTGAAAGACCTCTGATCAATGTTATGAACTCGCCCTAGCCAGAAACTTGTATGTAGGACAGTCTGCAAACCCAGTATGAGGCTTTCTAAATGCATGAGAATGAAAACATAATGCAGAAAAAAGAAAAGTGCATCATTTATTTCTGCAGGGACTTAGTAAGACATGTGTGTGTCGCTTTTTCATGCACAAAAATTCCATCGCTTTTAAGTTATTTAAGGTTTGTGCAGATACACTTCAATGAACTAAGAAGCAAAAAGACAGTCAGAGGCACACCGTAAATGTCCACGCAGTGGGGGAGCAATCAATGCTTAGTGCCAGCACACGATGACCGTTGACCCAACGATCTTCAGTAAGCACTCCAACAATAAAGACAGATGTGCAGCACTCAGGAACTCATATCCACTTCATATGGTTATATCAAAGAATCCAAACGGTTTATTATAACTCCATGGTATCCAACAGACATGTAACGTTTCGACCTATACGGTCTTTGTCCTGGACTCTTTGATATAACCATATGAAGTGGATAGGAGTTCCTGAGTGCTGCATACCGGACACTTCAATGAACACTTCAAAAGATACTAAAATGTATAGAAGGTGAACTGGAACTCCCATCTTCAGTAGGATAAAGGTGCATGTGGCACTTTTATATATGAGTGCCCCTGTTAACTTTTGCTTGCAGCTCATCAAACATATGAGCTTTATCAATGGATCTCCTATTAAAATCAGAAAGAACACTGCAATCCCCATCACTCTAGTGACTGGCTCATAAATTTCCAACAATGATAAACAATGTCAAAACTGAACTTTCACTTTTTGGGTTTACTGTCCTGGATCAATCAACATAATATTGGTAAACCTCCAACCTCAACTAAGCTGTCAATGTGCTTTCTTTGTGGCAGAACATAAAGCATGTGATCCCCAATCTATGGCTGTCCAACAGCTTTAGGCCTTAGTCAGACGGGCGTTTTTTCGCGCGATTTTCGCATGCGCATGCGTCCGGCGATTTTATAAAACCATTGCTTTGCAAAGGTATTGGACACATGAGCGCTTTTTATGCGCTCGTCCGATAAATTATAGAACAGAAATCACAGATCGCACCTATCTGCGATCTGCGATTCCTGTTCTCTTCTCTAAATGCGCTCAATGGGGCCGGCGGCAGCAGCGCCGACCCCATTGAGAACATATAGAAGACAAATCATTCTCCTCTGCCACAGCTTTAACAGCTGTGGCAGAGAAGAATGATGTTTGCCCATTGAATTCAATGGAGCCGGCAATACAGCCGGCTCCATTGAAAGCAATGGGCTGCCGGCGAGCGCGGGATGAATTTTCGGGAAGGGCTTAAATATATAAGCCCTTCCCTGCAATTCATCCAGAAATGTGTAAAAAAAAAAATATATATATACTCACCTTGTCCCGGCAGACGGAGCTCAGCCGCGGCCGGCGGCAGTTCTCCTGAACTGCTCTCTGTAGTAGTCAGCAGTCGGGGATTTAAAATCCCCGCCTGCTGAATGAGCTGCCTCTGATTGGTCACAGCTTGACCAATCAGAGGCAGCTCTCACTCATACCCATTCATGAATTCATGAATGGGTGAGTGAGTGCTGCCTCTGATTGGCTCAGCGCAGGGACCAATCAGGGGCAGCTCTCACTCACACCCATTCATGAATTCACGATTTTTCAGCCCCGGTCACGCGATTTGCGGATGCGCATCCGTCATGCGATCTGCAAATCGTGGGAAAAAACGCCCGTGTGACTAAGGCCTTAAGAAAACTACAGTTCCCAGCATGCCCAGACAGCCAATCCTGGAATTTGTAGTTTTAGCTGGTTAGTCAAAGAAACCACAGTACTGCAGCTTGCATGGAGAAAGAGCACAGATACCAGAAAATATCTGTAAAGCCCCTGATAGACCTTCATGAATCTGAGCATGAAATATTTCTGCATCTTCATTTTTAATTACTATGCACTTTGTGGATGACTTGCCTTCCAATTAGCAGTCTTGGACATTTTTAACAAGGATATGCCATCTGGTGTGTCACTGCTGCCTCATCTGCTCATTTCAGGACATTAGATGAATAAAACATTATATAAATAATAAAAGCCTAATACAAAACTTTTGTTAATGTAACCCTTATATGCACCATATGACCCCTCTATGCACCATATAACCCCTGTATGTGCCATATGACCCTTATATGCGCCATATGACCCCTGTATGCGCCATATGACCCCTGTATAGCAGCCTTTAATAAAATATAGATTCCAGATGCATTTGATCTATTAAAGGGTACCTGTCACCAGTTTTGGGGTATTAAACTACCAGTAAGGTGCTATTCCTCTTGTAAATTCCATCAGAGACATGCTCTTTTTTAAATTGCTGCATCTTGTAGCACCCCAAAAACTTACTTTTCTAATTGTACCACAGCACACTGGGCCTAGGACAGAGCCCTGTGGTACCCCACTTGATACATTCTTACACTTGGATGTGCAGCCATTTATGACCACTCTTTGAGTACATCACTCAGCCAGTTGTGAATCCACCTAGCAGTTGCCTTGTCAATCCCATATTTGGTCATTTTTTCAATAAGTATAGTATGAGATACTTTGTCAAGATATACTATATCTACGCATTTCCCTGATCAACCCAGTCTGTGATTCTGTCACTGACTGGGTTGCTTTTACGATACTTCTCTATTGCATTGTTTATTTTGCTTGTAGTGTCCAGCAAAACAGAGGCAAGTGAACGTAAGAAGATGGCAAGCCTGTAGCCTTTGTCGGAAAGCCAATCCTCCATGTCAAGGACTGTTGAATGTTCCAGTAAAGAACCGTTCCTGGTTTAGTCTATTTAAAGTACAGCCCTGTGTGTGTGGACTATTTATTGCACCATCATCGGCGTTCACCGCAGTGGATGGAACAGTGGCGTCACCCGTGACATATCCTGAAGTTTCAACGCAAAGTCTGATACAGGTAACCACATCACTAGCATTGCCTGGAGAGGCCTGCCAGAGCCTTGGCAAAGGGTTAAACGCATCCCTCAGGTGAGGAGATGGTAGTGCCTCCGTGACATCCCTTTCTGCTACCCCACCATCTCCTCAGCTGTGGGCTCTGCGTCTCGGTCACTGCAGACATTATATATATAGATATATTATACACGCACATATAAACATACATACATAGGCACAAATGGCAGGTAAATTAGGTCACGAACCTGAGCAATTTCAGTAAAATACATCCTCCGTTCATCATTAACTTTATAGTACGCCTGTAATAGTAAAAAAAAATGTAATCACATAAATGAATCATGAAGGATCTCTTCTCAGAATGTAATACCAATTCACTCTGCATATGAGAAAAGGATTCGAAAAACAAGAAAACATTTTTTTTTATATTAAACATTTTTAAAGAACTTTTGGTGATTTTTTAAAATTTTCAATGTCATTGTCTACTTTTAAGAATAATCTAAAATCCTGCAGTCTTCATACGGACAACTAAGGTCTCATGTCTACAGCATGCGCAGATTTTTGATACGGATTTCCGCAGCGGATGCACTGCGACTCATCATTAAATTTATTTTTTTATTGCTTGCAGGAGATCACGGATTGCGTTTTTTTCCCACACGGATGCACAGAAAAAAAATCTACAACCCCACCTCCCAGCCTTTTCCAGATCTTGCTAGTTGAAATTAGCCTTAAAATCCGTAGTGTATCCACAATTGTATCGCACGCTTCCATAGAGATGAATGGAGCCCATCCGCAGTAAAATAGAGCATGCTGCAATTGTTTTTTCAGCGCGTGCCATCTGCAAATCAAATAAAATCAAATCTACAGGTGTTAAATTAAAGGGGTTGTCCCGCGCCAAAACGGGTTTTTTTTTTTTTCAATAGCCCGAGACAAACCCGATGCAGGGATAAAAAAAAAAAACGGGTAGTACTTACCCGAATCCCCGCACTCCGGTGACTTCTTACTTACCTTGTGAAGATGGCCGCCGGGATCTTCATCCTCGGTGGACCGCAGGTCTTCTGTGCGGTCCATTGCCGATTCCAGACTCCTGATTGGCTGGAATCGGCACACGTGACGGGGCGGAGCTACGAGGAGCCGCTCTCTGGCACGAGCGGCCCCATTCAGAAGGGAGAAGACCGGACTGCGCAAGCGCGTCTAATCGGGCAATAAGACGCTGAAGATTAGACGGCACCATGGAGACGGGGACGCCAGCAACGGAACAGGTAAGTGAATAACTTCTGTATGGCTCATAATTAATGCACGATATACATTACAAAGTGCATTAATATGGCCATACAGAAGTGTATAACCCCACTTTGTTTCGCGGGACAACCCCTTTAAATGTGGACGCCCCATTCATCTCTATGGGCTGCTTGAACTGCAGATTGTTCCTTTTAAAGTGGACCTGTGCCTGTAATATGCTGCTGGTGCCAGTCTTTAGTAAATTTCCACCAATGTGTTAGCAGGTTCTTTTCCTCCATCTTTCTCCTCCGGAGTAGTAAAAGCAGCAGTTATCCCGTCCTCTACAGTGCTTCTACGTATGTACCGGAGATGCGCCCCCTACTGCCAGACAGTTACATACAAGCTGTATTGCTAACAGAGATCAGTGTTGGAGGACCTCACATTAGAGTTTCACTTTAACATTACATAGGACAATTGACATCTATTCTTCACTTGCTCTCTGCCAGATAGGGCTGATTTACAGGGAATGCTACATCAATGCGACAGAACCGGCTCTTTACTAAGCAAGATGTCAGCTCTAATTCCTCATCATCATTTCATCTTTCAATGCATTATTTATACCTGCACTATCTATACTGACAAATGTATATACATGGCAGAAGGACATGAGATCTAAAGAGTCAGTGAAGTTTAGTCGCTAACTTCTTCTCCTTTGTTAAGTTTCAAAAGTTCAGTCATTTAGGGTAACATGGGTGTCAACCAATGTGGTGCCAATTAATTTTCCAGTAGCAGTTGTCACTCAGTTTTCCCACTCCATTAAATAGCAAATGTGCTTAGTTACAGACATAGCAACCATTAACATGGCTGACAATCCTGATTACTCAAGTTACAGCATTGCGGTACATTGTGGTTGAGGTAGAATAATAAAATTAAGTAAATGCTTGCTGAATCTGTAACAAGCTGTACAGGAATGGTCTCCATCCTTAGGTTCTCCAGATGTTGCAAAATTACAACTCCCAATGTGCAGCGAGACTTAGGACATTGGAATTTTTTTAAAAAACCACCCTACTTTAGGACGAGCTCTGTTTGTTCTATAGGAAAAGAACATTACAGTTTTGGATGAACAGAGCTTGTTCAACTTTATACTTGTGTAGCTCCGATTCTATCAGGGTTACTGATTCTGTGTCCGTAGTACTGATAGAAATGGAGCTTCAGCAGTTTGAAGTGGGGTTGGGAATACTGAATTTGCAACTGCCATTTCAGTATAGATGATAAGTAGGGGGGCAGAAGACAAGAAGGTAGGAGAGAAGCTCTGTGATTCTGTTCTGTTCTGTTCTGTTCCAAGGGAGGGTTAACAGGGGCTTTATGTAATTACCCACGCTATTAATCAGAAAATATATCTGCCCTCTGATTGTCACATAGGGTGGGCTTTTTTTTCCCCAGAAAAAGGGTGAGAAGATGAGCACTACTCTATGCTGTTTAACCCTGAGGAAGCACCTAAACAGTTTTACAGAAAGAAAATGAAAAAAAATAATTTCCCCTTAAACAATGCTTTAAATATATTGAAAAACATAAAAATCAACAAAAAACATAAAGCTAAATAATCCCATTCATAACATCCCATATTATAAATATTACATAATTTATCTAGCAGAGTAAATTCCGTTAAAAAAATTAACAAAGAATATGCAAAAAAAATAATTGTGCTAAAGTAGTAAAACATAAAAAAACTATACATTTAGGGAAAACGATTTACTGGTTCTTAAGGCTAAAATTAGTTCTCTCACTAATGGAGTTAAAAATGGATTTATAGGTGTTTTGTCATTAGAAAAAAAATCCATACTTACCTATTCCTCCCCAGGCAGCCTTTTTAACGCATCTTCACCTTATCGATCTTCTCCTGGCTCCTCAAGTCCCCGGGGTCACCTCACCTCCAGCCGGCCAGATCCTCTTCTTCCTGTTTTGGAGTATCTATTAGCTGAAGTTCACTTTCTGCAGGGTAATATACACTACATCACGACTGATGTAGCAGGGAGTGATGAATCCGTGGCAGCCTGCTATAGTACGCATGTGCGATATTACGCTGCTAGTGTTTCATATGGTATATAAAACACTAGAGATGAGACAGTGCACATGCGCAGTCAGGCTAAAGCAGGCTGCCGAAGATTCGGCATTCCCTGCTAAGCAGTGAACGCTACGTCACTCGTGATGTAGCGTATATTACCCTGCAGGAAGCAGAATGTCGGCAATGAACGCTTCATCACAGGAAGAAGACGATCCGGCCTGCTGGAGGTGAGGTGACCCAGGGGACTGCAGGTGCTAGGAGATCAGCAAGGAGAAGATGATGTAAGAAGACTGCCTGGGGAGGAATAGGTAACTCTAGAATTTTTTTTTTTTATTACAGAACCCCTTTAAGGCAACTGAATTGTGTGCCAAATATATTTACATGGGACATAAATTCAAAAAGTTACATTTTTGGGAAGATTTTTCCAATTTAATGTGATTTGGCAATATACATCACACAACTAAAAACACTACCTTTGACTCTTGTTCTATCCGAAGTTCAAAATCTTTCAGCTGATTTTCCATTGAATTTTTTTCCTCTTCCAAATGCTTAAGATATTGGTTTAAGGCTCCCTGGAAGTCCAACAAGAAAAGACATTAGTTAAGGCTTATGAATAAAACCAGCAATCACAAGATTGGCGCACCTCTAATGCCCCATGCGTAATGAGCAGGGGTGTGTATGTGTGACCACAGCTCCATACACTTCTGTGGGACAGAGGGAGATAGCCAAGGTGATATAGATAAGTGATAAATTACTTTAGTGCGATAACAACTTTAAGGAGCAACAAGAACTGCAGGGACCTGGGGGGGAGGGCATTTCCTTACATTCCCCTCTGGTCCCCTTCAGTTCTAATCTTGGGAAAAAAACTACATGTGCTGTTCATTGTACACACGATTACTCATCCAATCACTGGCTTCAGCAGTGACCTGTGATTGGCTGAGTGATCACATGTACAATGGATGGCAGGTGACTGCTGCAGCTTTTTCTGGGATCTCAAAGATGTGGACTGGGGCTGTTGCAAAGGACCAAAGTGCCATTTAAGTGGGTGAATAAGACTTTTACACCTTTTCCTGCCTGTAACATTTTTATAGTCTTCAGTATAGGTCATCAATAGTTGATCGGCAAGGATATGCAGCTCATGATCCCTGCTGATCAGCTGATTGAAGAGGCAATGGCGCTTGGGTGAGGACTGCAGCCTCTTTTCAGGCATGTGTCGTCACACTCATTGGTCGCATGGCCTGAAAGCAGCTTGAGTCCTTAATAGGGGCGTAGCTAAAGGCTCATGGGCCTAGGTGCAAAGGATTATCTTGGGGCCCCCCCAACTTCTCTTAACCCCTTAACACAGAGGCGTAACTTGAACCTCCTTGGCCCCAATGCAAAATCTGTAACAGGGCCCCCAACTATAATGCTTTATTCATAGTACTGGGCTCCCTATATGGAAAAGAGAGGCCTTATGGGCCACCCAAGGCTCCTGGGCCCAGGTGCAACTGCATCCCTGATAGTTACCCCAGTGGTCCTATACAATGTATGACACAGTGCTATCACTTCAATCAGGTGATCGACGGGCATCCTGAGTTGCAGATTCACGCCGATCAACTATTAAGGACTATCCTGAGGATAGGTCATCTGTAAATTACTCCTGCAAAGCCCTTTAATTGCCTTCAGTTTTGTGACAATCTGGATTACCAGTAGTAACATGTCAGACTGTCAGCTGTGAGGTCAGATTAATTGTAGTCTATTGTAAGGATAAATCGCAATGACCTCAACAGCAGGAAATGTGAGTATAATGGTGCCGAAGCAGTTAATCTATTGGGTCAGCGCCATGATGTGAGGAGTGCAATGAAGGCAATTCTCAGATGGACAGACAGTCAATACCACTGAATGGTGATGATTGTCTCCAGCATAACCTGCAAATGAAGAACAATGACATACGCAGCTGCAGGGAATGATATCCATTCATTCCACTCATTCTCTATATAAAACTCATCCCAATAATGAGACTACGGTTGTATAAATGACTAAGAAAAGACATAATAAGGATGAACGAGAACAATTAACCCAAAGCATCTACTTCTTACCCGAGCTTCAGATTCACATGTGCTCTTACTGTTAAGAAATGATGGTGCAGGATGCCCCCTTGTGATTAGCTGTAGTAATGCACCTGCAGTTTACTAACCGATGCACAGTTATCACTAGTAACATCGGAAATGCTTAGTATTTATGTCCCCATCATGGTGGTATTGTAATACAGATGTGGAGCACACTTCATAGAATGACATTTTAAAGGGAGTGTGTCAACGGAAAATGACCCATTGTATAAAGCAAGTTTATATGTTAAACATATTTTTAAAATAATTCTTGTTGATTTTTTTTTTGACCATCAATTTTCCAATGTCACAATCTAAATTAAAAAAAAAAAATCCTAAAATCCTGCACACTGACCAATAAACCTAATAATAGGCCACCTGCAGACGGACGGGTCGGATCCTGCTGCGACCCACGCCCCTGCAGTGACCAGTGCGGCTCACCTGCTTCCGCATCAGCTAAAAATAAGCTATATTATCTCCTAAATTGTTCCGTGCAGCCACCCCGGTCCCTGCTGCTCCGTTCCTGCAGGAAGCTGTAGTGGTCAGGTTCCATGCATTATACATGTGACTGCTGAGCCAATCACAAGCTTCAGCAGTCATGTGCCATTTATGGCAGTATCAGGGCTGAGGCCTGTGATTGGCTGAGTGGTCACATGTAAAATGAATGGCACCTGACCACTACAGCTTCTTCCAGGATCGAAGCAATAGGGACTGGGGCTCCTGTGCTTAAAATGGGGGTGACTATTTAAGAGGTGAGTAAGGCTCACTTTTATTATCCGCCATGCACTGCCCAATGGATTTTCTTCTGTCTGAAAAACAGCTTTGAAAATATCACTTAAAATACCCATTATATCATCCCCCCCAACACTTGGAAACCAAAACCAGCTTTTACAACAGGCCTCCACTCATAAGAATACTAGGTTTTAAAAAATGACTTTTTCAGTATTACCTGATATTGTGGACATGCTCTATAATATGTGAAGCAGTCACTGAGCAGGGAGGGGAGGAGGTGAGCTGTCTACCTGCAACAGCGAATGGCCAGAAGATTTCACCACTAATACAGACCTTCCAAAGCCAAAGGTGGTAGGTTGCTTGTTCTAGGTAGAAGGGCTTCTGCTGGATGAAGTTACTGCAGCATGGACCCTAAACTTTTAATGAAGGCGTTATATTTCACTGCAAGGCTAGAGCTACAAGGCGACTTTGTCCATGAGACAAGACTGCTGTGTGGTCCTCCGACTTTGCACTCCCAATTGAAGTCAATGTGGTCGCCATTGCGACTTGCAAGTAGTAACCGCCACGATTGGATGTTTTGCAATCTTCAAGTCATGGTTGCAGCAACATCTGCGTCGCACCATTAGCCCATTGACTTCAGTGAGAGTTGGAGGTTGCAGGGCTACACAGTGATCTTTGGTCACATGGCAAAAGTTGCCAAACGCAGGAAGCGTTGGTCTAGTATTTCTTTTTAATAAAGATACTGATGTGGAAAAGCATAAAACATCAAGAAAATAATAAGTTCAACATAAAAATGTTTCTTAAACAATTGGTGATTTTTGTGAGACAAGACCGTGGTACCATAGGAGGATGGCAATACAATGGCCGACTTATTAATAACTTACCACAGGCATTTGATCATAAGATCGAATGGAGGATAGCCGATCTAAGGAAGCAGAAAACATTATTACAGGGTGTTCTAGTAAGAGATGGTCAGAGATTTTTGAGAAATTCAGGAGTGACTGAAACATTTTTGTATGCGCACAAGCCTCATAAATATAATGTTTGGTCAAAACACCAAGTATTTATGCTGAAAAAGTAGTTTTACTACACTGATAAATCTACTACATTGTCATAAACTGTTCATACCGTGCAGATTGTGTAATTCCTGTTGTATGATCTGTAAACCAAACCTTATGAACCACTTAGGCCTCATGGGTACTGGTGCATCTTATCTCCACCGGAACTATGAGTGGAGACATGGGTTGGACAGGATCACTGATGGGGCGTCATGCCCCCAGATGTCGATTGGGTGCTGCCGCTGTGTTCTGCAGGAGCGACATCACCACCACGGAGGGCATGGGTCTGGAGCTGCAGCTTCCCTACAAGCTGCAAGCGCTCCCACACCTTCTCACCATGGAGGAGTGCCGGTGCTCCCCAGGTGAGCAAGGTCAGAAGGAGAGGCTTTCTCCGCTCCCACAGCATGCCAAGAAGGAGGAGGCAGCTCTGCAGGGTCTGGAGGAGCCGCTTTCTTAGTGAGGAGTCAGCATAGTGCTGGACAAGGAGGGTGATGGCAGCACAGCGTTGACCGCGGTCTGTAGGAGCGGGGATCTTACTACCACGGCAGCCATTGCATGGCGGACGGAGGACTGTCTTGAAGGAACTAGCTCAGTGGAGCAGGGGGCTTCAGTAGCGGAAAGCGCAGCAGGGGCTGCAGGACAGTGGCACCCGGGTCGAAACTGGAAATTTGCAGCACCTCGGGGGGAGAGTGATAGCTAACAGAGGCGCTAGGAGCCGATATGGTAGCCCAGCAGGAGGAGCACACAAAGCAGAACGCCAGGTACAGGTGTGAGGGACGAGTGTGTGCATCAGGCAATCCACTGTTGTGCGCGTCACCTCGCCTTCCCCTACTACTCAGCCTGGCCAACTCATGTCTCCACCCATTCTACTGAGACAAGATGCACCAGTAGCGGCCTCATGTCCACTTGCATGCACGTATTCCATATGCTGAATCCCGCAGTGGAATCCAGCCATGCCCGCAGACATAGACAGGAAAAAAAAATTTCTTACCTCTCAGGATCCAGCGCAGGTCTACTCTGTGCCGGCCGGATCTTCTTTCTTCAGCACGGCGGATGCCAGACGCATGTCGGACACATACGCAGTGCAATTTATTTTTTTTTAAATCTCCTGCTTTCTCGCGGAATCGAAGCCGCCCCTGCGGAATCCGCAGAAAAATGGAGCATGCTGCGATTTCTTCCCACGCGTCCGCTCTGCACACCAGGAAAAAATTACATCCGCATGTTTTAAACAGTTTTGCGGATGCTAATGCATCCCTGTAGGCGGCTTGATTTGCAGATCTCCCGTGCGGGTGCCCCAAATCAAATCTGCCCGTGGACATTGGGCCTTATACTCTATGTAGGACCTCATTTATCAAAACTGTCTTAACCCATTAGTGACGGCTAATATGCCTTTTTACTGAGCTCACTAATGGAATTTTAACCTGCACATACATCTTTTTAAGGCGATGGCTTAGTTGACTACTGACAGCCAGGCTCCTGCACTAACAGCCAGGAGAAGAGAAACCTCAGATCCTGGCAGTTTAACCCCTTACATGCCACAATCAATAGCAACTATAGCATTTAAGCAGATGAAATTAGGAGGGGAGAGGATCCTTCTGTCACCTATTGCCATCCCAAAGTGTGATTGCAAGGTAACATGACAGGTTCCCAACACAACCAAAAGCCTGAGAGAGGCCTCCATGTTTGTCATGTAACTTTGCCTATTAGGCCCTGCCTCCAGCAGATTCTAATAGGCTGCTGTCATAGGCTTAGTAGAATGCACTACATGAGTAATGCAGTGTACTGTCCTAGCAATCGAGCTATTGCAACTTCAAGTCTTCTTAAGGGACTAAAAAAATAGCATCCAAAAACGTTTAATAAAGCTCAAGTTTCCTCACAAAAACCTCTTTTAAATGGCTAAAATACCCAATCTTTTTTAAAGTAACACATAATAATAGGTATTATCATGTTCATAATGACCCAGACGATGAAAATATTTTGTTACTTAATCGCATATGGTGAACGCCGTAAAAATAGTTTTTAAAATTAACGCCAGAATTGCTATTTTTATGTTGTTCCCACCCAAAAAACATAATAAAAAGCTGTCCAAAAGTAATATGTACAGCAAAATGATACCAATAGAAACTACAACTCTCCCCACAAAAGACCTCACGCAACTCCAATGTCAGAAAATAACTATGCTACTGATCTGTAAGTGCGACAATACGGAGTCAATTGTTTTTCTTTAAAAATGTGTTTTTATTGTGCAAAAGTAGAAAATACATGTTTAAAAAACCTACATAGACTTGGTATGCAATAATCATGCTGATCCAGATTTAAACAAAATTACCCTCTTATTTTTTCTTTATTATTATTATATTATTTATTGGTGAATGCCGTAAAAATAAAACAAAGAAATAATGGTGGTATTTGAGGGTTTTTTTTCCATCTACCCGACAAAAAAAAAAAAAAAATACTAAAAAAGTTATACAATACATGTATACCCTAGAGTGGTGCCATTAAAAAAAATACAACTCGTTCCAAAAAAATGCCCTCATGTGAATAAATCATGGCTCTTACAATGCAACGATGACAATCACTTTGTCCTTAAAGCAAAAAAATAGGCTCGTCACAAAGTTCTCTTCACTCACCTGTCGGATTACCCCGTACGTATTCTGATTTTTCCTGAAGTGCATGAATTTGTCTTTCCAGTTGTCTGTTTAACTCAACTTGTGTTTCATATCTGGTCTTCCACTCATTACCTGCCGCGTGGTAAAGAAGAAATGAAGTCATTATAGTCAGTGCCATCTAAACGCATGGGCCTGATAGGCACTTGTCCGGGGGCCCCACAAGCATAGGGCCCCAAACTAATCTATGTATGTTAACATTTCAATGCACCTTGTATGACATATGATAATGTTGTGTGGCGGTATATGAACTTGGCTCCTATCTGTCTATGCCATGTGAGAAGACTTTAATTTTGTCACTTTCTGTTTCACTTTAAAGTACACATAATTCCCTTTTCTAAATTACCCAGGATTCCAATTGTAAGTTATGCATAATTTCTATAATAAAAAGAGAGATCATCTTGTGAAGCGTAGGACATCGTCTTGTTACTTTCTAGAGTAAAGTAGCCTGGCACTATGTACAAAGAGATGTCTACAGTGTAAGAGGAAAATGGACCCTAGAGACTTAGACTTCCGGTTCTCCGGTCTCGGTCGCTGGTTACTATCTCGCACGTCCTCCCGAGTTTTCTCGATGTCGTCCCGTGTCTCATTCACAAGGTTGGAAATCAATGTTAGAAAAGAACATTGCTGGTTTGTCTCGTAATCTGCGACAGAAATCCAAGGCTGAGCTTCAGATGTCTGCCACAGATTTGCATTTGAATAATGCTGCAGATCCAGACGTTGATTAGTCCCATTTAACCCCTTCAGTGGCAGGTTTATTATTACCATGTCATGCCTCACAGGTGTAGTTTTTTTTTTAAACAAGTCAACAATGCAAGTAAATACCCCGGAAGATTTCAGATGACAGGTGAGTGCTCTGCACATTTCAGCACTAGAGCTGTCCATGGAAATCTTCCAGGGTTTAAAGGGGTTGTCTCGCGAAAGCAAGTGGGGTTATACACTTCTGTATGGCCATATTAATGCACTTTGTAATATACATCGTGCATTAAATATGAGCCATACAGAAGTTGTTCACTTACCTTCCCTGCGCTGGTGTCCCCATCTCCATGGCTCCGTCTAACTTCAGCGTCTAATCGCCCGATTAGACGCCCTTGCGCAGAAGGGTCTTCTGCCTTCGGCTCGGTTCGGCAGCAGCTGCGTTCTGGCTCCGCCCCCTTCTACGCGTCATCGCGTAGCTCCGCCCCGTCACGTGTGCCGATTCCAGCCAATCAGGAGACTGGAATCGGCACACGTCATGGGGCGGGGCTACGTGATGGCGCGTAGAAGGGGGCGGAGCCAGAACGCCGCTGCTGCCGGGCAGACCCGAAGGCAGAAGACCCTTCTGCGCAAGCGCGTCTAATCGGGCGATTAGACGCTGAAGTTAGACGGAGCCATGGAGACGAGGACGCCAGCGCAGGGAAGGTAAGTGAATAACTTCTGTATGGCTCATATTTAATGCACGATGTATATTACAAAGTGCATTAATATGGCCATACAGAAGTGCTGAACCTCACTTGCTTTCGCGAGACAACCCCTTTAACTACATAGTCAGTGCCGCAAGCCCTGGAGATTTCCAGGTGTGCCACTAAAGGGGTTAATTTGTGTGCATCCTCCTCCTAAATTTCCTCTATACACCAGTGTATAACAAGGGTGCATATCTGAATCAGCCAAAGGGTTCTGTTCCCATTAGCATCATGGCTTCCGTTCTTAAAAGGGTTCTTCTGAGATTTAAACGTTTCATCTATCCACACAAAAGGGTATAAGTGTCTGATCATTGTGTTCCATACGGAGGTACAAGCCCTTGGCCATTTCTGGCAGTTCCACAGTTGGCAGGGTACATAATCGGCCACCGCTACATTCATACAGGGTGACCTAGGCCCCCGTTCTTGTGATCTAATGGGGGTGCCAGTGGTCAGACACCAATCCCTTTCCTGTGGGATGGAGAATAATTCTTGGGACAAGAGTGGAGCCATGACCAGTACATCAGGCGGTTTCAACCAGGTCGCAATGATCCTAGTGGCTTGTAATGGGGGCCATCAGATTTCCAGGCATATTGACAGCAATGTAAACTCTGCTATTCTTACCAACAAATACAGAAGAACCCCTGAGGCCGCATGTCCTATCTCTTCACGTTCCTCGGAAAGCAACGCCAATTGATTTCAATGAGACCTTTAATACATCGCATGGCTCACATATGGCGTGCGATGTGTATGTGAGTGTGATACCAGGTTTTCCATTAAAATCAATAGAAACACTTTCCGATCATCTATTGCACGTGAAACTCGTGCGAGATTATCGGAACTTTACCGATGCGATACGTTTTTGCCAGTGCCGACTCACTGGGTATTGCATTTTTTTCCCGCAACTATTTATTTAACTTTTCATGCGGGCAAAATCCCCCCCCCCCAAAAATGCTGGAAGGCCCCATTGATTTCACACAGTGTATCATGTGTATTTGCGCTATGCCATTGACTTTAATGGGTTATGTCGGTACATAATACAGACCAAAATAGGACTCTCGGGGATTATTTTCACCCCCATAAATACACACCTGAAAAACACAATGCAAATCAATGGGGTGTCAGCTCTGCGTATTTTGCGGCTAATATAGTGTACAAGTCCACCCGTGTGACTGCGGCTGTAGGGCTAACTAGTCATTGAAGTGTCACCACTAATGTAGCTCTCAGCTGCAGACAATTGGCACTATATAATAATCTTGTTAAACATGTCAGTCCATTCCCGGCCCTCTGGCTGTAACAACAGTTATGTGGAATATGTAGTCGACTTAATGGAGCGCAATTTTCTCAGAATGTTGTTAAGCTTTTGAGGTTTTAGTACATTTGAAGCTCCCAGTAGTGATCACTAGGGGCCCTGGGGATTTGAGAAGACCTCTCCACTAGTACTCACTGCTGTTACTCAGAAAAGCACGTTTTACTGAGCATCAAATATACTATACAGCTTACAAAAAACTAAAAAAATCCATATACTGTACACCCATACGCTGGCCACTTAAACGACCATTTAATGACTGGAGCTTTCCTTTGCACAAATGGGCTGTAACAGCAGATGCCCGGTTCCAGTGTCATTGCTGTCTAAGGCACCATGAAAACATGTGAATAGGAGCACAAATCTGCTGTTTGTGCACCAGTTCAGATGGCTTGGGTAAGGCCCATATACGCCGATCCCGGATTGCTGTCAGACAGGGAGAGACAGTTTAGCTCTGCTAAACTGCTTTTCCTCATTCCACCCCCTCGACAGCTCACGGCAAGGGAAGGGGGCCCAGCGGGAGCTAGTATGCAACACCTAGTGGGATTTATGCCAACTCATATCACTATGGTTCTAAAGGTCTCATGCAGTCTTCCCAGTCCTCTGTCATCTTCTGCCTTTTTATCTAGGGATATATAGGGTGTCTAGACGTGGGGTAGCCCTTGTCAGGGCGGTAGCCCTGCTTTATACAGGATCAGAGCAGATCATTCTTCCCTGTCTTGTGTCTTTTCCATCTGTTCCACCTAGACTACTTCTCCTGTACATTCTGCGCCTTCCAGTTTGATCAGCCTTTTGGTCTGAGGGAATATAACTTGGTCTCCCTCTTAGGGACAAGTCAGATGTAACAGTTGTAACCCTGCATTTTTCCTGCAGAAGAAATGCCTGTCTGCCCATAGGAGTACAACCCAAGTGATCAGCTGATCGAACCCACACAGCTGCATTTTGGAAAGAGAGACAACCCCTTTAACAATTCTAGTGTTACCATGCGGCGGCTGCCGGGGCTGCGGGTGGTTGGTCAGCGTAGTGCGCGCGCTCATGGGTCCGGGCGGCGTGTGCGCGGGTGTCTGTGAGTGCAGCTCTATGCACGAGTCCTTGTTTTGAGATTCTGCTAGGAGGCGTGGCCTCCCCCTCTCCGCCCCTGGGCGGAGGCTTCTGTTTATAAGGCTGGCAGTGAGGTTCATTCACTGACAGTTATTGGTTTCTGTTTTAGTGTGCTAGCTTCCTGCCTCTGACAGTCTCCTGCTTTCAGCTTCTGCTATATCTGCCAGGTTATCCATCTGCCTCGGTCTGCCTGTATTTCCTGTTGGTTTTCTTCACCTGCCCTTCCTGTCGGTATCCTACCCTGTTCCATCTTGGTACGCCAGCATCCCTCCTCAGTCCCTAGCGAGTGTAGGGACCGCCGCCCAGTTGCCCGCCTGGGGTTAGCCAGGAGTGGAGGCAAGTAGGCAGGGACAGGGGTTGCGGGCAAGTTCTAGGGCAACCCAGGCTGGCGTATCATCGGGTAGGATACCGTAACATAATAACTTGCCCTTAAAATTTTCCTACGGGTTCTTGTTTGGTCTCCAATGGAGACTATGAGCGTCCTTGCTAATCAGTTGCTGGAGCTAGTGGGCGTGATCCAAGACCTGTCCGGTCGTATGGTGGCCCAGGAGTAGCGGATGTTGGCGAAGATTCCTGCCGCCCCATCTATTCCTGAACCCAAATTTTCTCTCCCTGAGGTGTTTTCGGGGGAGAGAAGCAAGTTTTTTGTTTTTCGGCGGGCATGTAAACTATATTTCTGGATGCGGCCCGGATCATCCGGCTCTGAGTCCCAGAAGGTGGGATTGATTCTGTCCTTGCTGCGGGGTCCCCCCAGACATGAGCCTACTCCTTACCTGAGAGTTCTGCTTGTCTGCAGTCTGTTGATGCATTTTTTCAGGAACTAGGAGGTATTTTTGATGAGCCGGACCGGGTGGGATTAGCCGTATCTCACCTCATGGCTTTGCGTCAGGGGCAGCAGTGTGCTGAAGACTACTGCTCTACGTTTAGACAATATGTCGGTGAAACCTCCTGGAATGATGGCGACATCAAAGATGTATTTTTGTTGGGCCTTTCTGATGCTGTCAAGGATCTAATTATTTCCCATCCCACTCCCATAACACTGAATGAGGCGATGGTATTGGCAGTAAAGGCCGACAGGAGACTGAGATCTAGAGAAAAGGAACGTCAGGCCTGTAAAACTAGGGAGTCCTGTGGATCCGTTCCCATTTCCCCCATGCCAGCTCCAGGGGCCGAGCCTACGGAAGTGGACCTGCTAAGTCCTGGGAAACGGTGACGGTTCCGGATGACTCACCATCTTTGCCTCTACTGTGGGGAAGACTGACATCAAGTAGCAACCTGTCCACAGAAGCAACGGCAACATCAGTCTGAAGCGACGGAAGAACTACCGATCCTAGGCGATTCTCTGAAGGGTCGCCTAGGGTCACAGATACTCCCTAGGTTGTTGGTGCCTTGTCAGATTGGCTTCCGGAATTTTATTCGTTCCGGTCAAGCCTATATTGATTCGGGTGCTGCAGTCAATCTGATTAATTTAAATTTTGTCAGACCTCTAATAACCGAATTTTCCATGCTGAAGCCCCCCATGCACTTCATTGGTATTGATTCGACCCCTCTCTCCGCAGGTGTTGTTAAATGGAGGACTCCCATTCTGCAGTTCACTGTGGGTGTTCTCCATTCTGAGAATCTGTCTTTCCTAGTTATGGAAAAGATGTCTGTTGATGCAGTGCTTGGTATGCCCTGGTTGGCACTGCACAATCCCCAATTTGATTGGTCCACCCGGGAATTGACTCATTGGGGGTCATCCTGTCATAATCACCTAACTACTATAGCCCTGTGCTCCGCGGATACTGTGCTTATTCTGGAGTATTTGTCGGATTTTCAGGACGTATTCTCTAAAAAACTGTCTGAGGCTTTGCCTTCCCATAGAGAGTGGGACTGTGGTATTGATCTGATTCCTGACAGTCCCATCTCTAAGGGAGCCATTTTCAATTTGTCAGGGCGTGAGCATTAGGTCCTTAAGTCCTATATCTCGGAGTCTCTGGTCAAACGACATATCCGGCCGTCCAGGTCCCCTGCCGGGGCAGGTCTCTTCTTTGTTGAGAAGAAGGATGGGACACTAAGACCTTGTGTGGATTATCGGGCCTTGAATAAAATCACTGTGAAGAACCAGTGCTCCTTGCCCCTAATTCCTGACTTGTTGAATCAGGTGGTAGGGGCCCACTGGTTCTCCAAACTGGACTTAAGGGGGGCTTACAACTTAATTTGCATTCGAGAGGGAGATGAATGGAAGACGGCGTTCAACACCTCGTTAGGGCATTTTGAATGTCTGGTCATGCCCTTCGGACTCTGTAAGCCCCCGCTGTGTTTCAGGGGTTTATGAACGCGGTTTTTCACGACTTCCTGGGGGTATTTCTGGTCATATATCTTGATGACATCCTGGTGTATTCTCCTGTCTGGGATTCACATGTGCAGCACCTGAGGTTGGTTCTGACCCGTTTGCGTGAGTATCAACTTTTTGTCAAGTTGGAGAAATGTACATTTGGTTCTAAACAAGTATCTTTTCTTAGTTATGTGATTTCACCCACGGAGATTCAGATGGAGTCTGACAAAGTAGCAGCAATCTCCCAATGAGTCAGACCAGACAACCTTAAGGCTCTCCAGCGGTTCTTGGGTTTTGCAAATTTTTACCGCAAATTCATTAAGAATTACTCGGTTATTGCTCAACCCTTGACCGATCTGACTAAGAAGGGGGCCGACTTGGTAAAATGGTCGCCTGCAGCCTTAGAGGCCTTTAGTCATCTAAAAAGGGCATTTACGACTGCCCCGGTGTTAATACAGCCGGATGTGCGTCTACCCTTTTTCATTGAGGTAGATGCATCTGAGGTGGGGACAGGGGCAGTATTGTCGCAGAAAGTCAGTGGGAGATCTGGGTATAGCCCATGTGCGTTCTTTTCGCGGAAGTTAAGTTCAGCAAAACGCAACTACGACGTGGGTAACCGTGAGTTACTGGCAATCAAATGGGCTTTAGAAGAGTGGCGACACCATCTTGAGGGTGCTGGAAACCCTATTACCGTATATACTGATCACAAGAATTTGGTATATCTCGCCAATGCTAAAAGACTCACAGCTCGTCAAGCCAGGTGGGCGTTGTTCTTCGCCAGGTTTAATTTCGTTGTGACATATATCCCAGGAGAGAAGAATGTGAAAGCGGACGCCCTGTCACGGAGTGAGACTATGACCCCTGAGAATATCTTGGCACCTGGCGTGGTGGTGGCAGCTGTAGAATCTAACTTCGTCCCTCAACTACAAAATGCTCAGCAGGATGCTCCTTCGGGGGTGCCGGAGGGCAGATGGTTTGTGCCAGAGACCTTACGTCTTAGAGTCATGGATGAATCTCACTCGTCGGTTCTCGCAGGTCATCCAGGGTTTCAGGCAACCCTGGATCTCTGTTCTAGACACTTCTGGTGGCCAGGCTTGTCTCAGGAGATCCGCGACTTTGTTAAGGGATGCTCTGTCTGTGCACGCAATAAGAGTCGGCGGCGTCCTTCGGAGGGTCCTCTGAGACCGTTACCGGTACCTTCTAGTCCGTGGTCGCAGTTATCTGTAGATTTTATCACTGATCTACCAGAATCCCAGAAGTGCACCACTATCTTAGTGGTTGTCGACCGGTTCTCAAAGATGGCACATTTTGTGGCGTTAAAGAAGCTACCTTCGGCAAAAGAGTTTGCCAAGATTTTTGTAAAAGAAATAATTCGCCTAAATGGGGTTCCCCAAAACATTGTATCTGATCGCGGGGTTCAGTTTGTCTCGCAGTTTTGGCGTGCCTTCTGCAGAAACCTGGGAATGTCACTTTCCTTCTCCTCAGCATTCCACCCGCAAACTAATGGTCAGACTGAGCGGAAGAACCAGGATTTAGTGCAATATTTACGGTTGTTTGCTGGTGAAAAGGCTCATCAGTGGGCAGAGTTCCTGCCGTTGGCAGAGTTTGCACTAAACAACCGCACTTGTTCTTCCACTGGGGTATCTCCATTCTTTTGTGTATACGGTCAGCATCCTCGCTTCCTTACAGCGATCCCTACTCCATCTGTCTGTCCTGCAGCTGATGTCGCCACAGATACGCTGCCGGGAGTATGGAAAGAGGTACAGAAAAACTTGGAAGCAACGGGGGTTCGTATGCAGTTGCGTAGTGGGAAGAGTCTGTCTGTATCTGAACCTTACAGGGCGGGACAGAAGGTATACCTGTCTTCTAAAAATCTCAAATAAAGGGTCCCATCTTTGAAGCTGGCGCCGCGTTACGTGGGTCCCTTTGTCATCACACGTGTGGTGAACCCGCTCGCCTACGAACTGGGTTTGCCAGCTACATGGAGGGTTCACTGGGTGTTCCATAAGTCTTTATTGAAACCTTTTGTCCCTTCTGTGATGAGATTCTGCTAGGAGGTGTGGCCTCCCCCTCTCCACCCCTGGGCGGAGGCTTCTGTTTATAAGGCTGGCAGTGAGGTTCATTCACTGACAGTTATTGGTTTCTGTTTCAGTGTGCTAGCTTCCTGCCTCTGACAGTCTCCTGCTTTCAGCTTCTGCTATATCTGCCTGGTTATCCATCTGCCTCGGTCTGCCTGTATTTCCTGTTGGTTTTCTTCACCTGCCCTTCCTGTCGGTATCCTACCCTGTTCCATCTTGGTACGCCAGCGTCCCTCCTCGGTCCCTAGCAAGTGTAGGGACCGCCACCCAGTTGCCCGCCTGGGGTTAGCCAGGAGTGGAGGTAAGTAGGCAGGGACAGGGATTGCGGGCAAGTTCTAGGGCAACCCAGGATTGCGTATCATCAGGTAAGATACCGTAACATCTAGCTATGAGAAACGTTTAGCATTACAGATGTATATTTTATTGGACCTTGGTTAATAAAATGCAAACTTTCCATTTAAAGGGAACCTGTTATAATCTTTGAGCCCTATAAAACTTCATAATGGAGCTCAAAGGTCATGGAACTAGGAGTCCAGGAAGGGCTGTTTTATACTGACAGGGTGCCCCGTTCCAGCACTGTGTCATCCCAAAGTCCGTGTGCGCCAGCAGCAAGACTCTTTTCATCCCACTCTTCTATGGGAGAGCATACGCATAGAGCAAGCTGAGAAGAGACATAGCGCTGGAATGGGATGCCCGGTGAGTATACACCAACACTTCCCAGACTCCCTAATCCCTAACCTTTGAGCCCCATAACGTAGTTTAGGGGGCTTAAAGATAATAAAAGGTTCCCTTTACGTATATTATGTATGGGATGACATATACTTATCTAAATATCTGATAAAATGTGGACTACAATTGTAAAGCTTAATGAGAGGATACTCTATATGTATACCAATAGCTGAAGAGCTCATATCAATTGTACACGAAGAGATCAATAAGATATGGGCTACTGTAATAATAAAGGGGTTATCCAGCTCTGCAGACTGACGATCTATCCCCAGGATAGGTCATCAATAGCTGATCAGCTGGGGAACAGGTTAATTCACTTCAATGGGACCCATGTATGCGTATAGAGCTGTGCACTTAAGGCTCCGATCACTGACAGAGCAGCCCGGAGAGCAGCTGATCGGTAGTGTATAGGTCATCAATCTTCAGAGCTGAACAACCACTTTAACCCTTCCCAATCCACTGTCTGACGTCTGAAGACATTATGATTTAAGACTGTACAGCTCTGATGTTGGAAGACGTCCGTCGGGGTTCTCTTACTGTATATTGCCAGCCTCTCTGCTGTCGGAGCCTATCCAATGTGTCACCTCATGCAGTATTGGCTTTAGCCAGCAGATAGCGCCATTGTATAATGGCAGAAAAAGAGTAAGCCCCCTAGGAAAACCAGGATACAAATTGTATTGGAAAAAGTTAAGGGTGTACTCACATGGTGTAGTTGTATGTGAACATAGTGGATTACGTGGGGGCGCCAAAACTGACTTGGATCAACAGCCCAGATCGAAGTTACCAAGAACCCTTACCTTCATCTTCCACACTGTTCAGTTTTCTTTCCAGGTCAGCAAGTGTGTTTTTCATTTCAAATATTGATGCCTGTAACACTTCCCTGTGCAAAAGAGATATATTAATTGATACAACATTTAAAAGGGGTTTCTGCAACTATAAGATTGATGGTTCACCCTCAATGTTTCATTGGTAGGGATCCGACACCTTCAGCACAGTGGCTCGTCTGTACGGACAGTAGCGCCTGGTACTGTGGGTTATCCCATTCACTTGTATAGGAGGAGCTGCAGTAACAGACAGCTGGTCATATGGACAAGAGCATAATGCCATGTGTCTCTGCAAATGGGGAAGCAATGCTTGGAGGAGTGCCACAGCCTCTTCATTGTGCGGATCAGACGAAAGGCTACCAATGTACAAAGGTGATATCCGGGCTCACCATGCTGTATCAACATGAAAGAAGCCATACTCCCTTCCCCTGCTGCTCCCATTCCCCCGCTGGTCTGGGATGATTGCTGCAGCTAATTAATTAGCTGATGTGAGACAGTGATTGGCTGCAGTATCACATGGCTCTGGTGTTGGTGACATCATCATTGACTCCATGTATCTGGAAATTAAGACCAGTGGGGAACCAAGCAGCGGCAGAACAGGAGGGGAGAATACGGCTTATTTTATGCTGATACAGCATGCTAATCAGCTTTTGGAAAATAAATTATCCCCAGATAACCGCTTTTAGTCCCAGACAATTCATTTAAAAAGGGATTGCCACATGCAAGCAAGTTATCATTGGATGACCTATGGAGAACGCTGGAGATAGCCAAGTTTAAAGAGGTATTCCCATCTCGGGAATCCTATTTCCATGTGTTCAAAAATCTCAAAAAACAATCTACTTACCCATCAGATGTTTATTTCCAAAATGCTCCATTCTCCAGATGTTGCAGATATTGATTCCTCTGTTCTTTGGTTGTTTACTGCTCGTTGCCAGGGAAACAAACCTCCTCTTCTATGGAAATAGGATCCTGAGATGGGAATATCCCTTTAAGCTCTCAACTATATCTGACAATCCTATTGGAATGAATGGAGAAACAGACCTCTGCTCTGTCCATTCCTGGAGGCACCAGACTGCCATCCTTGGCATTAGTGTGGTCCCAGCAGTAGGACTCCCACTGATCAGCAAGTTATCCCGTGTCTTGTAGATAGAGGGTAACTTTCTTTCATGGGACAACCCTTTTAAAGTGTGAATACGCTTTCACACAACTTTTGACATGTCAGAAGTTTTTAGTGGTGGGGTCCAAGTTCTAAGACTGCCATGATCGCTAAAACAAAGGTGCAGAAGTACTTAGCCGAGAGCAGTGACCTTTTGGTTGTGATTGTCACTCCTCGTCTCTCCCCTCATTAGCTAAAGACGGACTCAAAGAAGTGCAGAGGTGCGCATAACACCACCTTACAATGCCTAATACATACTGTACAAACCAACACATAGAAACAGTAACACTGAAGGCTGAACCTAGCTTACCGCTCCTTGAGGTGGAGGCTGCTAATAATTCATGATGACCTGATTCACCATCTAACTTTAAAGGGGTTGTCTGAAACTTTTACTATTGATGACGTATCTGCAAGATAGGTCATCAAGAGTCGATTGGTGGGGATCAGTTGTTCGCCACGCCACTGTCAGTGCAGACAGTGCTGTCCTTGTTGCAGTGGCCCAGTTTGGTACTAAAGGTAAAGTTCCCATTGATTCCAATAACAGCTGCTCCTGTAGTTACAAATGCCGGCCACAGGGGTCGGAGTAGCAGTTCCCGCGATGACCCTTGTGTGTAGTGGCATTGACAGCCGGCGCCTGCTCAGATGATCTCGAGCAACGGACCCCAGCCAATCACCTATTGATGACCTATCCTGAGAATACATCATCAATAGTATTTTTGCCCGGACAACCCCCCCGTTAAAGAATTACATGCTACAATTTTATTCATTGTAGACTCTAAATAATGGAGACATCATACTTTATCGTTAGTAAGCCGAGAAAGGCTGGATATAAGAAGTATGAATGTATGTCTACTTATAGAAAATAGTCACACTCAAACTGGCTGTATTCTATGGGAGAAACAAAGAAGCCTGAGGAAGGAATCTGCTCATCTCCAAAATGTGAAGAAAGGTTGGAGGCGCGGGTCTCTTGTTATTTGTACAGCACCAAATTATTCCGCAGCACTTAAAGTAATTTATTTATGACCCCCCACCAAGCTGGGTACTCATTTTACTGACCTCAGAAGGATAGAAGGCTGAGTCAACCTTGAGCTGTCTACCTGAACCAAGCGGGGATTGAACCCGCAACCTTCAGGTCGTGAGCGAGAGCTTAGGACTGCATTTCTGCTGCCTCATCTAGGACACCATGCCATTTGCTTTAGTGACGTCACAGAGTGTGGCCATGTCATTTTTATGGTTACCCATACACGGGGGACGCCATCAGTCTCAGCCCTCTCACCACTAGAACATTTTCAATTTGATCTACATTTCCCAGGTGACCACTTTGTGGATATATTACTCCGAATGATACTTTTAAATGGCCTGATTGATGATCAAAGGTCCCGAACAGCCCAGATCACTTGGTTGTCATGGTAGCTGGGGGCATTCTGAAAGTCCCCAGTGCTGCCATGTATTTCTGTTTATTAAGATATACCTGCATAACATCTTAATAGAATAAGTAGAAATACCATATACCGCAATACTGAAGTATTGCAGTATCTGGTATAAGCAATTAAGCAATCTCAAGTCCTTTATAGGGACTAACTAAAAAAAAAATTGAAAAAAAGTTTTTAGTGTAAAAAATAAAGGATAATAAAAAACAAAAAAACACAACCTTTACCCATATTTTTAATCAAAAATCAAAAACAAGAGAAAAAAAAAAGACATATTTGGTGGTCCGGCCTATGAAAATAATGCATTATTTACCCCGCATGGTAAACATTGTAAAAAAAAACATGAATAACTCTGAATTGCGTTTTTTGGTCCCCCTGTCTACAAGAGATGGCGAAAAAATGTTTTGAAAATTCTTTTTCAAGAAAACTTTTTTTAAAGTAGTACGGCAAAATATGTAAATTACATTTGGTATTGTCGCAATCGTACGAGACATAGAATAAAGTTATCGTGTCATCTTTGTTGCATGTAGGAACAAGATCCCCCTTTCTTCGATGATGAAATTGCTTTTTCCCCCCCATTTCACTCCACTTACAAGTTCTTAAAAGCTTTTCAATACATCAAATACTACCATTACAAAAAAATCACAGATACAAGGTAGTGGCCATATATACAGTAGTCAGTAGAGCCCACTGCCTGGCGCACATAGTATATTACTAGCCGCATCTCACTTCATTCTCGTCTCCATCTGCAGCTCCTCACTGTCGGGATCGGCCCGGCTCCTCTCCATCTTGCAGTTGTTGATACGTTCCCATGACAACAGAAGAGCCTCACGTCATCTCCTCGCTACAACACTTCCTCGGTCACGTGGTACAGTAGGCACGTGACTATCTCGCAGCCGCTGGAACTGGTTGCCTGCACGAGGGGGAGGACCGCAGAAGAGCGCGCGGCGGCGACAGGAGAATGGAAGAGTGGGACAAGCGGGTCGTGCGGGACGTGCGGGTGTACTGCGGGCTGAAGGCGGCGCTGGGTGAGGGCGCTGCATAGACGCATCTCTGTGACTAATGCATCACGGGAAGATTTAAAGGGGTTTTTCAAAGTAAAAAAAAACGTGTAAATTTATGCTCAAAATAGGAAAAGAGCAAACTTTGTAATATCTACTCGTGTGTGGCATGATGTATCCATAGCCTGGCTGCAGGTCATCGCTGTGAACATGGCGTAGAGCGGGGCGATAGAAGAGCGCGGGATGCTGCAGACACGGATCTTCTGCCGCCATCTTCTGACCGCTACCATATAACTCTTTTATTCTTCAGCCGACAGTTGTCTAAGGGCTCACGCTGCGTGGGGCTTCCTGTAGTTTTATCGGTACCATTTGGGAGTACATGCAACTTTTTGGTCTCTTTTCATTAAATTTCATCTTGGGGACTGGGTGACCGAAAAAAGCGCAATTCTAACGTGTATTTATTTATTTTTTTCTTATGATATTCACCGTGCGGGGGGATAATGTGTTATTTGCTAGATTGGACTTTTATCGACACAACAATGCTAAATATGGTTTTGAGTTTTTTTTTCTAAATTATAAATATGGGTAAAGGTGGTTTTTTTTTTTTTTTTTTTTTTTTTTTTTTTTTTTAAAAAAAAAACAACTTTTGTTACCCTTTTATTAATAAACTTTTAAACTGACTTTTATGGGGTGTTTTTTTTCTTTTAGTCCCCACAGGGGACAAGAACTAGTGATGGTTTGAGCATTCCTGCAGTATGATGTAATGCATAGTGTTGCATTACCCCATGATCTGCCAATCTATGAAGCCACGCAGCGGGCATGGCACGATGGGCATCACATGATCACTGAAGCTGTGGCCTCTTTACGCGGATTCCACATCTGCCTGACATTGAGGTGAAACTCTGTGCGGCCCTTTGTCTCTGTTCCTCCTTGTGCATTGCTGATCTGATGACTCGGGCCTCCTGTGCCCGCCACCCGCGCGATACCGGTCATTAGCATAGAAGGCGCCAAAGATTGAATGTAAGTTTTTTTAGGCTTGGGAACGATTTACTATTTTGCATATAGATACATCTGTGGTGCGCCAAACATGACCGCAGGCACAATGGGGATAGTTTAAGGCCTGACAATCCTGATGCCGGGGTCCCTGTAAACCGCCCATACAGGTGAAATAACTAATTAGCGGCTGCTTGTAGGGCAATCGATTTCTACAAGTGATTGTTTGTGAAGCGCAAAACTGATGCCGGTGACCCGGCGTTGGTTCGCCGCTCCCCGTCTGACATTTGTACGCGTGGCGTCGCAGCTGATATGAACACAATTATCAGTGTTTCCCTTTTTGTTTGCAGAAAAATTAACGAATGAAGCCACGGTTCTGTCTGAACACGCACAGCGAGCCGCAGAATACAGCGACACCCTGGGAGAGTTAACAGCGAGCTTTGACCAGGTGAGATGTTCTACACCAATGTGCGTGGGTTAGCGCATCGAACGTCATTAAAGGGATATTCCCATTATTGTGTGTAATGGGATACGTATCGTTACAGGTTGTCGGGGTTTTGTTTTCTTGTAACTCCTGCACAGCGATACTCCTGGCCTCCCAAATGATTGGGGTCATGGCGGATCGGACGGCGGCGGCTGGGAACATCGCAGGCTGCAGAACTTAGTAGGCTCAGCTGGAAAACCCATTTAGATTTATGTCCCTTAAATGTAGTAGTGATGCAAGTGGTGATCGTGTTCCTGACTGCTTTGTATACAGTCACAAGTAATTAGGAAATTATAGCACCAGTGTTTCTGGTGGCGCAAAGTGCCACTTACTAATATAATACAGTGAAAGGGATTGGAGTTGTAAGCACAGGCTGCTGGTTTAGGGTCTGTGATGACATCACCGTCATTGAACATCTAGGGTGTTTGATAGATAATAGCCCTGCCACGCACACGTCACAAGCACGCCACGGCCCTGCTACGAGCACATAAAAAAAAAAAAAAAACACACGGCTCAGCTACATACTTTCTTTATCTCATACAACAGGGATCAGAACTGGCACAGCAAAGGCCTGCACAAACTGATCACCCCCTGGTCATGTGACCCTGGACTCCTCCCACACAGGTGACTGATCACATGATGATGACATCATCACAGGTGCTGTGAGCACACGGCTGCTGTCAGGCTCTGCATGTGTTTTATGCTTTAAGCCCCCTGTCCACGGGCGTTGCGAATCTCTGCTGCGGAAGCCGCCGCCCGGGAGCAGGAGTCGGCAGACGAATCTCCGGGGTCATCTATATAGGTTGTGTTGAATCAGCACTCCAAGGGTTTTTTCAGAAAGTAAAAAACGGTTTCTTCCTCAATGGTAAAACATAGCTGCAACGTTTCGATCCTTACAGACACTGGATCTTTGTCAAGCATAAAGCAGCATACCCCACCCCATACTTAAATATCCCCACATGTATAACAGAACCAATCACAAAACACAGAGTAAGTACATACCCCCCTCTCCAGGATGGTCATAGGGCCAGGGATATGCAGCGCAGCTGAACCACATGGATCACATAATGAGCATCTAGCAGTCATGTCAAATGAAGCACATTAGAAAGTGGGACATATTACCTAAACCGGCATCTGTGATGTTCTAAGGCGCAGGCGCGCCTCCCTAGCCAATCGGTGCAATGAGTGCAATGCCCATACCCTTAATCAACCTTCCGGGCCGTCTGCGCATGCGTCGATGTCGCGGCCATATTGTAGAAAGTACAACCACGGCCCCTGTGGATTAAAAAGCGCTACTGCGCATGCGCCAATGACGCGGCATTGCGGCTATATTGTAGGGACTATAAACCCGGCCCCTATGAGCGCAAACGTGCTACTGCGCGTGTGCCACTCATATCGCCTCCAATGATGTAATCTCAGCTTTTTAACATAAATAGGAGCATCAGCTTGGCACAAAACCACCCATACGTTCACAGCATCACAATGTACCATGAGTGGTCACCCTGTAGATCAGTTACTGACCCAAAGCCGTCATTTCATACAAATTTTGTGCCCACCAAAAAGGTTTGTTAATCAGCAGATATTATGGACCAGATGAATTAAATGATAATTACTAAACCAATGATGGGCTATACTACTAATCCTCATTTCCTATGTAATCCGGGAAAGACCATACCTAAATAATTCACCATTGCCCATGGTCAGTAATCCCTAAAAGTGGCCTGCCAAATTATTGGACAGATGTAAACCAATGTAATATCACACAGACAATTATGTCTAGATGCTCAAAAAATATTTTTTATTTTCATTTCTACAGAAAAATCTGACAGGTAGGCTGACCACGGAGAATCGCAGCAATTCGCAGCATGCTGTGATTTGCCGGCCTTGAGCGGAGAATCGCTTTGATTCTCTGCTCGTGGAAACGGGGCCGGCGCTTTCCATAGCAACGCTATGGAAAGCTTCAGGCGGCGATTTACCACCGGCAAAATCACACCCATGGACACGGGGCCTTAGGACCTGTGATGACGTCACCGTCGTGATCGGGGGTGGAGCATGTAACTCACTCACGGACACGTGGTCATTAGCACTTTGATAGTGTTTATTTAAAGGGCTTTTCCAGGACTCTGATATTGATGATCTGTCCTAGGGATAGACCATCGCTGTCAGATCGGTGGGGTCTGATTCCCAGCACCACTGCTGATCAGCTGTTTGTAGGAGCTGCGGTGCTCGGATGAGAGCTACAGCCTCCTTGTCAGCCTTTGATGTCACGTACATTGGCAGCATAGCCTTTTTGCAACTCTGTCCTATTCAAATGAATGGGATCAAGCTGCAATACCAGGCGCAACCACTACAAAATGTATGGCACTGTGGCTGGTATATAGTTACTGGACAACATTGCATAAATAGCTCTAACTGTCTTAAAATAACTAACAAAGCAGTACGGTACTTGCCTGTCCTCTGCCATGAGGATCCAGTGCTGTTGCCCCGCCATCCTCCTGGTGACTGTAGTGGCAGAGGATGTCAACATAAGTCTCCTAACTGATACAGCGTCTCAGTTCTGAACCGGCACCCAGGATGGAAGTGCTTATGCCAGGAGAACGGTCAGTAATAATGCTGCTGCTGATTGCCTGCAGCAGTCAAGTGACTTCTGCGGACATCATTGCCACAGCACCACCCGGAGGCTGGTGGGACAACAGCACTGGATCCCCGCGGTAGAGAATGGGTGAGTAGTTTGGTATCTTAACACACTTAGAGCTATTGCTGCAATGTTGTCCGGTAACTGGACAACCCCTTTAGGCTACCTACACACGGGTGAGTGCCATCTCCATTTTTCAAAAGCCATAACTTTTTTACTTTTCCGTCGACGCGGCCGTATAAGGGCTTGTTTTTTGCGTAGCGAACAGTAGTTTTAATCGGTGCCACTTTTGGGTACATAGGCTATATCGTAAAACTTTTATTAATTTTTTTATGAGAGAGAGAAAACGCATCAATTCTGCCATAGATTTTATTTTATTTTTTTTTACAGCGTTAATCATGCAGCATAAATGACACACTAAATTTTTTTCTGCGGGATGGTACGGTTACAACGATACCAAATTTGTTATTTTTTTTTTAGGTTTTTACACTTTTTTGCATTAAAACCCCCTTTTTTTCTTTTTTTTTTTGAAAATCTTTTTTTTCTCTATAGCTGCATTCAAAGTCCTGTAACTTTAATTTTTTTATGTACGGAGCTCTATAAGGGCTTATTTTTTGCGAGACGAACTATAGTTTTTATTGATACCATTTTGGGGAATGTACGGCTTTTTTGATCACTTTTATTGCATTTTTTTGGGAGGCAAAATGCTAAAAATTAGCATTTTGCCTCTGTTTTTTTAGCGTTTTTTTTTTACGCTTTTTGCTGTACAAAATAAAAAGCGTGTTCAACTTTTTGTACACGTCGTTACAGACGCGTCAATACCAAATATGTGGGGTTTTAATTTTTTTTTAAATTTTTCTTTATTTTACATTTTTTTATTCTTTTTTTACACAATGTGAGTCCCTCTGAGTGACTTACAGCACTGTGCCTATGATCGCTGTGATAAGGCATGGCAGAGCTACTGCTCTGCCATGCCTTATCGCTTATACAGCGATCATAGGCATTGGCACTACAGGACTTTGCGAGAGCCGGCTGGAGACACAGAGGGAGCGCGCTCCCTCTGTGAACTCTTACCCTGCCGCGATCTACTTAGATCGTGGCAGGGAAGGTGTTAACAGCGGGGGGAGCATCTCTGATGCCCCCCCGCTGTTGCAGCGGGACACCAGCTGTAACTGACAGCCGACTCCCGCTGCGGGATAGCGCGAGGTCAGTCATGATCTCGCGCTATCCCGATGACGAACCGGTACGTCATGTTGCAGAAAGTACCAGGCTCCCATGACGTACCGGTACGTCATGGAGCGGGAAGGGGTTAATGTGAGGCGTTTCTATGTCCAAAACGCCTCCCATCACTTCAGTGGGGAAACCTCTCATTGCACCCTGTGCGATGTGTTTTCTTGTCCCACTGAAAACAATGGGCGACGCAATCCGAGGAACATGAAAATATAGGATGTGGCGCAACTCTTTCCCGCACCGCAATGTGGGGAAAAAAATAATTTTTTAAATGTATATGACTATTCAAAACAATGGGGTTCATATTCTTGCGCCTCACAACAGACACATCTCGTGAAATTGTTTCAGCCTTGTGAAAGCGACCTTAAGAAGCTGTAACCCTCGCCAGAGCATTGGTAATCTATCCCAAGTATATGTCAATATTTAAAGGGGTATTATTATACGATGAAGTTTTCACATGATCGGTGGGAGTTTGACAATCGAGACTGTCACCAAAATAGGGGTCCTGGGACCCCCCCCCTCTGAACAGATCAGTAATCCAGCATACACACTGCTCTCCAGTCATCTCTTTGCAATTGATAGTAAGGTTGCCTGTCCACGGGCGAGCTGTCATTGGTGTTAACCCCCCGCGGGTAACGCAGTGAACGCTTTCCATAGGAGAACTACGGAAGTGCAGCTCGACGTCCATGAGCGGAGAATCAGATGGTCTCCGCTCGCAGGATTCAAATTGCGACATGCTGTAATTTTCTGTGGTGAGCCTATCTGTTAGGTAGGCTCACCGCGGTGACCTGTCGGTTCTCCCCCTGCTCCCCTGCAGCAGAATATCGCTAGCGCTATTCCGGCTCGGCCGTGGAAGGCAGCCTTATAACCAAGTTCAAGTGCCAGGCTATCTCAGTTATTACATGAACGGAGCGGCAGCACGCATGTTTCATTCATGTGGGACCTCCATTCTGGTGTTCAGTAGAATGAGGGTCCCAGGCACATTATAGGTGACCCTCCATACCCATTAGCAGTGACATTGTCCTATATGCATTCTGTGATCTTTGACTTGTGGCTACTCTTTCTTTTCCTCTCTCATTCCTCCTCGCTCATCTGAAATGTTTTTCCCCCACAGGTCCAGTCCAGACTCATCCGTGTTGCAGCTGTAAAACCAGCGTTGAGTAAAATCCTCGTTTAAATGGACGTTCCCCAGGATGGAGGACTTCTAATACATACAGCATCCTTCATTAGTTGTATGTGCATGCAGAATCCCCACAAGGCACAGACTGAGGAGATCAGGGATAAATAATAAATAGAATTATAAATAAAAACTGATACCTGTGCACAAATGACTGGGCCTGGGGGCGCATTTAGAAACACTTTTACGCCAGCTTCTGGTCTAAAAAAGTTGCAGACTTTGTGCAAGCAGGCGTTTGTGCAAAACTTTGCAACTTTTCTTAATTCTGCGCTGTCCCTGCAACTTTTTTAAAAGTGGGTTGAGCTTTCGGGAGGGGGTGTGCTCGCCCCAGACAGACAGATTTATAATTTGCACCAGAAACCGGCGTAAGTTATACCCAATACCTGCTGCACATTTCTGGAAAGGCGCATGCTCCTTTTCATGTATTCAGGGTCCCGGGGGAAACCTTAGTAAGCCCAATGCTGAGTTTAGTAAACTTCCCCCATAGTTGCTAGTTCAATTAAAGGAATTGTCACATGAAAAACTGTTTAGATTTAGATCCGGCGCATAATTTAAAAAACTACTTTTAGTACTATAAGCTAAGCCACCCCCCACCCCCGTCATTTTCCTGATGTGAGTACTGGAAGCCCGCATTGAGTGGTGTAAAGTAGTGCGCCCATTATAAAATTAGAATGGACGGACTACTTAACAGGACCGTTAAATGCATTGAGCGGCAGCTCCCAATGCTGACACCGGGGGATAGTAAGTGTAATACATCTCTGGATTCAACGCTTCACCTCCATAAGCTTAGATTCTAGTGCTAAAGGTAGGTTACAGACTCCCTTTAATAAATGTTGTATTTACATTTATTTTAAAAAGACTTATTTCTATCCACAGATATTTGAGGACTTTTAGAATAGCGCCATCTGCTGTTTCTACTCTGTGTGCACTTCTGTAATTGTTCCAGCTGCTCAGTCTTGCTTCCTTCTCTGTATGACTGGGTATGGGATCTCTGGTGGGCTGAGCGGCGGCTTCTCAAGTTGCTCCATCTTCTCTGATGTCAGAAGAGAGCAAGTGATGAGAGACAGCTTAACCGCAGAGAAGCAACACATAAGTAGGTTTGTCCAGCAAGAGAATTTGCTGAAGTGGAGCCGACACAAAGGATGCCATAACACGAGCGCCAGTGGCTGTTAGTCACAGTTTCCCAACAATTGCCAGGCTGCACCTGTAAACAGCCCAGCAATTAGCGCTATTACCTACCATTAGCCCTGATGCAATAGTGCTAATTGCCAGCTGGCAACTTTTAGGAAACCGCTAGTGCCTACTACTAGCACTCGTGTCTTGGCAGCCAAAGGCTCTTCAATAGAAATGGCAGGTGGTGCTATTCTTACATTAGTCTTGGAATATTGGGGGATACAAACTTTTTAAATTACATGACAGTACCTCTAAGAGAGCCCATCTACTGGACAGGAATCAGGAACCTCCCATATCTCTTTAAAGGCGGCAACAGTTTTCAGTTCCCGTTTCCTGTCCGTAGGACAAATTGGGGAATGCTGAGATAGCTGCTGCTTGGCTACCTCAACTCTTTCAAGGAGTCCAACAGATCTCTAAAGGATGGATTGCAGGGCTTTGCTCTCAAACTGCATGGCATGAGAGGTTGCCTGTCCGGTGCAAGTCTCCACTTTGAATGATCAGCTTGCCCCCTGGTGGATGCTGTGCACCCCTGTCTTGCAACGCACAAATCTTGCCCGTGTGAAGCTGGCCTTAGGGTGGCTTCAGCTGAGCGTATGTGCAAAAACAAAACATATTTGCGCAGTAAACAAGGTTGATTAGTGTGCGTACACGCTCACTGTTTTTGCACCCCTCTTTGAGGCAGTACAATGTAGTGCCTGTCCCACTGATTACAGTGATATGTCTGCTCTATGTATCTGGGCAGGAGTTTCAGAAACTTGTATTTTATCAGTAGCACCAAAGGCATAGGACTACATATAGTGCTGGATATTCATGAGCTGCAGGCTAGCTGCACCTACCAGACATTGATAAACAGCTGTCTACCTATTACTATGCATGTAGAGAGAGCTGCCAATCATTGGCTGGAGTGGGTGTGGCCAACCTGCAACTCATGAATATCCAGGACTAGTTCTGTGGCTGGGGGCTACTAATAATATGCCATTTTCCCCATACTGCTACACAGATCCACATAGACATATCCGTATGACAGCCAGTGCTCTGTGAGGGGTGGAAAAAGATGGTGACTTATTCCCCTTTAAGTACCAGTAATTAGTTTTCAATTAACCCATGACAGCACAGCTACACACAGCTGTACCGCATAAACCTAAAATTTGGGATGATCATTCTTTAGGTCCTAAATAGGAAAAGTAAAGGGGTCACAACTTGATTATTGAATGCTAATTGCAAAAGTGGCTCCCTATGTTATGTACCTCATCTAATTCTCTAACTTCCCGCTGTCGTACAAACTTGCAATTTGACACGACCATTCTATAGGTTGTAAATAGAACCAAAGTGACCCCCTCTGTTGTATAACTACATGTTTCGGCCCGTAATGGGCCCTTTTCAAGCATTTCAACTTGAACAAGGCCCATTACGGGCCAAAACGCGTTTCTTTTTATGGTTTGTGTCATTTGGACTTAAATGTATGTTACGACAAATCTACAGCGATCCCCACTTCCTGAAAAGAAAGAGCGCAGAGATCTTTTCCTCCTTTCTGGATTTGGTCTGTGAAGTAAGCACGTCTTTATAAAATTTTCTGTGCGAACAACAGGTAAACACTGGTACAAAATTAACTCGGGCGAAGCCGGGTATATCCGCTAGTAACACATAAAATAGAAAATGGACTCAAATGGTCCATGGCTCTTACGACAGAACTGAGGCGGTGAAGGGTGTTCTCAACTTTTAAGAGTTCAGGGAGGTTCTGGTTTCCTTTCTGGAGGGTGGCTGGCTTTCGCATAGGTACTGTCATGGGAAACGGACTACCAGGTATTAATCTTGCTGAATAGCCAATTCAAAAAGTTAAAAATACTAGATTTTAAATTTTTGCATTAAGTCTCATTCATATAGGCAGCTCCTATGCAATATCCAACTGGTACAAAAGCAAATGAAAAAGCTCTGTCCCTGACCTGGAGACTACACAAAGAGGCTGTGGGAGCGTACAGAAACCTGGTTGCCCTTTAAGGACGTTGACATGTATCTTTATTTCACTTCTTAAAAGTTATAATAAAATCTTCAATAAATACAGTTGGGCCTCATGTCCACAGGCATAATTGAATCACGGAATATGTGTGTGTCACCCACGCAGATGATCCACAGTTCAATATGCCCATAGACTGTGCATCAGCAGGTATTTTAAATACCTACGGATGTCTTTTTTTTTTCCCCCCGGCGTGTGGACGCTCCATTTTTCTACGGATCCCGCAGTGATTGCTTCCATTGAAGTCAATGGAAGCAGTCTGATCCGCAGCAAAGCAGATTTTTTTTTTTTGAAAGTACGGCGCATGCACACAGGCCAAGCGCATCTGCCGTGCAGAAGAAAGTAGATCCAACCGCGACAGAGGAGATCCACACAGTGTCCAGACAGGTGAATAAATGTCTTTTGCCTAAAGTCTGCAGGCACAGGTGGAATCTGCTGCGGGATTCCACACTCAAAACATGTGTGTGTCCATGGACATGAGGCCTTAACCCCTTAGTGACCATGTATGGAAGGAGGTCACGTTGCCATCTCACTTCATACATCGTGGGCATTGGCTGTTTATTACAGCGGACACCCGCAGGTAACAGCTCCGACAAGCCGCGCAGAGCGATCAGGGCTGTTAACCCTTTAAATGCTGCTGTAAAGTCTGATAGCGGCATTTAAAGCCCCTGACCAATGTTCAGTGGTTCCGTACGGCTCCCTGCGATGAGATCCCTTCTGAAAGGTCCCAGGGCTGTTTTGGCAGAATGCCCATCAACCCATCTGCCATGGGGTGGCTTAATAGCCTGCCTGTATCCCATTAATGGGACACGTGGTTGCCACAGATTTGATGTAGAATGTGAGCAGATTCCGCTGCAAAGTTCGCTGTTAGAAGCAAGGCCTTACGGGGAATGTATTGTGTTCACACTGACAGCAGATGTAGCAATCCGTAACACTGCTAGCATACAACTAGTTTATAGCATTGCAGTTAGAAGGTGTTAAATGTCAATGTAAGCTTTGCTACATCCGCCTTCTGCTGCTTGCACCAGGTGCTGGGAACTTGGATTTTGCTTCTCCTTTCTCAAGTATTAAATCCTGCTATAATGAACGATTTGGGAACAGACATAGGAATCACCAAACAATGGGTGCAAAAGAAATCTGCAGTTGCCATAGCAACCCATCGGATTTCATTGTCATAAAGATAGATCCTGGTTGCTATGAGTAACATCCTTTCTTTGCAGTTTGACAACTGTCCTGCACTGTATTCAGTTTGATGCAGAAAGCCACAGCAGATTAACATTACCACAAGATGGCATCCCGCTCCAGCACATTATATTATATCAGGTCTATGTCGCGGCAGCCGAAAATAAAGACAAGGACTAAGACGTTGCACATAAGTCTTTTAATAAGCCCTATTTCTGGCCTAACACCCATTTTACTTTACCAAAATCTTTATAAATATAACCATTTTCTGCGTAGTAGTCTCTGCTTCTTATATTATACTGTAGTAGTGCAAACACTGCATTATAAAGCAAACCCTGGCAGTCACTCTGGTTTCTAGTATTCCAAAGACCTTAGGCTAGTATACATTTACTGAAATCTTTGGATTGTATTACTTATAGGTGACACTTTAGAAATTCTTGGAACGCTGCATCATTAGTGACAGGAGGCAAGTTGCACCCGATATTTGGTTTTCATACACTCAATGCATACCTGTATATCTCACCCTTATACCAAGCAGCTAAGTCCAATGCAAATATATTTTAAAACCTTTAAGCTAGTTTTAAGTTAAACCTGAAATACTGGATAATTATTGCTTAGATTTTCTTAAACCTGCATTGCAGAAGAGATGAGCACTTTGTCTTAAACCGCACTGTTCCCTGACTGCAGAGATTAAAGTCCTGTACTTACAGCAGCATCTGCAAAGTATGCATCCAACTACACTTTTTCTCCAGCATGTACAGGCAATATATTGTTCAAGATTCCCCCCTCTTTTGTCAAACCCTTTTCACAAATCATGTTGGGAGAAGGCAGACTTCCTGCAGAGAAGAAAAAAAAAAGCCATAGGGAGTTTTCTTTCCTTAAGTCCCAGGCCATTTGCTGCCATGGGTTTCAGAACATTGCTAATATAGGTCTTTATTAGCAAACCCACTTAAGTGTCTTAATTTAATATACAGAAGAAAAGTCTATTAAACAATCAGATATTGTATTAACCATCAGAAAGGTTTAGCGTCACACTTTAAGGCAGAGGGGAGCACAAGAGCGCCAGTTCAGTGAGGATCGCCTTTCTTGTCCTGCTTCTCCTTCAGTTTATATTCATCCAGAATGGCGTGACTGGTTTCTTTTGCAGTTTTCTTCACTATTGCTTTTATACCTATGTGGTCAATATTAAATGCAGTCACCCCAACATTAATTGCAGAATTTACGGCGTTGTCAGTGGCATGCCCGGCGTCTTTTCCATACCTGCGAAAGAGGAAAATGGGGTCAGTGCTTGCCTTGAAAAATAATCCGTCAAAAGGAAATGCCACAACCTGTGCAACTGTGCAAACAATGTGCCAGCGAGTGCGTTAGCAAAGAGAAAAAAGGTGATAATGGAAGACTGTACAATAGATGGCAAAGCCCCACTGGAGGGGGGTAATTGGTGACCGTTCCTGCAACTGCGATACTAGTGAAAAATGGCATTTTTAAAATTTACTGGGTCAGAGTGGAAACTACCAAAATGATTAGTGTTGAAAGTCCTCTGAGAATGAGGTTATTTTGTTATGGGAATAGTTTGGAGTTCCAGCTTGCTGAACCCCCCCCCCCCCCCCCTTGCCCCATCCCTATCCACTAGTAAAGGCTTTAAATTCCGCCATTGTCCATTCCACATGACTATAAAATGGGTTGTTACAGCCATAATACAGACGCTACAATCGGGGGTTTGGAAACGCACTTCCTGGCACAAGGCAACCGCACATTTGAGAATAGATAAAGTATTTTGGAGCCAGTCAAGGTTATATTTAACAGTTCATTTCTTACTTGTGGCCCAAGTTACCTAGAATTAACTGAATTAATAAAGTGCCTCATGCTTGATTTAACAGAGCCCTTACAGACCACCATCCAACCCCAAAACAACGAATACATTTTTGAAAAATACAAGGAGATTCAAAACGAATGGTGGAAAAGTAAAGCCAATTACTCCTACATGAATTGACGTAACAGCTAGAATGACATGAAAAGATAGAACTCCCAAGTTTTTAATGCCCCTTATAGATGTAAAAACGCGGGCGCCGTTGGCATCACGATAGATATCAAGTCCAGAGTCCAGGTCTGCCCAGAGATGTCCCGGCATATCCTCAGTTACCGATTCCACTGCAGTGGAGTGGTGTCACCAACAGCGCCCACATCAAACTCCCATAAGACGCATTAAAAAAACTTGTAGGTCAGTTTATGTATTAAGAACTAAGCTTTACTTTTGCAAAGTTTTTGAATCACCCTGCATTACCAGCTCTGTTTGCAGACAGTAAATGAAACTATTCTGGATTAGCATCCAAAGACTGACATTATTATTTATCCGCAGGGTCTCCAGTGATCAATAGAAAGACAGGGGTCCCAGTGAGGAATAGTGTGAATGGAGCAGTTGGGCGCACACTTGACTGGCGACTGATACTACTCCGTTCAGACCTTGTAGTGCAGTGAGAAGGAACATTCTAGTGATCAGTGGGAATTCCAGCAATGGGCCGTGGGGGCACAAGTTGTGGGAACAGTCCAGGGTTGTCTATTCTGTCACTGCTTACCCCCTATCCAGAAGATAGGGAATAAGTGTCTGATCAGTGGGAGTCACTGGGACTAGTCACATGAACAGGAATCCCGCGAACGGAGCCGTGGTCAAGCATGCACATTGCTGCTCCATTCATCTCTAAGGGACTGCTGATCAGAAGCAAAGTACAGCGATCCATTTAGAGAGACTGTCTGGCCCGGATACAATTTAGTAAACCCTCAGCAGTGAGAAGTATTAGGTCCTTTGGATGTAGGCAAGTACAATTTCAGGCACTGAGCGCAAACAAAGTTCTTGGAAAATTGAAATCCATTTTTTGTATCAGTAGGTTGCACAACTTTTCATTATGCAATCGTTAAACCACAAAACCCCTTTTAAAAGAGCCTTGTTCACACAGTGCAATTATGTTCGATTGGATCCAAATCAAGAAGTTTGAAGCTTTGCATTATCTACCATTTAGGTTTCAAATTCTGAACCAACCGATCAATCAGCAGCTTGTATTAATTTCCAGATAAGCTCCAGGATTGGTTTACTAAGCATTATAGACAATGAAGATCGGTTACGATTTCAATGGCTGACTATATAGCCAACATTAAAATATGACATACAGTAAGTTGTGTGTGCAACCAGTAACCGAATAGAAGCAGTGGGGTGGCTGTCTGGCTCTGCAGCACGGCCTTTGCTCAGATGGGCTGTTCTGAGGTCCTTCCGGCACTCACAATGCGTCAAGTGGGTAGTCCTCACTGCTCCCTCTCAGTAGGCGACATTGGACCACTACTGAGTGTGGATCGCACACTGGACACATTGCAAAGGCCATGAACAGGACCTAAGGTGAGCCTGTCCAGGCGAATGGAGTATGAAAAAAAAAAAAAGGAAAAACTGGGATAGAGTCGGGGCCGACGGCTGGAGAACTATACAGCCCGATTCTATCCAGTGACAGGTCTCTAATATTAACACCATTACATAATAGACGACTATTACACTGTAATACGCAGCACAACGTAATTCTACAAAACAAGAAAATCAAGTTGTCTGTAGGGTACAAGGTTTAACATATAAGGCTGAAGTCCGCTCTGATTGGAATAGAGAATTGTGAAAGGAAACAATAAAGAGTAATCACTTAAGGTTTCGTAGCCGGAGGTTCATCCACAGTGATGCCTCTAAATCTAAAACGGAAACATTTGTCTTGTTACAAAGAATTCATTATTTTAGGTCATTTCATCAAACTCTTGATAATATCAGATGTGCAACACAGGGGTTGTCTGTCTTCTGTAGAGAAATTATTGGCAACATTTAATATATTTGTATCTCAATTCCACAACATGTTTACTGACAGCAAACTGGAATCTAATAAGTAAACAATGATCACATTCACTGACAGCAATCACCTTGAAAACAAGGAATTACAACACAAACTAACTATCTTCAAAAATTGGAAAATGATTCATTAAAAGGGAAGGGGGAAGGGGTGCCCGAACTTGGATATTCTAACCGTCAGATAGGTAATCAGTATTAAAAGTAGGGGTTTACCTGAAATTAGCCCTGCTGATCAGCTGTATGAAGAGGCCGTGGCACTGGTGAGCGCTGCAGTCTCTTCATTGTATACCAGCCACAGCGCAATTCATTTTGTAGCAGCGGTGCCTGGTATTGCAGCTCAGTCCTATTCATTGGAATGGGACTCAGCTGCACTAAGGCCATGTGCCCAATGAATGGGATAACGTAGGCCGAGGAAGAGATCGCAACAGTCGCCGGACATTGTGGCCTCTACCAATTACTGATTGTCAGGAGTACTGAAAGTTGGCCCTCTCTGAATCAGATATTGATGATCTATCCCAAGTATAGGTCATCAATAGGTCAGTCCCAGAAACCTCCAGAATTAATGCAGATCAGTGTCTGCGATGTCGGGGGTAAATAGCAATATGCACCCAACATCCTTCCTCAAAAAGATCATGGTAACGCACCATTCGAGAATGGAGGAAACCGCACCACAGACTTTTTCAATGCAAATTCAGATATGATCTTTATTAAACAAGGGTATGTATGGAAAATTCACACCAAATGTGTTAGGCGTGTATACATCCTTAGCAATGCTTCAGACTTGTTTGTCCTTAGGAGAATTAAGGGATATTATCTCAATGGAATCCTATATCTAGAAGGGGACCAGTGGTGGGCGTCCAGATCCACTGCATTAGCAGTTATTGCAATCCTGGCACTGGCCATAGTGACTTGCATCGCCATGGCTTCAGATTACGCCTTGACTGGAGTGCCAATCAGAGGGGAAGTGCTATTCTAAGTCACTTCTTACATTGTCTGACACTTAGAATTAGGTCAGCAAAGTAAGCGAATGCAGCAGGCAATGTGGGAACCTGTCACCCCTTTAAGTATTTGCACTTTTTGCAATTTATACAAAACTTTGCACTAAGTTTTTCCCCCTTATGTGGCACTAGTGAGATGCGAATACTGCTTTGTCGTAAGTAAAACCATGCACATGCTTCTAGATAAGTGAAGACATGCGAGTTGAACCTGTACAAAACAAAGACCTACTTGTATTTGACCGTATGTACAGTCTCTGAGGCCACGCTCTTAGCGACGTTCTTTCCAGCATACTCCAAACCCTGCCAAACCGTTGCAAATCCTGAAAATAAAAAGCACATTAAACAGTTTAACTGTGGGATGTCCATTAACAAAAAGCACAAATAATGTCATTCTAACCACCTAAATACCTTGTACCCCGCTGGCAGCTACCACCATGGCACCATCCAATGGAGATTTGCCATCCTTGTCTTTCTTCAGAGATTCAGGAAGAAGTTTACTGCCGTGTTTCTTTACATGCGGCCCTAGCTCTCTCCCGACACAGCTTGCAATAGCACAGACTCCATCCACTAGGACAACGAAAGCACAGTTAGTCATGTTCATTTACCAAGAAATCAAGAGATACTCTTTACTAATGACTAGAGATGAGCGAGCATACTCACTAAGGCAAACTACTCGAGCGAGTAGTGCCTTATGCGAGTACCTGCCCGCTCGTCTCTAAAGATTTGGGTGCTGGCGGGGGAGAGATCTCTCTCTCACTCTCTTCCCCCCGCTGCTCACTCCCGCAACTCACCGCTCTCCCCTGCCAGCACCCGAATCTTTAGAGAAGAGCAGGTAGGTACTCGCATAAGGCACTACTCGCTCGAGTAGTTTGCCTTAGCGAGTACGCTCAGTCATCTATACTAAATGACATGAGACTTGACTTACTATGGAAGAAGAACTCCATTAAGTATGACATTTGCCAGCATGTGGACCCATACCAATCCCTGCCCATTCATTATTATGGTCAATATACTTTCAACATACTGTACAGGTGTACATAGGAAACTTTGTAAATATGTATCTTATCAGAGAAAAATGCTTCTTTTTCCATGTATCGGGCCATTTCCCTCCTCCTAAAGCATGCACTCATTCCAAAAAAAATGCTAAACTCTATCTTGAAGGGAATCCCGTCACCTTGGAACACCAACATAAACAAAAATTATGGTGGCATTCCTGGAGGCGACAGGAGGATTTGGGGCATGACATGTGTTTTTATACTGATCCACTTCACACTGGTGAAAACGCCGCTGGGCACAAAGTTATGACTCTTCTGAATGACACGCGCACGCTCTCCCATACAAGTCTATGGCAGAGAGCGTGCACATTACTCAGAAGAGTTAGATCTTCATCCCCAGCGCGGTTTTCACAGGCGGACACAATGGGAACAGTGGAGCAGCTTAGTGTAAAAATTACATCCCCTCCTTCCCCCGGGAAGAGCATCATAACTGTTGATGGTGCCCATCCAAGGTGACATGTTCTCTTTCACAGCCCAGACGGACCACTAGCTCACAGACAGTTAAGATTACATGATGACTATAGAAGTCTATGGAGAGGAGAGAAGCAGAAAGACACATATGCCGATACTGCTGCAGCTAATCGTAGGTGGTTTTCTTTACTGTCTGTTACTTGACAGCTGCACTACTTAAAGACTAACCACACTTAATTTTTTTTAAAATGTACAGAATAGGCAATAAAAGCTTATAGGAATGCTTATTGCCTATTCTGTAATTTTTCATAGAAAACCCCTATTCAGCTATATGAAGGCAGTTGAGAAATCTACCTTCAGCTAACTGCATAGCTGAACACAGAGCTCCAGCTGTGCCGGCATGGTTATCTCTAGTGCCGGCATAGCACAGTATCATAAGAGCTGCCTTGTGTTCTCCACAATGTAGACATACATTGCCCCCATAATGTCCTGCTATCTTAGGTTTATCGCTCCTGCTGCTGTGAAGTGAGGAAGCACTATGATACAGACAGCTTGTGAGTTTCACGGCACGCTCATTCCCTGCTGGATCTCATGCACGGTCAGCATTTTAGTGCATCATCAGGTTGTGACATACTTTATGCACAGCATGTCACAACCCAATGCAGTGAGACACTGATGGCGGATGGGGTCTGACAAGGAACAGGCGTGCTGTGAGGAGAAGCTGTTTGTAAAACAGCTTCTCCTCACAGCACCCGAGACAGAGGCAGGAGTGATATTATATGTCAGGAGACAAAGCTTATACCACAATGGGGAATTATATATAACTAAAACACAATGCAAACATTTTATTCTTAGGCTATGCTACTAAAGATGCTGTGCTTGCACTAGAGAGGACAATGCAAGCACAGCCGGAGCGCTCTTAAGATATGCAATTAGCTAGCTGAAGATGGATTTCCATAGGAGTTTCCTACAAAACAAAACATATAGAATAGGTGATTTATAAGCAATTTTGCTATATTTTCAAAAAAAGTGCAGTTACTCTTTAATAAGTCTCTAATGTCTTCCATGCAGCTGCTGGTGCCTCTTTGTATATTGCAAATAGAGATGAGTAGGATTGCCTCTACTTGCCATGAGCAGTGTATGGGAGACATAGCTAGTCTATACTCATTAGGTCAAGAAAACCAGAGCAAAGCACCGACACATAGTAAAAGGAACTACAGACCCAGATTTACCCAACAGAGGCCAATTAGCCCTCTGCTTGGCTGGTTTCATTTACAGTTTGTTTTTAATGCATAGAAGAGTGCAAGAGTTCCTGTCAAGAAACCTCCGATGTACAGAAGAGTGTGGAAGGAATCTTAAAGAGATGGAGCCAGCAAGGGGAAAGCAGGAAAAAACCATACTGGTCGGAAATCATGTTATTCCTTGTGTATATAAGAAAAGAAGAAGTTTGTTACCACCTCAGCTAGTTGTACAAAGTGCACTTTATATCCTTACCCAGGAATTGACTGACTTTAACTGCTCCGCCGGTGGCTTGCTTGGCTACATGGAGCCCTTTGGCCACTGTGGGATTGACCTCTAGGGGTTTATCCTCCGGCTGTATGTGTTCTCTTAATTTGGTAGCGCCTTTGTGAATTACTTTTTCCGTCAACTCTGCTCCTTTTACCAGACCCCAACTCAGCCAGGAAGCTCCTAGATCAACAAAAAAAATATATGTAATCCAATAACATAGTACAACATACATTAGACATAAGCAGGGGTGCACCAAGCCTTTATGCTGCCTGAGGCAAAACCGAAAAATTGCACCCACTCCCCCGCCTCCAAAACCCCAGTCATTATATAGGCATTGAAAGCACCAATACACAAGATACCCAATACATTTAAGCCATGGAGACTTTTCTGAAGGGACAGTAGTAGCACTCGCAGTTGTGGTCCCAGTAGTAATAATGACTCTGTGGCCCCAATAGTAATAGGGTCCTGCACAGTGGCCCAAAGAAGAACAGTGATCCTCATTAGTAGCCCCAGTAGAAATGGTGACCTCCAGATGGACAACATTTAACTCACTTGCTCTGCAGTGTCAGTGGAGGGGGGCCGCTGCTGCTTCATGCCAGGTGGAGAGGACTGGGGGTCACACTGATGACAGCAATGGTGGCCCCCATCGGACCGGAGCTACAGAGCAAGCGAGTTAAATTGTTGTTGGGTTGCTGCCCGGCCGGCTCACAGGTAGCAATTTGTTTTGGCCCATTAAAAAAAAAATCCCGGCCAAGCTGCAACCCGCTACCCCTCTAAAGTACTCATTGGGGGGGCACCCCTGGACATAAGATCTTATCAACACAACCATTTGGTACAGCATTAGTACAACTAGTTAAATCGTTTTCAAAGTTTAAACTATTGATGGCCTATCCTCAGGAGAGATCATCAACAGCAAATCGGTGGGAGTCTGACTTGACACCGGACCCTCCTGCAATCTGCTGATTGCTAGACCCGCTGGGTTAGTGTTTGGAGCCGCCGTTTGCAGAAACAGAGCTACAGGCACAGTGCAGTGGCCCAAAATGGTACTGCAGGCTCCGTTTCCCTTCACATGCAGCGAGGATATGTTCATGCAAAGTCCAATGACATTGCAGAGTGACAGCGGAGTCTGTTCATTAGAACTATATTTAGAGTGAAATTGGAGGTGTTTATTGGTATACTATTAGTGTATTGGTCAACAACATATTACAATGTCTGTTTACCAACACTGACTATACATACATTATAATGGCAGGAAGCCACACCGGGCAGAGTATGGTTGTGTGGTAGTAGTTTCGGTATGTAACCTAGGTTCCTGCGAGTATATTGGGTGTCGCACAGATGCAGTGAAGCATATGGTTAGGTCTATGTATGCGCTGGACAAGGATGGGCTTGCTGATATATTGGCAATTTCCCCTGTTGAGTACCGGCAGACCACAGACGTCAGTCAGGGTTTCTCCTAGAAAAGTGCTGCCAGGAGAGCGCCAGCGACTGCAGGCCAAGTCTGAGTGAGCCGGTTGTTGCTGCCAATTCCCTGCCGAACACTATACTACTGATCATGTGAGCAGCACTGGCCAATCAAAGAGCAGGTATATTCCATTGGTAGTCTAACACTACCAATACACTATGGGGACTAGGTAGTCTGAAGGTAGTCATGGTCATCTTGGACAGCCGGCAGATTGGATGGACAGCAGGGAAGAACAAATGCAGATGATATACCACCCTCTGTCTGGTCTGAGACAGAACTCTCTTCCAGGACCAGAGGGTCACTTCAGAGGCAGTTACTGAGCGAGAATATTGCCTTAGTCCTCATCCCTCAGTTATCTTTACCTTGGAGAATTCCCTGGGCAACCTTCTCACTCCATGGAGGCAAGTCTTCCCTCTCTTTTGGCGTTGGTTCTGGTTCAGGTATGGGAATCACATGTATCGTCTGAGTCAAGTCTATGACTTCATCTGTTGCCTCACTAGGCTAGAAAAGCAGAGAATACTTAATTCAGTCAAGTCTTAAGATGCCATTGCAGCAATTCAGTTTAATATTTTTAGTTTTTTGCTCTAAGAACTTTGCAATTTTTGTATTAAAAAAAAAATTTATATATATAATTAACAATAATTAGTCCCAAGCAGTCATCTAGAGCAGGGGTCCCCAACAGGTCATGTTTTCAGGATCTCCTATGGTAAGAACACCTGTGACGATGTCTGAGGCGCTGACAATAATTACATCACCTGTGTAACACTGAGGAAATCCTGAAAACATGACCTGATGGGAGTCCCTGAGGACTGGAGTTGGGGGAACACTGATCTAGAGTGCCATGCACTATGCATGGCTTGTTACACAGCTGACTCTATAGATGAGGCACTCCAAGTAACGATCTAGTAGCTGCCCAGAGGCATGCAGTACCAGAATCCTCTTCCACATAAAAATATACAGGTCTGGTTAAATCTTATTCTGTAGAGTTTCCAAAGACACAAGATTGCTGGCTGGTTCCACTGAAAATCATACAGGGGTAAGTGTTTATTTAACTTTTTTTTTTTTAAATAGGGGAGGGTTTACGAGGTTCTTCCTTTTTAGAGACTTCAGAGTTTACATCTGCTTTGTTAAATGGCTTTTCTGGGACTAGAATATTTTAAATCAGTTGGGGCCCGACGCCTGGCATCACTGCCAATCAACTGTGTGCAGGAGCTGCAGTGCGGCAGAGTTAGCACAGCTCCATCCGTTATGCAGCTGCCTGAAGAAGCGCTGTCCAATTTAAGTTAATAGGAGAGCGCTGCAGTACAATTCTGGGTCACTACACAGTGTACGGAGCTGTGCTAGTCCATGCGCACAGCTGATTGTGGAGGTCCAACATCTGGCACCCTTGTCAATCTGCTATTGATGACCTAGTGGTCTAAAGTGGTATAGCGTTTAATACCAAACATCACTGGTGGGCAAAAATTAAGGGACAATCTGGGGACTTTTTTTTCTCTCTCTCAAAACCCGCTCAGGCTGCCGTACCCACATAAAAGACAAAAGCAGTCATTTAAAAAATGTTAGCATGTAACTGGATACATTTTTTCCTCGACCTGCTTAGAAGAGACATTTGGAGTACGAGACACCCCCCTTTAGAGGTTGGGGTGTGGCTCTATAAATACAGATATAACAATGTGCCATTAACATTCATGTTGGCATCGTATCAATCACGCAGCACGCCTACGCCATTTATATAGCACGATCATGTGATCATTAGAATTAGAATATGCAAGGTAGGCAGATCGTGTCAAGCAGCGTTACATGCTAACATTGTAACATCTGTATGTACTAACACACTGGTTCTTAACTAGAGCTAACGGGGAACTTTGACTTGAATTACCATTTGTTTTTGCTGTAACAATATTGGGTAACAAGGACAGAGAATTCTCCTCTTGTACCAGATTGGAGGGTCTCCAGATTACACCATGTGAGACTCAAGCGTCTTGGTACATAGAGAACATTGTCCTCCAAACAAAAGTGGGTGTGAAATACTCTGATTCAAGGCTCATTGAATAATCAAGCACAAAGGCAATGGACTTGCTCCAAATTTTAGGAATCTGTTTACTTAGAGACAAGAGGCGACACATTTCAGGCAGGTTTATATTAAAATATCGGAAATGGTCTTTTCAGCAAATCCTGTTGAAATTAGGATTACATCTATGGACTAGTTTAAAAGGGTTGGGCCATGCACAACATTTATCACCTATCTACAGCTTAGGTACTAATTGTGTATCTAATTGCTGGAGGTCCTGAGCCCACGTTCCATGGGGCATTGAACAGAGCACACTACCCCTCCAATCATGTCCTGTGCAAACGAGAGAGTACAGCGCTTTATCTCCCATCAGTCCCATAACCAATGATTATAGTAGTATGGGGACTCAGGACCCTTATTCCAGGGATCGTGGGGATCCCAGCCATCATATATTCATCGCTTATCCTGTGTACAGAGAACTATAGTGGTTGGAACTCCAGCAACACTTATCGCCTATTCAATGCCAGTGTCTGGAGAAACAAATACTAGGTGACAAGGAAGGTGATTTTGCAGGACCACATTTGGGAGAATCATCATCTCTCCCGATGGGGATCGGCACCGGCCATGGAAGCTACATATGAGCTTTAAATGCCAAAGAGGTGCAATGCTGAATCATGGAGAACAGCCTCTCCTAATTACTTGTTATGTAGGGTGCGGCTGTCACTGTGACAGCCAAGTCTGGCAGTCCTCGTTTCTTTCGGAGAGCGTATCTTGTAATTATAGGTTTAACATAACCTTGATTACAACAATAGATCATTTTTTATGGTGATACTTTAAATGTTTCATGTCATAATAGGTTAGAATTTATATCCATCCTGAAGTCTTGCAGTTTTCATACTGACCACGAGCCCAAACAAGGTGCATTCAAGTTCTACCGTCTCCTGGTTTAATTTTTTTTACATTAGGAATACGATAACAGTTTAGAAGACACACGGGCATTCCTCTGGGATGAACAAGACAGATGGCATATTACCTAGCGCACATAACAGCGGCTGAAGTTAGAGTTTGCAATACTTAAAATGCCAATGCTCACATTCCAAGGACTGTGTTTAATATCGATGGGCGTTATTCCATGTGAATGAAGAAACCAGATGATTCATTGTCGGTTGAGTGAGATATGAGGTGAAGGCATCATGGTCATGAAAAATGTGCGTTCATGAGTGACCGTTGAGAGACGGCTGAACATCATGAGAACGAACTAAAGGATCCTGAGCCATGCACCAGCTACTCCGTCATGATGATTGTATGAGGGGAGCAAGTGGTTATGGACCGCCAATTGACTGTGGGAAACATTGCATGAAGAGGAGGAAAGTTTCCTCCAGCTGGGTGCCTACACGTTGGGCAGCTCTTATTCAGGGATTTCTTCAGGACGACAAATTTGAAGTGGTTCCCCATGCTCCCTACTCACCTGACCTTGCACCTAGTGATTTTTAGCATTTTCCAATGATGGACGCTGTGTCGCAGGTTTTCCAGTCGCACCGCTCTTGCATTAACAATTTTACAGTGCGCAAAACAAGCCACTGAAGAAGCATTTGCAGCGTCCATGAAATTATGGCGTCGACATTGTGAAAAAAAATGTGTACGTCAAGAGGGAGATTAGAAAGAAAGGGAAAAAAGTTTGGGAAACTTAGAACTTGAATGCACCTCGTAATAGTTGACACTTCCTGCTGTATGGAAAGCTTTTCAGCAGTCTTCTTATCAGAGGCAGGAATACAGTGAAAAGGTGAAACCTTTGTACAGAACACAGGATCCAGGATTTACGGGGCGATTCAAAAACAATGGGGCAAGAGTAAAGCCAATTTCATCATACATGAACTGACATACAGCAGCCAGAAGGGCACGGAGACAGAAGGACTCTTCAAGTTCCTGATGCACATTATAGATGTTCGGTGTGAGCGCCATTGGTGACATGGCAGACGTCCATTCGGTAGCCCTGTTCTGCCCGATGCGTCCCAGTGTATATGGAGTTCTGCTATCCTTTCAGATCATATGTATGTCAGGTCATGTAAGACATCAGCTTCACTTCTGCACCTTTCTTTTTGAATCACCCTGTATTAATACAAGACTGCGGTGGTCAGGTTTTTGTAGTCCAATTCCTGTTCACAGCAACTTCCCATCAGGAGGCATCCGGTTCACCTATAAAGACAGCCTTGTCCTTGCATGTGCATCCTCCACAAATTTGCCCATAAAAAGGGATAAATGCGACTCACTGATGTAATCCATATTCTAATACAGGCTCGTTGCTGACACACATACATTTCTATAGCGATCTAAGCAGAGAATAGCGGTGTGTCACCAATACCATTATATCTAACCTCATCTGTCCATTGTCTGACCCTCCCCGCACACCGGCATGACTTTCCTTGGTTTCCCCAAACTTACCTGAATTCTCAGGTCAGACATCTGTTTCATTAGGTCTTCAAAGAGCTCCAGGTCCGCAGCTGGGAGCTCGGCTGAGAGGACTACCCCCACGTAAGAGCCGGGTACCTGTGACATCAGGTCTGGGAACATGTACACCCCATTATTAGAGCGGAGAACCGGAGATTGAGTAGACATGAGTGGGTACAGCCAGTCACACACCTGCCAAACAAATAACACTTTTATATCCATTTATAGGTCTGTTTTATGGTACATAGTACTTCATATTGACACACCTTACATAATTAGCCTTAGTTATACTGTATATCACTGATTACAACTGGACACCCCCTTTAATAGCGAATTCAGACAGTCAACTACTGATGACCCTTTTGCAGGACAAGGCACCAATAGACTGGCCAGGGCTGACGACCCAGGATCTCCTTTGATCATCTGTTTGCTGGGCCAATGTACGAGTTGACTTCTGCAAGAAACAGACAGCTCTATACTCACTGTAGTGGCCAGTCTTGGTACTACAGGCAAAAGTTCCGAATCACTTCAATGGGAACTTTTCCTGAAATACCAAGCCTGACCCACTGCAGAGGGAACAGAGCTGTCCGTTTCCTGCAAAACTTCACTCTGTACACAAGCACACCAACAGCTCATCAGCGCAGGTCCCAGGCAATAGTTAACAGCTGGACACACCATTTATTATTGATGCCTATACAAATACATGTCCCAGATTCATCAACTAAAACTATCGGAACCATTGTAAGGAAGCAATTACTATGCTTTTTAATTGATGAAAAATGTATTAAAAATTGAATGCCATCACACAACTAATTGTCCAGTTTTAATTATGTACCCTAGTAAAGAAATAGTTAACCATCTTATAGGGGGCATTTTCCAATTCCTAACACTTTTCAGTTTTTCATCTATACAAAAAAAAACAAAAACATTACGCTTCTCTGAACTTTTTCAAGGTGTCTATATATTGTAAGCATATCAATAATACTGTTAATGTTGAATCAATGTATATATACAGTATATAGTTTATTGCTTTCATTGAATATCCTACACTGTTCAAGAAATATGTGTTAAGAAAATTGTAGATCAATGTATCAGTTAATTATTCTATATTGCATTATAGAATAGAAAGATATAGCCTGCTGCTAGTTCAAGTACTGAAGGGGTTAAATAACACCCTTCTATGGGCCTCCATGTCTTCTCAGGAAAATAGATTAAAGATGAGAGTCTGCTAGACCCCCCATGTATGCATATCTACAGACAGGAAACTATAGACTACAGGGGGTAGGACTGTAAGGCATTACATGCATTCCTTTCTCCTGAATTCATAATGGTCTCATTGTATGTAATAGATACACCTTAGAAGGTGTAACTTATGTTAATCATTTCAGTTTTAGCCTATTATGTATTCTATCCATCTTGAAGGTATATACTTTTTGCTGTGATGTCATTTAGGGTATATATGCTTTGTCCACCTCAGAATAAATTAGAAATCACTTGATACAGCACAGGCTGGTGTGATGTGTTTCTCCTGGGCCCAGACTTCTGCACGGGATCTGGGATCATCTTCTCTTTGATAAACACATAAATTCTCCTTACAATATGCTTAGACCAATTTGTTTTCCACTTAAATGCATTTTGAGGGTGCCAATTTTTAAGATGAGGTATTCTGCAGCTTCTGCATTGTTACAATGTTTCCAAGTCTCTGCTTGATGACCTATTCCCGCGCTCGACCCCAGCCAGCCGCGACCTCGCGCCCCCGCGCCCGACCCCAGCCAGCCGCGCCCCCGCGCTCGACCCCAGCCAGCCGCGCCCCCGCGCTCGACCCCAGCCAGCCGCGCCCCCGCGCTCGACCCCAGCCAGCCGCGCCCCCGCGCTCGACCCCAGCCAGCCGCGCCCCCGCGCTCGACCCCAGCCAGCCGCGCCCCCGCGCTCGACCCAAGCCAGCCGCGCCCCCGCGCTCGACCCAAGCCAGCCGCGACCTCGCGCCCCCGCGCTCGACCCAAGCCAGCCGCGACCTCGCGCCCCCGCGCTCGACCCAAGCCAGCCGCGACCTCGCGCCCCCGCGCTCGACCCAAGCCAGCCGCGACCTCGCGCCCCCGCGCTCGACCCAAGCCAGCCGCGACCTCGCGCCCCCGCGCTCGACCCAAGCCAGCCGCGACCCCGCGCTCGACCCAAGCCAGCCGCGACCTCGCGCCCCCGCGCTCGACCCAAGCCAGCCGCGTCCTCGCGCCCCCGCGCTCGACCCAAGCCAGCCGCGTCCTCGCGCCCCCGCGCTCGACCCAAGCCAGCCGCGACCTCGCGCCCCCGCGCTCGACCCAAGCCAGCCGCGACCTCGCGCCCCCGCGCTCGACCCAAGCCAGCCGCGACCTCGCGCCCCCGCGCTCGACCCAAGCCAGCCGCGACCTCGCGCCCCCCGCGCTCGACCCAAGCCAGCCGCGACCTCGCGCCCCCGCGCTCGACCCAAGCCAGCCGCGACCTCGCGCCCCCGCGCTCGACCCAAGCCAGCCGCGACCTCGCGCCCCCGCGCTCGACCCAAGCCAGCCGCGACCTCGCGCCCCCCGCGCTCGACCCAAGCCAGCCGCGACCTCGCGCCCCCGCGCTCGACCCAAGCCAGCCGCGACCTCGCGCCCCCGCGCTCGACCCAAGCCAGCCGCGACCTCGCGCCCCCGCGCTCGACCCAAGCCAGCCGCGACCTCGCGCCCCCGCGCTCGACCCAAGCCAGCCGCGACCTCGCGCCCCCGCGCTCGACCCAAGCCAGCCGCGACCTCGCGCCCCCGCGCTCGACCCAAGCCAGCCGCGACCTCGCGCCCCCGCGCTCGACCCAAGCCAGCCGCGACCTCGCGCCTGCCGCTTGATCTTGGATCCGGGTTTTCATACATACTGCTCATTGGCTTTCTTAGTCTTTGGTTATAATTGTGTTGCCTACTGCACCCGTTTATTATATGGAGCTCAGATTCAGTATGTATTAAAGAGAGGCCCATTGCTTTCTGGTTTGAAATTAGTGGTGATGTCCTAAGTTAGGGGTAGTGTATCAAGGCTAGGTGATCAATGGTGGTGTATTAGGGAGGTATTATTAATAAGCTTTTTTTCCATAATCATATTTTTTATAGCACTTCAGAGTGAAACCCCTTAAAGACGACTACAAAAGCACGTATGGGCAGTTATTTAATGCGTGCGCTAAGTGGCCTTATAGTTTACACTAACTGCCAGGAAAGGGAATGTATAATAGATGTATATTAGCCATCGTAATTAATTCTATATTTTTAAAAAGATTGTCCAGTTACTGAACAACCCCTTTTCAATAGGACCCCCTGGGGGAAAACAAACAGATACTTACCCCTCTGCTGACATTGGGATCCAGCACTCCAGTCCGCGGTGGTCCCAGGTTTGTTGCAGCACATAATGTCACAGGAAATCACATGATCACTGCGAACTCACGTTCTTGAACTCTTGGCATCATGGCGCTCAGCATGTCAATGCCATGAGAATGGGTGGTGCCCCTGCAGCGGTTACCTGATTTCATGTGACGTTTGTCATTGCAATTGTGAAATGATAAGTATCTATTATTTTCACATGGGGGTTCCTATTGAAAAAAAAGGGGTTGTCCAGTAACCAGACAACCCCTTTAAATTGTCCAATTGGTGCAAATAAAAAGTACTGAGCTCAATAATAGTATAAAAAGTAAAAGATCAGTTATATAAAGCTTATAAATCACAAAAGGTAATATCTAGTACTAATAAGAAGGATTGTAGAATTTCCAGTGGTATATTGGAACTCAAGACTACGGAGATTAAGAAAACAAGGAGAATATGGGTCGAATGCCAGTCTGAACCTGGCAGAAACACAATCTTTCTCATGCATATTTAAGCAGGAGGCTTCTGTGGTTATATAAACCTGCCGGGTAACTTACTGCCTTGGTTTTTGTATACTGTAATTTTGTCTACATATTCTTCATCTTCCATAGTCTAAACTTACACTGAATGGCCACTTTATTAGACACTTCCATCTAGTAGCACATTGGATCTCCTTAAGTACTCAGAACTGCGGCAATCCGCTGTGGCACAGATGGCACTAGTTGATGAGGTTATTCTGTTCACATGGGCTAATATTCCTGTAAGAGAGCTTCTTGTAGTTGTTGCAAATTAGACAGAGGTGCTGACTAGAGATGAGCGAACGTGCTCGGCCACGCCCCTTTTTCGCCCGAATACCGCGATTTTCGAGTACTTCCATACTCGGGCGAAAAAATTCGGGGGTCGCCGTGGCGGCGCGGGGGGTTGCAGCGCCCCCCCCCCCCGCGCACCCGAGTACTTTTCACCCGAGTAGTGAAGTACTCGAAAATCGCGGTATTCGGGCGAAAAAGGGGCGTGGCCGAGCACGTTCGCTCATCTCTAGTGCTGACATGTTCTGATCAGCTGACAGGAAGGGTTCATCGATTCATGCTGGATTCATCTGAACAGGGGATGTTTTTCTACTGCTCAATCATACAATTTTTGCTCTCTTTTACCCACTGACATCTTGCTTTTCTGTTGCCCTTAATAGCAATGACACTGGAACTGGTCATCTGCTGTTATAGCCCATCTGTGCTAAGGAACGACTAGTTGCGAGTTTGGACACTATGTAGCATAAGAAAACCGCACAAAGTTGGCAGCTTTTAAAATCCTCGCCCCGGCTACTCTAGTACTGATGACCGGGCCTTGTTGGAGAATCCAGCGATCTGAAGGACCTCCCATTCTAGTGTGGAATAATACAACCTGATCCACGAAAAACTTGTCACTTGATTTAATGCTGCACTTCGGGATCACGGGTCTAGTTTCCATGTAGGGAAGCTCCAGGCGTGAAAAGGCGGGGGACTCTAATGAAAGTGGCCATTCAGCATACAGAACTCTTAGAGATCCCATCGTACAGAACAGTTTTTATCGTTTGGCTTCTCTTAACCACAACCTCATCCTCCTAGATCTCTCCTTGGAGAGCGATGGTCATGGGAAATAAGAGTCAAAAGATACAGGCCATAGAGGTGGCCTTAACAGCTATTATGGAATCCACATAGGGGAGGTGAGCCCGTAAAGATTCACCCCATTGCTCTTAGAGTCATAGAGTGGTAGAGTTGGAAGGGACCTCCAGGGTCATCGGGTCCAACACCCTACTCAGTGCAGGATTCACTAAATCATCCTGACAGATATTTGTCCAGCCTTTGTTTGAACACTTCCATTGAAGGAGAACTTACCACGTCCCATGGCAACCTGTTCTACTCATTGATCACCCTCACTGTCTAATATCTAATTTGTGTCTCCTCCCTTTCAGTTTCATCCCATTGCTTCTGGTCTTTCCTTGTGCGGATGAGAATAGGGCTAATCCCTCTGCACTGTGACAGCCCTTCAGATATTTGTAGACCGCTATTAAGTTTCCTCTCAGCCTTCTTTTTTGCAAGCTAAACATTCCCATGCCCAATTGTGGCATAAAGCTTGCCAGAGCATCCCATGTAAACCAACTCAAGGGTTACACCCCAATTCCAGCAACTTGAAAAGCAAAGGCTGATGAACAAGTATAGGACCTGCTATATTAGGATGTGGCAACGTTAACCAAACCAACCAAGGGCCATTCTTAATTTTGCCCTCTGGCCTCAACTCCACCAATTATATTCCTGTTGCCAAGTATTATAAGTTTCCCAACTATTGGAAACGTCTTCATAGAGTACCAGACTCCCCAAATTCTGGTTCTGTAATTAATAACATTTTACCTGGAGGAAAGCAGGAGGTCGGGTCTGCTCCATTTCACTGCTGGCGTCCATAAACCTAATGATACGGAGATACCCCGGATACGAGGGGGCGCTCACTAGTCCATCTGGTGTGACATAGAAAATCTGCACTCCTCTGGGTATAAGGATCAGTTCCTCTGCATCTACTCCCAGACTTTGCACTGGGGGTGGCTGGGTGGGTGTAGCATAGAACTCATCCCCAACTATAGCATGTTCTCCAGACTCGGTCCCATAGGAAACAGTGTAATGTCCATCTGTGGCCTGGGGGGTGTACGCTGGGGGTGCAGCAGCCCCCGCTATAAAGGGATTCAGTGCTGCGCCACTGTCCGCTGCTGTACATGACACACCATTCACTGGCTCTGGAGGGAATGCTGGTAACCTTGGAAGTGGTGGCCTCTCAGGTTTTTCCTTCTCTTTTGGTGGCAGTGATGGGTATAAAATTGGCACTGGGGCAGATGCACCCGCAGCGGGAGGGTTAGAAGGAGAACGCAACATACTCTGCTGTAAGATATTTAGTCTTGTATTAACGTTCTCCAGCGTTTCTTGCATCTTCATTTGCATCTGTCTGGCAGCATCCCACGCTGGACCCGTGTATTCGGGTCCCTCTAACGAGACGCTTAATCCCCTTATCAGATGCTCCTGGCCTTGCTTATAGTAGTTTCGAGCTTCTTGCTTGTAGCCGGTTTCATCGGTGTTCAAACCCTTGTTTATATATACAAAGGCTTTCCTGTATTCTTCCTCGATGCTTCGAATTAAGGCGTTTTCCTGCATGTCTGGGAGTGGCAGCTTTTCCATTACTGAAAAACAAAGCAAAAAAGATTAGAAGATTAAAAACTACAGTATACTGTTAAGGGGCTTATGAGAAAGTCAGGTCTCTCCTCCTCGCTCATGCATGGTTTACAGGCTGCAGCAGCCTGGGTTTGGGATGTCACAGCTTGCTGCAGCCAATAACAGAGCTCAGCAATTCTGCGAAGCAGTATGCAACTTTGGGTACACAGGCCGCTGCAGCCCGTAAACCATACATTACGGGGGAGAACTGGAGCTGGACACCACAGGGAGCACATAGAAATGAGGATTAATTCCTTTATTGTAATGTTTATATACAAGGTGTGTGTGTTCCTTTAATATCCTTCATGTTTTGCATGAGGTGGGAAGGCATGGCCGGCAGTCTTGTAAGAGGCAGCAGGTGCGAGGTATATAAGAAATGTGCATTCGTGCACTTGTGTCCCAGCAAGCTGAAAGTGATTCAAAAGTTCGAGCATCGCTTTCCGAGTGAAGAATAAAGTGCCCCCATCCTATTTTGGAGCGTCCGCAGAGATGACGTTACAGTTTAAGTTGCTCAAAGAGTCTGAACTGAGAGACTTGACTGCCCAAGCAGCTACTTGCCAGAGATTGCCTTCTTGCCGTCATGTCTAGCCAGCCGAAAGTTCTGCTACCGGTGCGATGAATCACCCTGTGTTATTTTTGGCTTAAGACAGTTATTAAGGGTATGTTACCATGTGGCAGATTTTCTGCAGCAGATTCTGGCAGGGGTTTCGGTGGGAGTTATTCCCACCATTTTCTAATCCACATACTGGCAAATAACTCTGCCTGGAGATGGTCTTTGATTGGCCAAAGCGCAAGCCCCGGCAACAGCGGGTCATTGGGCTCTGGCTGGGACCCACGTGACCGTGCTAGGAGTTATAAAGGTGCGGTGTAGGGTTGGGTGGCCGTTTTGCTCACCCATTCCCTAAAGATTCAGAGTGGAACTCCCTATCCCACCCCCCCTCCCAGCATTTTTGGATTTGGTCATGCTTTTTCTATTATTGGGAGCTTGGGTAAAGTTGTTCAGTAGATGAATGGACTTCTCCATCTGAATCTGAATATATACATTTTTTGAGTCATGATTGATAATTTGTTTAAATTTAGCTTTAAGAAAGTGTTGTGTCCATCATTTAGTTTTCGTATTGTGTAGGGAAGCGGTTCCCAAACTGTGCTCCAATCGAGGGTCTCCATGGTGGCGTGTTGGAGGGGGCATGTGCGCCGTCGGCTGCTCACCATTGTAGTGATTACCGGCCCGGGTGCCGCAGCTCCCCGCCGACAATCACGCAGTGACACTGATCCCTGTGCACACTCTGACGGCAATGTGCACTCGGATTCTCCTCCCCCCGAGTCCTCTCCTCCTTGGTTCCGCAGGACAGGACAAGGGAGGAAATGTTGTTTCGGGCACATACACCGACATCTCTGTGCATCGGAAGATCAGTGCTGAGCAGAGGAAGAGCGGTGCTGACTGCAAGGAGAAAAGTAAGTATATGGGTTTGGGGGGTATTACTACTGAGGGGGTTAATATTACTAGCGGGGCTGCAATAGGAGTCACCCTCTTACTACTGGGGCCAATATAAGGCATCACTATTAATTCACGGGGCAGATTTGCTGTGGAATTTACAGTAGCTGTAGCAGCAAAGTGGATGAGATTTTGAAAATCTCAAAACACACGGTGGAAAAAAAAAATCTGCACAAAACCCGTGCCGATACTGACATGTGGTGCGGGATTTAATTCTGCAGCATATTCATTTTAAATATCATGTATATCAATAGCTTATCCAGTGCTACACCCATTTTTTTTTAATTTTTTTTAAAAACGGCCCTGTCCTTTTTATCATGATGGAGCTAAAAATCATATGTCATGATAAGCCCCGCCCCTAACCCCTCCTTGGGGCCCCACGAGAAATTTTGCTTCAAAAAGGGCTCCATGGCTGAAAAGTTTTGGATCCACTGGTGTAGGGTAAGATAAGCGAGGGTAAGGTACGCGTATTCTCCCGTGACACACATTCATACGTCACACAGGCCGTCAGGCTGCAGATTAGAATGAAGGATTATGTAACAGCAGATAATAGCTCAGATGTTACTGGGATCTCTTTAATCCGTACACAACATACGCAGCTTCCAATATAGTGCAGAACAATGCTGCTCAAACACCACAAAGGTAGAAAGATGACCAGGGGCCAAAACGTTTAAATACAAGGGGACTGCAAAAGAAAGGTGGAAAAGTAAAGCAGATTTATTCCTGCATGAACTGACATACAGCAGACAGAACAACAGAGTGATCAAAGAACTCAAGTTTTTATTGCGCCTTACAGATGTGCCATTGGGGAAACTAGACGACTTATAACTCCACCTCTCCGCTGTAGTGGAATAGATAACAGAGGATATGCTGCGACGTGTCTGGGCAGACCTGGACTATGGACTCGGCGTCTCTCCTGTCTCCAATGGCGCCCACTTCCAACACCTGTTAGGTGCAATAAAAACTTGAAGAGTACTTCTCTCTCATGTCATTCTGGCTGCTGTATGTCAAGTCATGTATAAAGAATCAAGTTTTAATTTTGCACCATTCTTCTTGAAACAACTTTCAGACAGTAATACAGGGTGCAACAGGCTTTAGTTTTGTAGCCATCCCTGGAACCTTCTGACTTAAAGGGGTTTTCCAGGCATGTACTATTGATGAACTCTGCAGGATAGATCATCCTTAGCTGATCGACAGGGTTTGCAATTAAAAGAAAAATCACCAAGAACATTTTTTTGTTTTTGTTTTTTTTTTTAAATAAAAATACTCCGGCTACAGAGTATCACAAAATCATGTTTTTTTTTCTCCTTCCAAAGCTGGTCATCTTGGGTTGTGAAACATATATATCATTATATAATAGTACATACCCACTAATCATCATAGGAGGAGTGTGTTAATGCCACCATTTATGTAGGGGACGATAAATCATCACTAGTTAAAGTCTAGTAGCATGTATACCGGGAGTTGTGCCCGTCCAATGGATGGCGTGTCACCATACAGACTTGTAAACGCTATCTCAAGTAGGAATACACTTTCTAAGTACAAACACAATTACTATCCCATGTGACTCATGATTGGACCAAATTTAATTATTCTGCATTGATCTGAACTCAATTATTCCACAGCCTCACCCAATAACCCAGAACAGTCAGCTGCTCGAGTCACGGAGACGTCAACACCCACTTGTTTTTAAACTTTCAGCACAATTTTCCAACATCTCCTCAAAATGACCCCAATAGTAATAGCACAGCGGTCATCAACTTGTACTATACGTGGTTTGTGATCGGCTGCTTCACAGCTGCGTTAGGGTCAGTTCTGGGTTTCCGTCTCTCTGCTTCGTTTTTGGAGGAGAGAAACTGAAATAAAACCGATCCCTCCCCCCCAAATCGATTTCAGTAAAAAGGGAAACAGATGGAAAGGCTTCCGCTTGCTTCAGTTAGGTTTTCAGTTTTCCGGACGCAAGCAAACGGAAACCTGTTTGCTTTCCGTTCTTTTGAAACCCCATTACCCAAGCAACGTACGCCCACATAATACGCGGTAAATGGAGTCAGTGAAAGTGCTTTTATTTTCATTGTTCCACTTGTGTATGTTACGCACGTAGAAAAAAAACCCAAAACGCAGCATGTTCTATTTTACCACGTATTACGCACACAAGAGCCCCATTTTCTATGTCATTCATTGAATGGCTGGGATTGGTTCATTGAGCGCCAACTCTGATAGGTTCAGGAACTCCGCCTCGGCCATTTAGAGCAATCTCTTGTTGGAGGCGGGGTATTTAAGGCCCGTTACCAGGAAGAGAATGCTCTGTCAGCGCTGAGAACTACACGGAAGACTGCCGGAGACCAGCGAGAGGGACCTGACTGATGCCTGCTAGGGGAGTATCAAGACACGAAGCCTCTTATGGGGCAAACATGAATATAAGACAGTCTTATTTTCGGGGAAACACGGTAGTAATTATTTCCATATGTGAATACTTAGTGGGGCTCCTTTGGCCCTAATGACATTGGATACTCTCTGTGGTATACTTTCTACCAATGTCTGGCCCACTTCAGCCGGTATTTCCCTCCATTCATCCTACAAGCATCTGGCGAGTTCTCTCCAAGAAGATGAATGCTGTTCATATTTCCTGACCCGACGTTCCAATTCATCCCAGAGATCTTCAGTAGGGTTCAAATCGGGACTCTATGCAGGCTAGTGCATCCATATCCTCAAACCAGCATAAAACAGCGTTGGATTTATGACAAGGCCCGTTGTCTTGTTTGAAGTATTGCTGACCATTCCCAGAGTATTACCACATTATCTGCAGGACGTTATTATCTATAATATCAAGGTACACTTCTGTCCATTGTTTGTAGTGATAAGAACCATGAACAGAGACCATGCCAAGTAAGACATCCCCAGACCACCTCTCTTCCCCAAACACCACAAGATGGAGGGGTGCTGTTTCATTGCCATAGTAACCTGAGGTCTTGTGAAGGTTCCTAAGCCCGCCATACATCTCTTCCTGTTAAGCCCGGCCACTGGTAACAGGATGCCAGTAAAAGTACTATATACTGCTTTACCGAAGTATTGCAGTATATTGTACAATTGATTGAACGTTTGTAAGTTGAAGTCCTCTAGTGGGACCAAAAGAAAAAAAAAAGTGTAAATAGATTTTATTTCTCTTAGGCTGGGTTCACACAGGGTGGATTTGCCGTGGCAATTTACCTGTGGCCGCTAATCCCAGGATTGGCTAGCCATGTGGATGAGATGTCAAAAATCTCATCCACATGGGACGGCCAATCCGTCGCTGCAAAGCCGGCACTCTTACAGAAGGCCTCTTACAGTAATGGCAACTTATCAATACAAGAGTCATGACTTTTTTGAAAGTGGGAAGCAAAAAACAAAAAAGTGAAAAAAAAAAACAACTAACAATAGCTGCCCCGTGTCTTCAGAGTAAGGCCCAATGTCCACAGGTGGGTTTCATCCGCAAATCAAGCTGCCTATAGGGATACATTAAAGCATGCAGATTTCGTGGACCTTTTGGTCCGGAAAAAAATAAATAAAATCGCAGCATGCTCCATTTTGCTGGGGATCCCGTACAGACCGCTCCTATTAAAGTCAGTGGAAGCCGTCCGATCTGCTGTCCATCCACAATTCAGATATTACGGAGGAGCAGAGACAGAGCCGCGCCAGGTGAGGAAGAGCAGTTTTAAAAAAAAAATTTTACTTTTGGAACCACATGCGATAATTTTGACACACGTGAAAAACTGCTGTAAATCTGAAGCAAATCATACATTTTTAGCGCGTATAACATGGCATATGCCAATCTGAGTCTATAGAAGGCTGGATATGTCTATGAGGCTGGTTACACCACCGCTAGGCTGGTATAAGTGTAGATCAGTGTGAACATTGAGCGATTGCTGAAATGTATCTGAAAATAGAAGAAAGCTAATGGATGTTGTAACACAAAGCAACACGGCCCATCATGCGGCAGACTGACTCACAGTAGGATCATCACCCCATCTGACCACCGGCCAGACCAAGCATGTGACTTCTTAAAAGCTCACATAAGTCCACAATTGTTATCTGTGGTCACGTGCGATTACAACAGAGCATTGCAGGAATGAATGAACATGGAAACCGCTGAGCGAACAATAATAGGTTAACCTGAACCCAGATATACGCTGCATTGTCTACACTGTTAACACTCGAGCTCCCTCCTCATACACCCTCCAGATAGTTGGGTCCACATGATGTTAAAGGGGCGCAGTATTTGTGTATGTTCTGTTCATATACATCCGTCAACTCCAACTTGTACTTCACACAAGAGGTGGACAGTCACCCATCATGTCCCGACGGCCACAACGTGTAAAGAGGGCACCCCCCCCATTAGGGGAGAATTTAGGTAAAATAAAGTTCATGTTACACACACAGCAGAAGGGGACACTAGTGAAACTTCTTGTGATTGGCTAAAATCAGAAACCCCGCCACTGAATAGTGTCTTAGTAATCCTGCAAGATCCCACCCACCTTTAGGGTACGGTAACAAGTACGCTTTCACTTTATTGTGCGGTAAGATTATGGCGATACCAATTTTATCGAGTTGTTTAGGTTTTAGTACTTCTAAAATATAAGAAACCCTTTTCTTAAGAAATGGCGCTCAAAACAACGCAACTCTGGCATTGTGGGTTTCTTTTTTCTACATTATTCACTCTACAGGATAGATGATGCAATATTTTGGACTTTTGCAGACGTAACTATACTAGTAATGAATTGCTTTTTTTTGTTTTAATGATTTTATTGGTACACTGGAAAGTTTTTTTCCCCCACTTTTAATAATTTTTTTGTACTTAAAGCTTTTAATAAAAATAAAAAAATTTAAGTGCCCATAGGGGATTTGATCTTGTGACCTTCTGATCATTAAAGCCCCATTTAGACACAGTGATTATTGCTCAAAAGAAGTCATTTTCAGTGCAAGATGATCGCTCAAGATGAGCAATCACTTTGCGCTGTGAGTGGATGATGCAGAAGACATGCGGGGTGTCCCTGCTTGTCTTCTGCATCCAGCTGTTCTCCCCTCGGAGCGCCCGGCTGTTACACATCCGGGCACTCAGAGCGGAGGATGCAGAAGACAAGCGGGATGTCCCTGCTGGTCTTCTACGTCCAGCTATTTTCTGCTCGAAGCGCCCGGCTGTTATACAGCCGAGCGCTCCATGCAGGGTATGGAGAATGCATCTGGACCGCTCTGTTCTTCATATCCCGCCTGTCATCAGAGAGCGGGATAGAGCTGTAACAACAGTATCAGCTGTATCCTGCTGTGAATCCCTGATAAGGCTCATCGTTGTCTTTCAGCATGCTGAAGACAACGATCAGCGACTGCTTAACGAAAACTGTACGATGTCAGTGCTGTTACACACAACGATTATCGCTCAAAAGACGGCTTTTGAGCAAATTTTGAGCGATAATCGTTGTGTCTAAATGGGCCTTTATACTGATAGTTCTGAATTGCAGTAGATTGTACTTTTACTGATAGCCTAAAGGGGTTGTTCAGGACATCACTATCTGACCGGTGTGGGTCTGTGCCTCGGGGTCCTATTAGCTGTTCCCCAGCCCTGCTGTCATTGCAGACAGCTACATCTCTAGTGTAACGCCCCATGGTGGTATTGCAGGAACAGCTGCCACTTCCGTCAGCATTGACAGCTGACTGACAGATTCTGAGCAGCAGACCGCCATGATCACCTACTTATGACCCATCCGGAGGACAGGTAGTAGAGTCCTGGATAACCCCTTTAATGGCTTAGGCTGACATACATGGCAGTCCTGCGTGCCTTCATTAATGTAAAGATCAACATACGTTCTGAGTCACATGCTGAAGATAAACATCTGTCATCTGTATAAACACGTTGTGGAAATATCTTCATCATACCGGCACTCCCAATAGAGCTCACGGGTGACGGTAATATATATCACATGCTCGCAGATAATGGAGCCATCAGTATGCGGATGCTAGCCTCATATACATATCTATCAGCTCATTCATAAAGCATCTCCAGCCGGAAACCAATGCAGGATCTGTGGCCGATACTCTGCATTCTGCCATGTGGACCTGTGCGATGGGGATAATCTGCAGGCTGTTGCATGCAAAATCCACAAGACTAAGCAGCATGATACTTATTCTTTCAGATTTTTTCCAGTTTGTGTCAACATGGTTCCAACCCCCCCCCCCCCCCCCCCCCCACTTGCATTCAGATGTGGATTTAATGAGGATTTCAACACAGGATCTGCTGTGAAACCCTCATCAAATGCTAAACATGTGATCAGGGCATTAAAGGGGTATTCCGGGCATTTACTATTGATGACCCATCCTCAAGAAAGGCCATCAGCAGTGGATCGGCCGGGGCCCACCGTCAGTGCAGTCGGGTCGAGTGTTCACATCGGTGGGTAGAGCTGAAAGTGGAAGACTCCTTCACGCCCATTGAAATCAATAGGAGCAAAGCCATCGATTACCCATCCGGTTCCTTATTGTGGTTAGAGCCAGAAGCATAGAGGAAGGCATTGCTGCCATTGATTGCACTGGGAGTGAAGCTAGAGGTTCAGCTGATCCCCACGATCAATGATTGATGACCGATCATCAATAGTAGATGTCTGGTAGACCCCTTTAAGAGGTTGTCTCATGAAGATAAGCACTATGTGTTTGCCAAGGTGTAGAGCTGTCATAGACTGTTCCACGTGAGATACCGCCCTCTAGGAGGCAGGACAGACGAGTTGTTGGACCCAACCAACCCATCCATGCATTATACTGTATGCATGGCCGTCCATTCGAATGACCACCATTTAATATGACACACGCCATATTTATCACACGACTGTTTGCAGCGTGGACCCGCAGCAGGTTTTGCCCTCCAACTGAAGGGGTGAAGTTTGCTGTAAATCAGCATCAAAATCCGCTGCAATTATGTAGATTTTACAGCAGACAAAAAAAAAACAAACAAAAAAACAGCCCCACGTGAACGTATCTTAAGGTGCATTCACACGGCTGAAGTTACGTGGAACTGTCCGGCACTACTTGGCGGCAATCTGCTCGTAAACATGTTGGAATTCCACGCGCAGATTTCGCCCACTGACAGCGCCACATCCGCACGTGAATCCACAGCCATAACTGCAGCACAAAGCCATGGATTCTTGAGGCAGAAGATTCCATGATGGATTCCGCCGTGAGAACATCCGCGTAGACGTCCCTCGTTAGAGGGTGGTGCCGGGCGACAGCTACTGGATGGATCTCATTTCCATCCATCTTGGGAACAACGTCCTACAGAAAACCCCGATCTCCTACAAGAGGAGACAAGGAGAGCAGATGCTCCAATCCAAGGCGCCGGCTGAACAGGTAATTGGGCAAACACAATCCGGTAATAAACTCCGTCAATGATTAAAAATGGGTTAAGGTTTTTTTTTATTAAGGTTATTAAGATTTTATCAGCTGTATGGACACGGTGCGAGTGCGGCTCCGAGAGTCCGACAACACACAAATGACAAGCAAAGCTGAGATTTCTGTAGGTCTGTTTTTCCTACTTCGGACCATCACGCTTTTACGCGCTTTTCAGAGTCAATTTTCCCCGTGAGGTACCCGACTCGGGGGCTCTCCCAGCCGAGCTTGTGGGGGGCTAACAGAGGCTGTATATGACAGTCATAGTACAGCACCCGTACAAGGCCTGGGCGCTCACCGTGCCTCCATACACCCGAGATGGCCATGGGAGGCTGTATACCACCGTCATAGTACAAGGCCTGGGCGCTCACCGTGCCTCCATACACCCGAGATGGGCGACAGAGGCAGTATACGACAGTCCTAGCACAGCACCCGTGCAAGGCCTGGGTACTAACTGTGCCTCCATACACCCGAGATGGCCATGGGAGGCTGTATACCACCGTCATAGTACAAGGCCTGGGCACTAACCGTGCCACCATACACCTGACATGGCCGACGGAGGCTGTATACCACCGTCATAGTACAAGGCCTGGGCACTAACCGTGCCACCATACACCTGACATAGCCGATGGAGGCTGTATACGACAGTCACAGTACATCACCCATACAAGGCCTGGGTGCTTACCATGCCTCCATACACCTGACATGGCCGACGGAAGGCTTTATACGACAGTCATAGTACAGCACCCGTGCAAGGCCTGGGCACTAACCGTGCCTCCATACACCTGACATGGCCGATGGAGGCTGTATACGACAGTCATAGTACAGCACCCGTACAAGGCCTGGACGCTTACCATGCCTCCATACACCCAAGGGAGGCTGTATACGACAGTCATAGTACAAGGCCTGGGCACTAACCGTGCCTCCATACACCTGAGATGGGTGACGGAGGCTTTTTCTGGCAGACAATAGTCAGACAAGAGAATGTAAAGCTTTCCGGTTACCAAAGGCCCTTTTACATGGAACGATTATCATTCAAAAAAAAAAAAAAAAATATTGTTTAGACCACCGATCCTCTTTCATGTAAATATGTCTTTCGTCTATTTTCTGCCGGCATAAGTATAATTGCTGGCCCGTTCCCCACTTGGTCCGAGTACAGGTTGTCCGGTCGTTCTCTGTCACTTATACCGCGAACAAACGACTAAACGATTTAGAGCTAACGATGTATCTGCGTGTGCCAACAGGATGCCTCAGAGAGCCTGGTATAAGGGGGCCTGAAGGCCGGCTCACGCCAACGGGGCGGTCTCTGCATGCAGATTTCCACACGGAGGGAAAAAAAAAAAAATCTCTCTTCCACGCATACAGCTGCAAGCGATTCCACTGCCTGTACACAATATTCATTGCGTGGGGACGGCGATTCCCTCGCACCCAGAGACCGCAATGGAGCCCGTCCGTGCAGAGCCCGCGCTAAAATACAGCATGCTGCGATTTCAATTCCACTCGTGGATTAGGCAATTCCTGCCAGCATGTCTCAGCGAACCACCCAAAAAGTTGGGGCCTTTTGATGGCCACATATCACTTGTGTGGACGCCGATCGCGGAATCCGCAATTCAAACCAGCCCATTTGGACGCAGCCTAAGGCTGGGGTCACACGGGACGTATTCCCAGCGCAAATCTCGCCGTTTGGCCGCAGCGAAAAACCGCAAGATTTCCGCCGGGAAAATGCTGCTTCAAAACCCTCGGCATTTCTTTCCCGTGGACATGAGGCTAAAAAGTAACCATTACTTACCTGTCCGGACGCTGTGGATCTTTCCTCCGTCATGGCCGGATCTTCTTTCTTTGGCCCGGCAGTGCGCCGGGCACTTTTTTTTTTTTTTTACCTCCTGCTCTCTCGCTCCGGAGAGCAGAAATTCAACTGCGGGTGTTGACTGACACACACACACACACACACACACAAAAATGACAACCGCAGGTATTTAACTACCTGCGGGAGTCCAATGCATCCCTATGGGGCGCGGATCAGGCGTGTGCAAGTGACCCGCTGCGGATCTGTCCCCGTGGACATGAGGCCTAATAGTCTCCGGTCAGACAATGAGGCATCAGGTAGTAGGGATGCTTATCAAACTATTTATATTTACAAGATAAGCGGCGTCAGATAGATCCGTAGAATAAACGTAGCCATGGCGTCTACTGGTGGCTGACTTTTTTCATCGCAGCGGCCTGCATAGAAGTCACAGCTGTTAGAATCACACAGCAGATAAGAGGTTAATAAATGGCATCCATAGAACCGGTCTGCGGGGGAGATTGTAGGCCCACAGCATGTCAGTAGTGTGACACGTGTATTTTACACGCACGATAAATACACGCAAGACATACGCCTGCGGGGGTCAGCCATTTTTTTTTCTTTAGGGCTTGTGTCGCTCAAACATATTTGCACATGACAATTTTGCACGCACCATACGCAGAAAATAGAGCGCAGTGGGTTCAATTGGTGCGTTCGCAAGAGCATAGTTTTATGCGCAATTGCATCACGCAAAAGAACAAACAAACACAACAAGCGCCATCTTCCTTCGCACTGACGCAGGACGACATCATCTCCTCAACGCATTAAACTAACCGCCACTTCAAACGCTGAGCGCATCGGAGCGCGGTTTTCTACGCACGACTTAAGCACGCAAAAAGTAACAGCGCACATGGATACGTAACGCCCGATGTGCAGAAAACGCAAACCCGCCTACACTCAGGTGACACAGACCTTCAGGTACGCACGAGTATGGTCACATGTCTGCAATAAGGACGCGCCGCAGGTGACGGATACGGTTATGGGATAATATGCATCTGTATCTGCCCAGTAGATAATACTACCAACTGATGCAAATACAGACTCAAAAACAGACAGAAGTAGCGCTGGCTGCGGTCCATTAAGAAACCAGATCCGTAGATTTACCGGACGTTATCCGTCTATTACAGCCCACGACACTCGGAGGAAAGTGGCCTAAAGCCGCGTGATGGGTGACTTCAGGCAGCAGTCCCACGTAAACGCACATGCAACGTGAGGATCCAACAAACTCAGCTCTGCTACATCACCATAAAACTGGCCTGGCAGGAAGAAAGCTGTGCTCATGGTCACATGACTCTGCAGAACTAGTAGTCCCAGCAGTGGGATACTTACAGCTGGAGTACCTGTCACTTCTGTCCTGGCGCAGCTCTGTGACTACTACCCCTGGCTCCCCTGCTCTGCCCTACACCAGTCTGCTGCTCCGCCCACTCTCCCAGCAGCCACCAGGACTACTTAAAGGGGCAGGAGGACAGCTCTTCTTAAAGCGGCGATGTCCCCCATTCTTGTGTGACTCCGACCTGGCGACACGAAATAAAACTACTGGAGTTTTGCGCTTTTATTCTCTACAATACGGACAAATACGGATCCGTATTCTGTAAATAATAAGTGATGGTAATAACTGACAATACCGGTGAATACGGAGGAGAAATGCACAAAAGTTGCGCATGCTGAATTTTTAAAACACGGCTGTGAAAAATATGGCGCTGCGAAAAGACGCATTGATTTACGGCCTTAACCCCCTGAGTTTCGAAACCTGTTTGCACCTTAAAGGGAACCTTTCACAGCGCTGTGCGCACGCTCCATGGACTTGTATAGGAGAACGCACAAACGGTACTGTAAAAGGAGTCGTATTTGCAGTGCTGGCGCAGAAACCAGGGAGCATAAAAAATACGTATTTGCACTGTGAGTCTTTTTTGCGCACACGTCAACATATTTTACTGTACTTTTTTTGCACAGAAGGCAGTTGTTTTTTTTTTGCGTACACGATACAACCGCATTCCAATGTAAATGGCTAATTCAGTCCAACGGAATTTCACACATCCCCTCGTGTATTGCGCGCATTTGCATACCCCTCATAATAGCAGAGCATGCACACGGGCGAAATACAGCGATGTGTACGAACCTAACGACATCGACGGGTTCTAAGCTCTGCGTATTGTGCGCGCAAAAACGACTGAGTCCACCCAAGCAGCACCGTATTTGCGCGCATTTTCGCATGTAGAAAATAGAACCCATTGATGTCAATGTGTTTGTACAAATTTCTGGATTTTGCTTACGCATTTCGTGCACACACAACATCCCATCGACAGCCGTTTTTTGCAGGATGAACTCTAGTCTTCATTTATCCTATTTGTGGGAACAAGTAACATTTTGATTTCTCTTTATTCCATTTTTTTCTAGTGGCAAGATTAACAAATCTACAATTCTGGCATTTTTTTTATTTCAACAGCGCTCACATTGCGGTACGTATTCCTGCGGGTCCGTACGATTATGGCAAAATTCAATGTAGCGTGTCTACCTACTAGCGATATGTTTTTTTGCAATGCAAGAGTGAAAATGCATGATTATGAAACCAATGGCAGCAGCGCAGGCCCCATTGAAAACATAGGGATTACATTGCGGAGTTCTGCCACAGCTGTGAAAGCTATGGCAGGGGATTCCTTCATCCCCGGGAATCCTCCGCCACAGCTGCGGCAGAAGTCTGTGATGCTATCCCATTGCTTTCAATGGGGTCGGCGCTGCTGCGGCCCTATTGAAAGCAATGGGTTGCAGACAACCCCCGTAGCAATGATTTTCGGGGAAGAGCTTGAAATATAAGCCCTTCCCTGAAAATCAGTCCTCGCTGTAAAAAAATAAAATAATTTTTTTTACTCACCTAAAGAGGTGGCTATACCAAATTTGTGGTCATTTCCTTTGTGTGTCTTCTTTTTACGCACTAAGGACGTTTTCACACGGCCGAGAAAATCACGCGACATTTGTGCATTGCGAACCGCACAAATATGGACCCTACTCTATTGAAGGCGGTCAGATACATTTGTTCTGTCTTTGGCATGTCCTATCTTTGGGCGATCCCTTTGAACATCTCACCCATTGCTTTTAATTGGGCCGGAAAAACATTGCACACCGTGCCGGCGTACAAGCGCAGTAGAGATGACACCACGCCGTCGCTATGGCGAAGACGCGGCTTCAGCAATCAATCTGCAATTGTGATTGCAAAATGGCGAGCGGAACATTGCAATTAATTTCCGCTTGTGGGCAGGAAATTGCGTATTGTCATAGGATGCTATGGGCTGGATTTGCTGCAGAATCAGGAGGCGGATGCCCACTCCGGACTTCGCAATGCAAATCCGCCCGTGAGCAGGCGGCCTAAATTGTGCTTTGGGCTGGTTTCAGACAAGGATGTCCGTACTGCAGATCTGTATTATGGACGGGTTTCAAAACACATTACATCCGTACGTCATCAGTTTTTCATCTGCATTTACCTCCGTATTTTTACTATGTTCTACCATATTTGCCCAATAGAGAAAAAAATCAAGGCAAATGCGCAAAAAATAAATCATGCTGCATTTTCAGAAAAAAAATGGCCATTGGCCTTAGGGTTCACATTATATCTGTCTAATGGTCCCCCCAACACGGACCTAATATGGAGCAAAAATACGCTCGTCTGAATGTGGCCTTATGGGGACTTCTCAAAGCCTAAGGGCTCCTTTCCACTAGCGAGATAATCGCACGTTTTCAGTGCGATGCACAGTGCGAGCTCTCGCAGGAAAGTCCTGCACATGTTCTTCCATGACAGCCTTTCCACTAGCGATGTTTAAGGGCAAGCTGCGAAGCGAGGATTAAAAATCGCAGCAGGAGGATTGTTTCAGCGTTTTGCATTTTTCTGTCGCCCATACAGTGCAATGGCAAAACAGATTCTCGCATCGCAACACAAAAGCTTGCGATTTTTCCAGCGTTGCGATGCGATTTTAACATTGCGATTTTCTCGCAGCGATATTGCTATCGCCAGTGGAAAGGAGTCCTAAGGCCTCATGTCCACGAGGACAGATCCGCATCGGGTCACCCGCACGTGTGATCCGCGTCCCATAGGGATGCATTGGACACCTGCAGGTATTTAAATACCTGCAGATGTCATTTTCCCTTGAGGCGCAGATTGCGCTTGCAGGAAAACACTCACAGCATGCTGCATTTTAGTGCGGGTCTCCCGCAGGCTTCTATTGAAGCATATGGAAGCCGTCCGGATCCGCGGCACACACGCAGCTGAATTCCTGCTCTCCAGCTGCTGAGCACATCCGCCGGGCCGAAGAAAGACGGAGGGCAGACCCGCAGCGTCCGGACAGGTAAGTAATTCTTCTTTTTAGGCCCTATGTCCGCGGGAAAGGACGGACCCACTGCGGGATTCTGCATGAAGAATCCGCGGCGGCCCTGATTTTCCCGGTGAACATGAGGCCTTAAAGTGTCTCGATCCCATTATTACGGTTTATTTTCAGAGCGCCATTAATTCCAGGGCACTGTGTGCGTAAAGAAGGGTTTGAGTACACAACAAGACAGAAACAAGATGAACTCGGTGAGTGATACAGGGAGAGACCCCCAGCCCACCAGGGCGTATATTCTACTACCCTGTTTCCCTGAAAATAAGACATACCCTGAAAATAAGACATAGCATGATTTTTGTTATCTATAGAATTACACACATGTAACACATGAAACAATTATATTCATGTGACCATGAATGGTGGTTGCTGCAGTAGATGACATTGCTGTCAGAATCACATGATTGCTATTACTGAATGCTTGTCGTTGTCACATCAGTGATGTAAGAAGATGACTATTTACCTGTTATTAGAACTCTGGAGTCATCCATCTACTAGTATGTGGCAATGCTGTCCTCCCCCAAGGTAACACAAGGAACACAGGTTACCGTGAGTCACAGCAGCCTGACCGCAATTACATAAAAGAAGATAGTAGGTAACCTGTATTCCGCAGCACAGATCATGTGACCGGCGCCTAGACTCACAACTATAAAAGATAATGACGTAATCTTGGGAAATAACACTTAGGCTACAATAACAGGAGCGAGGGCGACATCGGGTAGAGAAACTTGGCCGCATATCACGCTTGCCAACGTGTATTTGTCACAATATTGCAAAGCGTTTTTGATTAAAAAACACATCGCATCACTTCTGTGGAATTGCGATCCTCCCGTGCAACCGATCCCCGCGGAATTGCGCAATTTTTATTTTCTATATTATTAAAGGGGTTATCCAGTTTTTTTTAATTGATGGCCTGTGCTCAAGATAGTCCATTAATATCTGCTTGGTGGGGGTCTGCCACTTGGGACCCCCGCTGATCAGCTGATTAAAGGGGTTGTGACCCACCTGTGCAGAAACCACTTCTAAGTCAAAACGCTATATTTTTAGCAGCGGTCGTTCTGAGCATTACAGTCTTCAGCAATCAGTTGATCGTCAGCGGCCCCAAGAGGTAGACTCCCACCAATGAAATATTGATGACCTATCCTAAGACTACCAGTTTTAGGGCTCTTTCACACGGGCGTAGACCTTTTTACGTTTTCTCGCCTGCGCTGTAAGATCGCGTGAAAGGACTTTTTTCCGCCAGGGTAATTAGTGTTTTCTCGCCCTTTCACACGACCGTGAGCGTTGGCCGCTGCAAAAATGCCTCCCCTATGGGAGTCTATGGGACCCGCCGACGTATATTGGCCAAAAGATAATTCCAGAACCATCTTTTTGCCCAACGTATATGCGTTGGTGAGTATTTTGGTTCCCCGTTTTTAAGCACCGCATATTCGCCGATGTGAACAATGCATTGGAAACTAATGCTTCACATCGGTAGCGTATATACAGCCGGGCGTGAAAACGCAGCATATAGGCGCCTGTGTGAAAGAACCCTTAAAAGGTGCTGGTCCCACGACTTGTACTCTCCTTTATTGCCATACAACCACCAGTTCCTGGGACCTGTTATAGCGATTCAAGATGGCTGCACCCTTCTTAGACTACTCATAGCACACTCAGCTTGTTGTTTTCTGATTGGCCTGGGTTGCAGCATGTAATCTTTTAGGCCTCATTCACATGAGCATGGTTTTAGCGCAGTGCAAAAATCGTGTGAACGGGTGATTTCCAGTTATCAAGTCTCAAGCTTAATTAGAGGTGAAATTGCCCGTTCACACGATCAAGAGCTCCGTGGTGCCTGTTATCCACCTCCCATAGGAGTCTATGGAAACTCCTGCGCATCACGCACCAAAGATAGGTCAGGTCTAGGGATGAGCGAGCATACTCGGAAAAGCACTACTCGCTCGAGTAATTTGCTTTATCCGAGTATCGCTGTGCTCGTCCCTGAAGATTCGGGTGCCGCTGCGGCTGACAGGTGAGTCGCAGCGGGGAGCAGGGGAGAGAGGGAGAGAAAGATCTCCCCTCCGTTCCTCCCCGCTCTCCCCTGCAGCTCCCCGCTCCGTGCCGGCACCCGAATCTTCAGACCCGAGCACAGCGATACTCGGATAAAGCAAATTACTCGAGCGAGTAGTGCTTTTCCGAGTACGCTCGCTCATCCCTAGTCAGGTCCTATCTTTTCTTACAGCACGGACCTTAGATGTAAGCTTTGCAGTTCCATGTTCTATCTTTGTAAGGTGCAAGTTTTTGCGCGTCTAAAATTCCTTCATCTGAACATGTCTATAGGAAACCATTGGTTCTATTAGGGCTCCTACACACTTGCGTTTGCGTTTTTTGTTAACGCGATTGTCAATGGGACTTTCTAATGTTAAAAACGCAACGCAATGCACCAAAAACGCAATTGCGTTGCATTTTTAACATTAGAAAGTTCCATTGACAACCGTGTTAACAAAAAATGCAAACGCAAGTGTGTGGGAGCCCTTAGACGCAATCTTTTCATACGCCTACTCTGTGCTAAAACCACGCTCACATGAACGAGGCCTTAGAGTAATCTAAGAAGTGACATGACCATCTTGGATCACCAGAGCAGGTGCAGCGTCCCGTAGGGTGACCCCGGACACAGGGCGTACGTTGAGGAGCTGCGAGGGTAAGATGGTTACTTGTCACGACGGCACTTACCACGCTTCCTCCCAGAGGGATGCACATAGCCTCGGCCAGGGCAGCGCTGAGCCTCTTTCGGACACCCCTTGGATGCCCAATAAACTTGAGAACAGGTATAGGGGTTGTCACGGGTGACGCCACCATTTTGTTACCCAATGGAGAGACCCCTGGTGGTGAGTAAATGAGCTGCAGACTTGTATAACGTACATCAGGTCCCTGGGAACGGCTAGGGCCTGGCAAAACTTAACTTGCAAATAAACACTGGGCGGAAGGCACAATTTACAGAAAATTGACGTACAGGCAGACAACAAGAGGATAGTACCTCTACACGGTAATCCCAGGCACAGGACGGCCACGTAGGAAAAGTAGAATTAAAGTACCTCTACTTGGTGATCTCAAGGCACAGGGCGACCGCGTAGAACAAGCAGTAGGGGAGTACCTCTGCACAGGGAATTGGCCTTGACTCACTACTAGAGATGAGCGAGCGTACTCGGAAAAGCACTACTCGCTGGAGTAATTTGCTTTATCCGAGTACCGCTGTGCTCGTCCCTGAAGATTCGGGTGCCGCTGCGGCTGACAGGTGAGTCGCAGCGGGGAGCAGGGGAGAGCGGGCGGGAGAGAGGGAGAGAAAGATCTCCCCTCCGTTCCTCCCCGCTCTCCCCTGCAGCTCCCTGCTCCGTGCCGGCACCCGAATCTTCAGGGACGAGCACAGCGATACTCGGATAAAGCAAATTACTCGAGCGAGTAGTGCTTTTCCGAGTACGCTCGCTCATCCCTACTCACTACCAACACGCTCACGCTCTCTCTCTTTTGGGACTCTCACTCCTCCATTGTGACTGTCACAGAAGATCAGGAACCGCTCTTTCTCCTCATTCTTCACCACATGGGAGTTGAACGTTCCCCCATGTGGCTGGCACTCTCAATAACCCAGAAGCAATGGACCTTAAACACACCTAAAACGCATAATACTTTGCAAGCATCTCCAAGTCTCTTGTAAACACTTAATTCCCCACTTGCTGCAGCTGTGGAATACACATAACAGAATGACTAGACAATTTGCACAGCGCACCTACAAAAACAAGACATGTATGACATTATGGAGGGGGCCAGAAATGGATATACTGGGCCACTACACAGGGTCTCAGGAACTGACAGATTGGTGGCTATATGGTAGTAAAGAGGGCATCAGGTAATATAGGCCCCACTGATCCTGAGACAAAGTTTATTATGGGATGGGAGGGTCGCTTTAAGGGGGCAACCATCTTTCCTATGCTGCTACTCTGCTCTGTTCAGAGATTTATTTTACAGCAGACACAAGGACACGGCAACCTATAATCTGTATAGACATGCTCTGTGACCTGTGCAGAGGTCACTGTGCAGGGAGGGGGAGGAGGTGAGCTACAACCATCACCTATTGTGAATGGTAAATACTGTGTTATCTATATATAGGTGTCACCTTTCATTGTAATCCTACCTGTGATAATAATGAAATAATTGCCCTTTCACACAGGACGATTATTGTTTAGAATCGTTCAGATTCCCACGCCCCCGCGATAATCACTTCTGAACGACTGTCTGCTTACTGTGGATGGAGGTGGGCGGCGGGAGAGCACTCCCCGGGTGGCTCCACCTGCATGCCGGCTGCCCTCTGAGTGATACCAACGATACTCGTTCCTGTGTAACAGATTAGTCTTAGTGCCTGGAGAGGAATATAAGAAGCAGGTTCATGTCACAGGGCATGACATATCAGGTAACCAGGGTATATGCTGGTAGAGATAAGGCCCATTTGGACGGGACAAATGTCGAGCAAACGATGCCCGACACTCATCCCCACAAGTACCCGCTCACGTGCTTTTGCACAGGAGCAAGTATTGTTGCTTCACAGCGGGGCTGCTGGAGGAGATTTCTCTCCTCACGCTCCCCTGCCCCTCTCCATTCACTTAACAAAGCGGCTGTTCATTACTGAACGACTGCTGTTTACACTGAACAATCAGCAATCAGCTCAACTTTCATTGTTTATGCTGCATAAAATTCTGAACGATGATCGTTCAGTGAGTGGGTACTTGCGGGGACGAGTGTCGGGCATCGGTTGCCTGACATTCATCCCGTCTGAATGGGCCTATTGTGTCTTTTTCTCATCCTCTTGTTTATGGAACGAAAAACCTTATAAAAGGGCAAGTTTGCTGGAATGAGGAGACAAGGCACCATTCCATCCTTTGGGACAGTCCAGAGTTTGAGTTTGATCCTCAATGGCTGCCCACTGAGTAGGCTCCTTTAGGAAATGCGAACTGCTCTTACAAGGTTCCCAGCCTGGAGAAGAACATGTGAAGATGGTCTGTGAGAGTCATGTTTACTGGTATGGACATGTATCATTTGAAGGTGTTTGGTAATAGGACTTCACCCTGATGATTAAGGAAGCTATGTTCTGTACTCAAAGGGGGTTTCTGGGACTAAAGTATTATTGATGACCTATCCTCAGGATAGGTCATCAATATCAGATCGCTAGACCACACTGATCTGCTGATTGAAGAGTGTGTAGTGCTCGGATGAGTATTGCGGCCTCTTCTAAGACCTGTAACATCACATTCATCGATCACATGGCCTGAAAGCAGTTCAGTCCCATTTAAGTGAATGCGACTAAGCTGTAATACCAGGCACAACCACTATGAAACGTATGGCGCTATGCTGACCGAAGTGCCATTGCCATTTCAGATAGTTGATCGGTGGGGTTCTTGGATGGTGGACCCCTACTGACCTGATACTGATAATCTATCCTGATGTCATCAATATTGGAGTCCTGGAAAATCCCTTTAACGGTCTAAGTTTTTTTCTGTACTGTTTACTGTCTTTGATTGCTTTAGCTGCATGAGAATCAAATAAATCTGCTTGAGTAATGGATCAGACTCCTCTCTTCATTCAGTGCATAGAGGACCATGTGACACATGCACTGAGTACCCACTTCCTGGGTAGACAGTAGTAGAATGCACACCCTTGTACTTACCATAGCGGCTCCAGTGCTTTATATAACCTGACAGGTTCCATTTAAAACCTAATATACTGCCTGTATTCACCACTAAGAGGCGCACAGTAGCTTACTGCAAGCTGCCCAATTAATAAGTTTTGTATTTATATGACAATGTTATTAATATCTCTAAATGATATCATTTCAAGAAAATCTAAGGATTTGAGGACTATAAAGTCCTATGATAAAACCCATATTTCAACTTTGTGTGGCAAGTCTTCATCATGCATATTTCATGTCTTTATTAGCTCTGTATTAGTTCCCTACTAGAGATGAGCGAGCGTACTCGTCCGAGCTTGATACTCGTTCGAGTATTAGGGTGTTCGAGATGCTCGTTACTCGTGACGAGTACCACGCGGTGTTCGAGTTACTTTCACTTTCATCTCTGAGACATTTGCGCGCTTTTCTGGCCAATAGAAAGACATGGAAGGCATTACAACTTCCCCCTGCAACGTTCAAGCCCTATACCACCCCCCTGCAGTGAGTGGCTGGGGAGATCAGGTGTCACCCGAGTATTAAAATCTGCCCCGCCCGCGGCTCGCCACAGATGCATGCTGACATAGATCAGGGACAGTGCTGCTGATGCTGCTGCTGCTATAGGGAGAGCGTTAGGAGTTATATTAGGCTTCAAGAACCCCAACGGTCCTTCTTAGGGCCACATCTAACCATGTGCAGTAGTGTGGAGGCTGCTTTTAGCAGTGTTGCACCATTTTTTTTTTTTTGTATATCGGGCGTGCAGACCATTGCGTCCTCAGTCTGCAGTCATTTTACTCAGTATAGGGGCAGTACTGGTGAGGCAGGGACAGTGGGAAAGGTGAAAGAGATATACTGGCTATATAGGCAGTGGGCTTTTTAAAAAAAAAATTGGGGAAAAATACTATATTTGGGCTGCCTGTGACCGTCTTCAGTGTACTGCGTGTCTGCTGGGGGTAGTAGTCCTAATTAATACGCAGCTAAGCGTTACAGCAGGCTTGCACAAAATTGTTTCCTGGCTCTGCTGTGCCCGTTACATCACCGCCGTCATAGCGCCAGAGGGAAACAGTATACATAATATACGCTGCATACAGTTTCTGACTGCTGTTTCAGCTCACCATTTAAAAAAAGGGAAGCCAAATACTTTAAGGCGTACCACTGCCCTTTGGCGACTTGACTGCGTCTGCGCTATGAATTCCACTAGCTCAGTCATACGCACCTACGTCACAGTGCAGGCGTGCGCAAAATTGTTTCCTGGCTCTGCTGTCTCCGTTACATCACCTCCGTCATCCCGCCAGAGGGAAACAGTATACATTATATACGCTGCCTACAGTATCTGCTGTATCAGCTCAGCATTTAAAAAAATAGAAGCAAAATACTTAAGGCCTACTACTGGCCTTTGGCCACTTGAGTGCTTCTGCGCTGTGAATTCAACTAGCTCAGTCATACGCACCTACGTCTCACTACAGGCGTGCGCAAATTTTTTTCCTGGCTCTGCTGTCTCCGTTACATCACCGCCGTCATAGTGCCAGAGGGAAACAGTATACATAATATACGCTGCCTACAGTATCTGTCTGCTGTATCAGCTCAGCATTTAAAAAAAGGGAAGCAAAATACTTAAGGCCTACTACTGGCCTTTGGCCACTTGACTGCTTCTGCGCTGTGAATTCCACTAGCTCAGTCATACGCACCTACGTCTCACTACAGGCGTGCGCAAAATTGTTTTCTGGCTCTGCTGTCTCCGTTACATCACCGCCGTCATCCCGCCAGAGGGAAACAGTATACATAATATACGCGGCCTACAGTATCTGTCTGCTGTATCAGCTCAGCATTTAAAAAAATAGAAGCAAAATACTTAAGGCCTACTAGTGGCCTTTGGCCACTTGACTGCTTCTGCGCTGTGAATTCCACTAGGTCAGTCATACGCACCTACGTCTCACTACAGGCGTGCGCAAAATTGTTTCCTGGCTCTGCTATCTCCGTTACATCACCGCCGTGATAGCGCCAGAGGGAAACAGTATACATAATATACGCTGCATACAGTATCTGTCTGCTGTACCAGCTCAGCATTTAAAAAAAAGGGAAGCCAAATACTTAAGGCGTACCACTGCCCTTTGGCAACTTGACTGCGTCTGCGCTGTGAATTCCACTAGCTCAGTCATACGCACCTACGTCTCACTACAGGCGTGCGCAAAATTGTTTCCTGGCTCTGCTGTGCCTTCCGTAAGCGAAGTCAGCCTCCAACCACAGGCGAATAAGCGGCACATTTAATTACAGCGTTCTGTTTCTGCTCTACTCGTAATACACCATGCTGAGGGGCAGGGGTAGGCCTAGAGGACTTACGCAGGCGAGGACGCGGAGGCCCAAGTCAGGGTGTGGGCACAGGCCGAGCTCCTGATCCAGGTGTATCGCAGCCGACTGCTGCGGGATTAGGAGAGAGGCAAGTTTCAGGGGTCCCCAGATTCATCTCACAATTAAAGGGTCCACGCGGTAGACCTTTATTAGAAAATGAGCAGTGTGAGCAGGTCCTGTCGTGGATTGCAGAAAGTGCATCCAGCAATCTATCGACCACCCAGACTTCTACGCCGTCCACTGCTGCAACTCTGAATCCTCTGGCTGCTGCTCCTCCTTCCTCCCAGCCTCCTCACTCCGTTACAATGACACATTCTGAGGAGCAGGCAGACTCCCAGGAACTGTTCTCGGGCCCCTGCCCAGAATTGGCAGCAATGGTTCCTCTCCCACCGGAGGAGTTTGTCGTGACCGATGCCCAACCTTTGGAAAGTTCCCGGGGTCCGGGGGATGAGGCTGGGGACTTCCGGCAACTGTCTCAAGAGCTCTCAGTGGGTGAGGAGGACGATGACGATGAGACACAGTTGTCTATCACTCAGGTAGTAGTAATTGGAGTAAGTCCGAGGGAGGAGCGCACAGAAGATTCGGAGGAAGAGCAGCTGGACGATGAGGTGACTGACCCAACCTGGTTTGCTACGCCTACTGAGGACAGGTCTTCAGAGGGGGAGGCAAGTGCAGCAGCAGGGTTGGAAGAGGCAGTGCGGTGGCCAGGGGTAGAGGCAGGGCCAGACCGAATAATCCACCAACTGTTTCCCAAAGCGCCCCCTCGCGCCATGCCACCCTGCAGAGGCCGAGGTGCTCAAAGGTCTGGCAGTTTTTCACGGAGAGTGCAGACGACCGACGAACTGTGGTGTGCAAGGTTTGTCGCGCCAAGATCAGCCGGGGAGCCACCACCACCAGCCTCACCACCACCAGCATGCGCAGGCATATGATGGCCAAGCACCCCACAAGGTGGGACGAAGGCCGTTCACCGCCTCCGGTTTGCACCACTGCCTCTCCCCCTGTGCCCCAACCTGCCACTGAGATCCAACCCCCCTCTCAGGGCACAGGCACGACCGTCTCCCGGCCTGCACCCACACCCTCACCTCCGCTGTCCTTGGCCCCATCCAGCAATGTCTCTCAGCGCAGCGTCCAGCCGTCGCTAGCGCAACTGTTTGAGCGCAAGCACAAGTACGCCGCCACGCACCCGCACGCTCAAGCGTTAAACGTGCACATAGCCAAGTAGATCAGCCTGGAGATGCTGCCGTATAGGCTTGTGGAAACGGAGGCTTTCTGAAACATGATGGCGGTGGCGGCCCCGCACTACTTGGTTCCCAGTCGCCACTACTTTTCCCGATGTGCCGTCCCAGCCCTGCACGACCACGTCTCCCGCAATATTGTACGCGCCCTCACCAACGCGGTTACTGCCAAGGTCCACTTAACAACGGACACGTGGACAAGCACAGGCGGGCAGGGCCACTACATCTCCCTGACGGCACATTGGGTGAATTTAGTGGAGGCTGGGACCGAGTCAGAGCCTGGGACCGCTCACGTCCTACCCACCCCCAGAATTGCGGGCCCCAGCTCGGTGCTGGTATCTGCGGCGGTGTATGCTTCCTCCACTAAACCACCCTCCTCCTCCTCCTCCTCCTCCTACGCATCCTCTGTCTCGCAATCAAGATGTGTCAGCAGCAGCACGTCGCCAGCAGTCGGTGTCGCACGACGTGGCAGCACAGTGGTGGGAATTCACAGAAAAGGGCAGTTGAAGTCAAGCTAAGGAAAGTAAAGCCCAATTCACAGACGTGACTTTCACTAAAACTATAAATTTTTATTATCAGATAATGTTAAAACACAAATAGTAGGCACAACACTAACAACACAAATAGACCAGGTATATTAAACCACTTCTTAATATTTATTATAAGGAGTGGTAATCACCGGTGGTAGCCTGGAGTATGTTATGACACTCGATAAATATTTAATTTAAAATGACAAACACTCCACCAAGACAAGGTTCAAAAACAAAAAGGTAAGGGAGGGGGGAGTTCGAGCTGTTGAAATGTTGGCTCTTTAACTCATATTCTGTGTGAGTCTATCGGAATCCTTTGAACTCTCTAATCCCCACTCAACCACCGCACTGAATCGTGTTAGGGGATCAACTTTTTCGTGACTTGCATCGGACGTATGGGATTAAATGCAAATACATTAATTTTGTCCCGTAAGTCCTATATGGGAAAAATCCCAAACAAGATGTTATAGCACAGTAATCGGACACCGGTATTTTAAGTTCTAAATCACCCAAAACACACGATTTAGTGGAGGCTGGGACAGAGTCAGAGCCTGGGACCGCTCACGTCCTACCCACCCCCAGAATTGCGGGCCCCAGCTCGGTGCTGGTATCTGCGGCGGTGTATGCTTCCTCCACTAAACCACCCTCCTCCTCCTCCAACGCAACCTCTGTCTCGCAATCAAGATGTGTCAGCAGCAGCAGCACGTCACCAGCAGTTGGTGTCGCGCGGCGTGGCAGCACAGTGGTGGGCAATCGTCAGCAGGCTGTGCTGAAACTACTCAGCTTAGGAGAGAAGAGGCACACGGCCCACGAACTGCTGCAGGGTCTGACAGAGCAGACCGACCGCTGGCTTTCGCCGCTGAGCCTCCAACCAGGCATGGTCGTGTGTGACAACGGCCATAACCTGGTGGCGGCTCTGCAGCTCGGCAGCCTCACGCACGTGCCATGCCTGGCCCACGTCTTTAATTTGGTGCTTCAGCGGTTTCTGAAAAGCTACCCACGCTTGTCAGACCTGCTCGGAAAGGTGCGCCGGCTCAGCGCACATTTCCGCAAGTACAACACGGACGCTGCCACCCTGCGGACCCTGCAACATCGGTTTAATCTGCCAGTGCACCGACTGCTGTGCGACGTGCCCACACGGTGGAACTCTACGCTCCACATGTTGGCCAGGCTCTATGAGCAGCGTAGAGCTATAGTGGAATACCAACTCCAACATGGGCGGCGTAGTGGGAGTCAGCCTCCTCAATTCTTTACAGAAGAGTGGGCCTGGTTGGCAGACATCTGCCAGGTCCTTGGAAACTTTGAGGAGTCTATCCAGATGGTGAGCGACGATGCTGCAATCATTAGCGTCACCATTCCTCTGCTATGCCTCTTGAGAAGTTCCCTGCAAAGCATAAAGGCAGACGCTTTGCGCTCGGAAACGCAGGCGGGGGAAGACAGTATGTCGCTGGATAGTCAGAGCACCCTTATGTCTATATCTCAGCGCGTTGAGGAGGAGGAGAAGGAGGGGGAAGAGCATGAGGAGGAGGGGGAAGAGACAGCTTGGCCCTCGCGTTTCACGCATTCTGGCCACTACGGATTACTGGGTGTACACACTGCTTGACCCACGGTATAAGGAGAACCTTTCCACTCTCATACCTGAAGAGGAAAGGGGTTCGAGAGTGATGCTATACCACAGGACCCTGGCGGACAAACTGATGGTAAAATTCCCATCCGACAGCGCTAGTGGCAGAAGGCGCAGTTCCGCGGCCCAGGTAGCAGGGGAGGCGCGGAGATCAGGCAGCATGTACAGCACAGGCAGGGGAACACTCTCTAAGGCCTTTGCCAGCTTTATGGCTCCCCAGCAAGACTGTGTCACCGCTCCCCAGTCAAGGCTGAGTCGGCGGGAGCACTGTAAAAGGATGGTGAGGGAGTATGTAGCCGATCGCACGACCGTCCTCGGTGACGCCTCTGCCCCCTACAACTACTGGATGTCGAAGCTGGACACGTGGCCTGAACTCGCGCTGTATGCCCTGGAGGTGCTTGCTTGTCCTGCGGCTAGCGTCTTGTCAGAGAGGGTGTTTAGTGCGGCTGGGGGAATCATCACGGATAAGCGTACCCGCCTGTCAACTGACAGTGCCGACAGGCTTACACTCATAAAGATGAACAAAGCCTGGATTTCCCCAGACTTCTCTTCTCCACCAGCGGACAGCAGCGATACCTAAGCAATACGTAGGCTGCACCCGCGGATTGAAGCATCGTTCTCTATCACCATCAAAAACGGGGACCTTTTAGCTTCATCAATCTGTGTATAATATTCATCCTCCTCCTCCTGCTCCTCCTCCTGAAACCTCACATAATCACGCCGAACGGGCAATTTTTCTTAGGCCCACAAGGCTCAGTCATATGACTTTAGTAAACAATGTTTATACGTTTCAATTCTCATTAAAGCGTTGAAACTTGCACCTGAACCAATTTTTATTTTAACTCGGTCCACACGGAGTTGAAACTGCATGTGTCCACTTCTAAAGAACCCCAGTCTGACTGGGGCATGCAGTGTGGGCCGAAGCCCACCTGCATTAAACCTGACGTTACCTCAGCTGTGATGGGCACTGCAATGGGATTTATTTATGTACCGCTGGTGGGTTCCAGGGAGCCACCCATGCTGTGGGTCCACAGGGACTTCACAATAGGGAGTTGTACCTGCCTGTGTCTACTTATAAAAAAACCCAGTGTGACTGGGGCATGCAGTGTGGGCCGAAGCCCACCTGCATTTAATCTGACGTTAGCTCTGCTATCCAGGGCACTGGAATGGGATACATTTATGTACAGCCGGTGGGTTCCAGGGAGCCACCCATGCTGTGGGTGCACACGGAATTCCCATTGCGAAGTTGTACCTGCCTGTGACTATTTATAAAAAAACCCGGTCTGACTGGGGCATGCAGACACCTTGACAGAATGAATAGTGTGTGGCACATGGGTTCCCCATTGCTATGCCCATGTGTGCAGCTCCTGATGGAGGTGGCACAGGATTGGATTTGTCATTGCTTCTGTACAGCATTATGGGCTATCGCCCCACCCCTTTTAAAGAGGGTCGCTGCCCAGCCGTGCCAACCCTCTGCAGTGTGTGCCTGCAGTTCCTCCTCATGGCAGACGCGCTTATAAATAGACATGAGGGTGGTGTGGCATGAGGGCAGCTGAAGGCTGCGCAGGGACACTTTATTGTGCGCTGCGGACGCAGGGTCGTACGAGGGTGGGGGGGTGTGGGTGGGCAGCATGTAACCCAGGAGAAGGGGCAGCGGAGTGTCATGCAGGCAATGATTGTGCTTTGTTGGAGGTAGTGTGGTGCTTAGCTAAGGTATGCATTGCTAATGAGGGTTTTTCAGAAGTTAAAATTGTTGGGAGAGTGGGGGGGGGGGGGGCACTCTTGCCGCTATTGTGGCTTAATAGTGGGACCTGGGAACTTGAGATGCAGCCCAACATGTAGCCCCTCGCCTGCCCTATCCGTTTCTGTGTCGTTCCCATCACTTTCTTGAATTGCCCAGATTTTCACAAATGAAAACCTTAGCGAACATCGGCGATATAAAAAAATGCTCAGGTCACCCATTGACTTCAATGGGGTTCGTTACTCGAAACGAACCCTCGAGCATCGCGGAAAGTTCGACTCGAGTAACGAGCACCCGAGCATTTTGGTGCTCGCTCATCTCTTTTCCCTACATGAAAGTTCCAAATATGAAGCTAATGTTACTCAATACAGCTATAGAGCTGCATACAGTATATATATATTTATGTCCATATTCCTTATCATTCAGTATTGATATGTATATGTTACGGCACTCTGCCCCCCGAGCGCCAGTTGGGGTGCCCTGATCTCCTGCACCCCCCTGTCCCTGCCTACTTGCCTCGGCCCTGGCTAACCCCAGGCGGACAACTGGGCGGCAGTCCCTGCGCTGGCTAGGGACCTGGCGACTACCTGGATGGAACTACTAACAGGGGACAGAGTGCCGACAGAAGAGGCAGGTGTAACAGACCAACAAAACTACTAGGTGAATCAAGGCTGGAGGTGAAGCTCACAGGCAAACGAAGGATACTGACAAGCAACTAGGACAGACTAGAATAGACCTGACTAGAGGCTAGCAGAACCAATAACTGGCAGTGAGTTCAGGTCACTGCCAGTCTTTTAACTAAAAGCCTCCACCCCGGGGCGGAGAGTGGGAGGAGCCGACTCTCCCACTGTTGCATAAGGGAGGTGGATGAGAGCGGGCGGCACCCTACGGGCGGACACGCCCACGCCGCAGCACGCCGGCTGCTCCACGCTGCTGCACGCTGGCTGCTCCACGCCGCCGGGAGATCCCTGACAGCACAGCTCCGGGACGCCGAAGCCGAGCTCGAAGCGGCGCGCGCCGGCCGCGGGACCCAGCGCCGCCCTGCATGGTAACATTACCCCCCCTCTGACGGGGGACCTCCGGGCCCCCGGAAACTCGACCAGGCTTATCTGGAAAACGACGGTGGAACCGCCGTACCAACACGGGAGCATGAACATCACATGCGGCCACCCAGGAATGATCTTCTGGTGGAAAACCCTTCCAGGCCACCAAGTATTGTAGGATTCCTCGACACCGACGAGAGTCCAGTATCTCCTGGACCTCGTATTCGACTTCATCCCGGACCAGGGTGGGCGGAGGGGGACCGGAGGTGGGTATCACCGAAGGGACAAAAGGTTTCAGCAGCGACTTATGGAATACCCTGTGAACCCTCCATGTGGCTGGCAACCCCAGCTCGTAGGCGAGTGGGTTCACCACACGTGTGATGGCAAACGGCCCCACGTAACGTGGCGCCAGCTTCAAGGACGGGACCCGCAATTTGAGATTTTTAGAAGACAGGTATACCTTCTGTCCCACCCTGTAAGGTTCAGACACAGACAGACTCTTCCCACTGCGCAACTGCATACGGGCCCCCGCTGCCTCCAAGTTTCTCTGCACCTCTTTCCATACTCCCCGAAGCGTATCTGTGGCGTCATCCGCTGCCGGACAGGGCGACGGAGTAGGGATTGCTGTAAGGAAGCGAGGATGCTGACCGTATACACTAAAAAATGGAGACACCCCAGTAGAAGAACAAAGGCGGTTGTTTAGTGCAAACTCTGCCAACGGCAGGAACTCTGCCCACTGGTAAGCCTTTTCGCTGGCAAACAACCGTAAATATTGCACTAAGTCTTGGTTCTTCCGCTCAGTCTGACCATTAGTCTGCGGGTGGAACGCTGACGAGAAGGAAAGCGACGTTCCCAGGTTTCTGCAGAAGGCACGCCAAAACTGCGACACAAACTGAACCCCGCGATCAGATACAATATTTTGGGGAACCCCATGTAGGCGAATTATTTCCTTTACAAAAATCGTGGCAAATTCTTTTGCCGAGGGTAGCTTTTTTAACGCCACAAAATGTGCCATCTTTGAGAACCGGTCGACCACCACTAAGATAGTGGTGCACTTCTGGGATTCTGGTAGGTCAGTGATGAAATCTACTGATAGGTGAGACCAGGGACTGGAAGGAACCGGTAGTGGTCTCAGGGGACCCTCCGGAGGACGCCGCCGACTCTTATTGCGAGCACAGACCGAGCAACCCCTCACAAAGTTGCGGATCTCCTGAGACATGCCTGGCCACCAGAAGTATCGGGAGCAAAGCTCCAGGGTCCCCTGGAACCCTGGATGCCCGGCGAGAGCCGACGAGTGGGACTCATCCATGACTCTAGGGCGTAGGGTCTCTGGCACAAACCATCTGCCCTCCGGCACCCCTGACGGAGCGTCCTGCTGAGCATCCTGTAGTTGAGGGACAAAGTTAGACTCTAACACTGCCACCACCACGCCGGGGGCTAAGATATTCTCGGGAGTCATGGTCCCACTGTCTGGTACCCCGAAACTCCGTGACAGGGCGTCCGCCTTCACGTTCTTCTCTCCGGGGATATATGTCACGACGAAGTTAAACCTGGCGAAGAACAACGCCCACCTGGCTTGACGAGCAGTGAGTCTTTTCGCATTGGCGAGATATACCAGATTCTTGTGATCAGTATATACGGTAATTGGGTGTCTAGCACCCTCAAGATGGTGTCGCCACTCTTCCAGAGCCCATTTGATAGCCAACAATTCACGGTTACCCACGTCGTAGTTGCGCTCTGCTGAATTGAACTTTCGCGAAAAGAACGCACATGGGCTATAGCCAGACCTCCCACTGACTTCCTGCGACAATACTGCTCCTGTCCCCACTTCCGACGCGTCTACCTCAATAAAAAAGGGTAGTAGTGCGTCCGGCTGTATTAGCACCGGGGCAGTCGTGAATGCCTTTTTTAAACGGCTAAAGGCCTCAAGGGCTGCAGGCGACCACTTACCCAAGTCAGCCCCCTTCTTGGTCAAGTCGGTCAGAGGTTGAGCAATAACTGAGTAATTTCTAATGAATTTGCGGTAGAAATTTGCAAAACCTAAGAACCGCTGGAGAGCCTTGAGGTTGTCGGGTCTGACCCATTGGGAGATTGCTGCTACTTTATCAGACTCCATCTGAATCTCTGTGGGGGAAATTACATAACCAAGGAAGGATACTTGTTTAGAGCCAAATGTACATTTCTCTAATTTGACAAAAAGTTGATACTCGCGCAAACGGGTCAGGACTAACCTCAGGTGCCGCACATGTGAATCCCAGTCAGGTGAGTACACCAGGATGTCGTCCAGATAAATGACCAGAAATACCCCCAGGAAGTCGTGGAAGACTGCGTTCATAAAACCCTGAATCACAGCGGGGGCATTACAGAGTCCAAAAGGCATGACCAGACATTCAAAATGTCCTAACGGGGTGTTGAACGCTGTCTTCCATTCATCTCCCTCTCTGATGCGAATTAAATTGTAAGCCCCCCTTAAGTCCAGTTTGGAGAACCAGTGAGCCCCCACCACCTGATTCAACAAGTCAGGAATTAGGGGCAAGGAGCACTGGTTCTTCACAGTGATTTTATTCAAGGCCCGATAATCCACACAAGGCCTTAGTGTCCCGTCCTTCTTCTCTACTAAGAAGAGACCTGCCCCGGCAGGGGACCTGGACGGCCGGATATGTCGGTTGGCCAGAGCTTCCGAGACATAGGACTTGAGGGCTTCGTGCTCACGACCGGACAGATTGAAAATGGCTCCCTTAGGGATGGGACCGTCGGGAATCAGGTCGATACCACAGTCCCACTCCCTATGAGGGGGCAGAGCCTTAGACAGTCGTTTGGAGAACACATCCTGAAAGTCTGACAAATACTCCGGAATGAGCACCGTATCTGCGGAGCACACAGCTATGGTAGACAGGTGATTGTGACACGATGACCCCCAATGAGTCAATTCCCGGGTGGACCAATCAAATTGGGGGTTGTGCAGTGCCAACCAGGGCATACCAAGCACCACATCAACCGACATTTTTTCCATAACCAAGAAAGACAGTTCTTCCGAGTGGAGGACCCCCACCGTGAACTGTAATCTTGGGGTCCTCCATCGTACCAAGCCTGTAGAGAGAGGGGTGGTATCAATGCTGGTAAAATGAATTGGCGTCTTCAACGCCACAAATTCCGCCATCAGAGAGCGGACAAAACCCAGACTTATCAAGTTAGCGGCTGCTCCGGAATCAATAAACGCCCGCCCTGATCGGGAAAAATCCCAGAATCTAACATGACACGGTACCAAAAGTTTAGGAAGTACCTGAAGTCCTAGGCGATCCTCCCTGCAATCGCCTAGGACTCGGAGTTTTCCGCCGGTTCCGGCTGCGGGCGTTGAGACCTCAGTGGGCAGGTTATCACCCGATGTCCAGCTTTCCCGCAGTAGAGGCAGAGACGATGCAACAAACGGATCCGGCGTCGCTCTTTGGGGTCCAGCGGGTCCACCTCCATCGGCTCGGGCGCAGAGACTGGTAAGGAGGAGGAGGGACCAGGGCCACTGACCTCCCTGACTCTACGGGTCTGCCTGTCCTGCTTCCTAGACCTGAGCCTCCTATCTGCTCTCACCGCTAGCTCCATAGCCTCCCTTAAGGACCTGGGAACGGGATGGGAAATTAACAGGTCTTTAACTGCGTCCGAGAGGCTCTGCAGAAAAACGTCCTTCAGCGCGCTATCGTTCCATGTCGTATCCCCCGCATAGCGTCTGAAGTTGGAGCAATAATCCTCCACACACGACAACCCCTGCCGCAGCGCCAACAACCGTGAAACCGCCAACCCCGCTCGGTCCGGTTCGTCGAAGATACCCCCGAGTTCCTGAAAAAAGGAGTCCACGGACTGCAGGCAGGAGGAACCCTCGGGGATGGAGAAAGCCCATGTCTGTGCCGAGCCCCGCAGCAGGGACATTATCAGCCCGACCCTCTGAGCCTCCGACCCGGAAGAACGGGGACGCATGCGAAAAAACAGGCGACACGCCTGTCGGAAAACAAAAAACTTGTTCCTCTCCCCAGAAAACACCTCGGGAAGAGGGCACTTGGGTTCGGCGCTGGTTGAGGCGTCCGACCCCTGCGACACCCCCCGCTGCTCCTGGGCCACCATGCGGGCGGATAAATCCTGGATCACAGGCACCAGGGCCTGCAGCTGGTTCGCGAGGGAACTGATCGCCTCCATGACAAAAACGGTTTTAAAGGGCCAGTTATTATGTTACGGCACTCTGCCCCCCGAGCGCCAGTTGGGGTGCCCTGATCTCCTGCACCCCCCTGTCCCTGCCTACTTGCCTCGGCCCTGGCTAACCCCAGGCGGACAACTGGGCGGCAGTCCCTGCGCTGGCTAGGGACCTGGCGACTACCTGGATGGAACTACTAACAGGGGACAGAGTGCCGACAGAAGAGGCAGGTGTAACAGACCAACAAAACTACTAGGTGAATCAAGGCTGGAGGTGAAGCTCACAGGCAAACGAAGGATACTGACAAGCAACTAGGACAGACTAGAATAGACCTGACTAGAGGCTAGCAGAACCAATAACTGGCAGTGAGTTCAGGTCACTGCCAGTCTTTTAACTAAAAGCCTCCGCCCCGGGGCGGAGAGTGGGAGGAGCCGACTCTCCCACTGTTGCATAAGGGAGGTGGATGAGAGCGGGCGGCACCCTACGGGCGGACACGCCCACGCCGCAGCACGCCGGCTGCTCCACGCTGCTGCACGCTGGCTGCTCCACGCCGCCGGGAGATCCCTGACAGCACAGCTCCGGGACGCCGAAGCCGAGCTCGAAGCGGCGCGCGCCGGCCGCGGGACCCAGCGCCGCCCTGCATGGTAACAGTATAATTTTCCTAATTGTACATAATGGTGTGACCATAAAAGACTGACAACATATGCAGCCTTTTACTTTGATCTGTATTTGACACTGAGACAAGAGCTATCAGGCACATGAGTGTGATATAGAAATATTGATAAAGTTTCCCCCAACTATCCATATCAATTTGCCGTTTAGGACCCTGGGAAAGCTGAGTGGACTCAATATTGATTTCCCCCCTCCTCCCTTTCAACTGCCAGGCCTTTGATGTACCTGTGGCCATAGGAAGTCCTTTGTTCAGGTGGCAATAAACTTAAGGCAGAGACAGATAGATGCTAATTGACCCCCCTGCAATGAGGCTTAACACTTCGGGTAGTTCTCGCAGACTCCCTGTCACCAAAAGTTAGACTAATGGAGGATCTCTTAATAAAGATTATTAGTCGTTCAAAGATCCTATCCTGATATGAGGTATATTTTTGGAATTGGTCTGGCAAGCTGATCAAAACGCATCCACATGCATCGAGGTGCGGCCCCCCCGAACACCTTGAAATGGCATATCTGCGTACCTGGGTATAATTTACATGTCATGCTTAGCATCTATGGATAGGTACATTCCTAATATTAAACATGATGGCCATATCTTCCCCATTGGAGAGCCTCCAAGTAAAATATGGCCGAAATATAAAATCAGGGTTCCCCACAGATTCTCCCCGCATATACTTAACCCACCTTGATGATGTGAGAAAAAGGCCAGCGGGGGTGTGCTTCTGCGGAAGCTTTAAAACTAAGTGGATTCCCTACCCAAATTGTCAGACCTTCAGAGATATGCACAGCGTAACGACCATCCCATTTTTGCGTTCAGTGACTCTGCACAAGATCAGAACCTTGGGCCATGTATGCCAAATCTGATATTGTTCTTTTATTTTTTCCTGTTTACTTTAAAATTCTGTATTGTTTTTATACCTGTATACCCTTATACTCCCATTTAACAGCCTTTTTTGCATTTCATATATATATATCTGCTAGTTTTTTTAGAATAAACCTGCAATTTATTAGTCAGCCTTGTCCGTTTTAAAACAAACGATAAGTTCGGAAGATTGTGTTCATAATTCATAGTCCGGGTCCCAGCTTCCCTTAACAGCTGCTGGTGGCAGCATGTAGGTGCGCAGCGTTGCAGAGTGCTGGACTGAATCAGGTGGTGATTTGAGTTTTCGCTTTGCATGCGTGCAGAAGCCTTGGAAAGCTGGGTCCAAATCAACCTATATTCTAACAACCACATGCTTCCAATCCTGCTAGTGTGATCGATCAAGGCTCTGGCGTGGCAAGCTGTCACAGCGGCGAGAACACTTAGAGTAGTCGATCCATGACAAATTGGCGATAGAAGTGAGATGGATCGGTCCCCTCTCTCTCCCATGACAATGAGGAGATATTTCTGTCCCACACTGCATGATGCCACTGTACTATTTACAGCCACAGTGCTCTTTATGCCATCTGCAGTCAGGGCCAGTAATGAGCAAACTTTTGAAAAGTTTGGTCAGCCAGTTTCCTGAACTTTCGAAAAAAAAATCAGCTGTATTGCCCTCATACAGGTAACAGCTCTGGTGACAGTGCCCTATTTAAAATCCAGGGATAGGATTTTCAGTCACAGCTGTCCTTAATGCACACATGAGTTTATGAGTGTTATGGTCAGGAGCGAGTTCAGAGTCTCGTGTTGTAAGCAGAGTGGGCAGATAGTGTGGTCTAGGAAAGCCAAGGGTAGGTATCTGTTGCAGTACAAGGGAGCAGGCAGGTAGCGTAGTCAGGATTAAGCCAGAGGTCGATAAAGGTAGGTAGCTGCAATCATGTAAGGAGGAGCAGAAGTAGAAGAGGTTGACTAAAGGCAAGGAGCACAATAATAACGCATTGAGGGAGGGGCAGAGAAAGGGCTTTATAGGAAGTCCAATCAGTTTGGGATGGAGCTAATAAGGAGTTGGGTTGCGAGAACAAGGAACTGGGCAAAGTTAAGCAAAGGAGCCGCTCACTAGGGAGAGACACACTGCCTGGAGCACAGGAGTTCCCAGGTTCGAACCCTGACAATAAGCTTTTATAAAAGAACTGCCCCAAATGATGTGGTCAGACTGAACAGCCTGCCACACAGACAGAGTACCTCTTGTTATTTCACTAGTGACCTGAAGATCTGTGGATGGGATCAATCTTGACAAGAAAATAAAAAAGTTGGTCATTACCTTCACCTCTAACACCAGTTATCTTTGCTTATTCCTTTTCTCTATGAACCTCAAAAAGAAGCTTTGCTGCCTTGGCTCTCACTGAGAGTCCTCACATTTAGATAGATCTTTAATATAGTAAAATGTAATACCAGAAAAGAAAGTAGGAAACATTACATTGCTCCATAAGTTGACCTTTAGACAACAATATAGATGGTTAATTAAGAAACTTAAAGGGGTTGTCTCGAGGCAACAGTGATTTTTTTTTTTTGCCCAGTCCCCCTTCTTAAGCATACAATACTATGCACCAGTGAAAATGGCTTTTAAAGCAGGTTTCTACTCACAGTTCTTGTGTTTCATCAACTTATAAAACGTTTCCCAAAGATGGCCACCGGTTCTTTTCCCAAGGATGCACTGTGGTTTTCTCCCATGGTGCACCGCGGGTCTTCTCCCATGGTGCACCATGGGCTCTGTGCGTTCCATTGCCGATTCCAGCCTCCTGATTGGCTGGAATCGGCACACGTGACGGGGCGGAGCTACGCAATGACATGTAGAAGGGGGCGGAGCCAGAACGCCACTCGTGCCCGGACGAACCAGAAGAAGAAGACCCTTCTGCGCAAGTGCGTCTAAAAAAGCAAGCAGACTGCGAAATTAGACGGAGCCATGGAGACGTGGACGCTAGCAACGGAGCAGGTAAGTGAATAACTTCTGTATGGCTCATATTTAATGCACGATGTACATTACAAAGTGCATTAATATGGCCATACAGAAGTGTATGACCCCACTTGCTTTCGCGAAACAACTCCTTTAATTTTGCTTTGAGCAAAAGCAGTTGGCTTCCTTCTCTCTTCAAAACTCCCACCAAATTACTTTCTAGGTTCTATGGTCTATTGTTTGTCTTCGTTTCACCTTGTCCTTCTATTTATATTCGAGGCGGGCAGAATCTACGGCGGAAGGATGCTAGAGGACAGAGGCCTCATGGAATCTGGGGTGTAAAAGGGTTAATGGCTTTGGTATGGCTGTTGATGGTATGGGTTGAATCTAAAGGTTTGGAGGGTGGAGGATCTTTTCTCTAACCTGTTTTATTGGGTCATTTCAGGGGCAGCTGGAACATGAAGAAGTTGCTATGGAAGATGGAAAGCCCTGGTGATGGAGAGTGATTGGGCTAAAGAAAATGGCAGGACGCTATCATGAGAGTGTGTTCTGGAATGCAGGGACCTAGCAAGAGGAGGTGATTAATGGAGGTGACAAGTGGGAGAGGATAACAGTTATTATAAGGAGGTGCTGGAAGCATTGGAAGTTATGTCGCCCGCTTACTGCGAGTGGACATAAAGGTTTATTAAAAGGACTTTGGTGGTGTAGACTGGAGTATGTATGACTAAGTCTACAGGTTATATGCTATTTGATTATATTATATTTGCTGGGTAGACTCGAGGAGGACGGACTGAGTCTACGTGTTATATATTTTATTATATGTAATGTTATTTTAAGCCCATTTAAATAAATGCCGCGGCTTTTTAATCCAAGTTCGGACTTCGTGTGTATTTATTTCAGGTTTAAGATACAAAATATTTGAAACATAAGATTCCATGAATTAAACAAGACAATTGAAATAAATGACATGTAGTTTACCTTTAAGCATACCCACAGCTTCTCCGGCTGTGTTAGAATCTAGGGGAATTTCTTTAACCCATTTAGGACCAGGCACTGTAAATTTACGGCACCTCGTCCTGGGCTTAAAGCCCAGCCGTATGTAAAATGATGGCGGGGATTTAAGCCTCCTGCTCTGCAATCAATCAGAGGAAGGATGGGTTATCAACTGTTAGTGACAGCTGATAACTCGGAGGAGAAGGCAGGAGGGGGTTTTAACCCTTTCTGTCTTCTCCTTCTGAGTACATAGCATTTAATGAACGTTATGTACTAAAAAGTGAAAGCAGAAGTGCAACTTCCACTACGGGAGCCCGCAGGTCACGTTAATGTTTTTAAAAAAATCTTTTTTTTAGCTTTTAACCTCTAATAAAACTAAAAAATGGGGAAAAAAGTCAGTGAGAATGTTATCAAAAAATAGCCCTATATCTCACAGAAAAAAAACGCAACAAAAACAATTTTGGTAGCTGAAGGAAAAAAAAATAGGGCAGTAAAAAAGTCACATGGGTAAAATCCCTAAAAAGTGTCTGGTCCTTAAGGTACAAAACATTGACAAGGTGGAATAAGACTCCTTCTTCCTTAAAAGAGCACATTTATCTACTTCTGACAACTGTTGGAGATGCTTCTAAGCATCCGGCACTGTATCGCACTTATGGCTCTCTTGTCCTATGCTTTTGCAATTTTGGAGTTAAGTGAGGCTTTTTGCCAAATAGACACCTGTTTCACCCTACAGTTGATCCTACTTTGTTCCCCTATCTCTCTTTTTAGACCCTCAAAGTATAACCTGGTGACTTGGCTGCTAACAGCTGGATTGAAAAATCTATATAGATATGAAGACCCAATGGCGTGGGAAAGAGGTACTAGAGGCTAGTTTATTCCTGTGTGGGGTAGATAGATGACTTTTAGCCGTTTATCATAATATCCTCTTTACCTTTCTTTTCTCTATACAGCCAATAATCTGATCATACAGATGTCAGACACCTCCTTATGGTATCCTACCTGCAAAGCCTTTTTGTCACTTCGGTTTATGACATTGAGCGTACTGACATTCTATGGTTTGTCCTGGCTTGTTGATGGTGTTTGTGTCCCTGGGCATTCTGTTTTGTCATATGTTATAACAGGTGTATCAATGCTTTGCTCTCATAGTGCTCATTTGTTCTGTACTACAAGTAATCTTATTTTGTACTACTACTCTATTGTTAATACACCCACTCTGGTTGTTATGTTTACTATTGTAACAAAAACATGAAACCTTAATAATAATAGATTGAAAAAGAGAAATGCCCCAAAAAACCCAAAATGTGACAGGAGCAAAATATTGTAAAAACCTTTTCAACTGTGTAATGTGAATTCATGTTACCACTAGAGGGCAGATAAACATTGTAAATAGGAACAAACTAGTCGGAAACTTTTAAATCTTTCACGCTGCCCCCTTCAAATCTCTCAAGTTACCTTTGCAGTAAAATATTTTTATATATTTTACAATTTAAAGAGACACTACAAGTTATCAACTTATAAGAACTGGGGTGATGAGTTCAGGGAAGTTACTTTCATACTCGCCTTCTTCCCTAATTTCCAATTGCCTGCCCACAAAGACCTATCCTTAGGATCGGTCATCAATAAATGATCGGCTAGGGTTCGTCGCTCGGGACCCCGACCAATCACCTGAGCAGGTGCATGCTGTCAGCACCGCAAATACACAGAGGTCGGAGCTGAAGCAGCAGAAGTCTTCACACCGACCTCTGTGTAGTGGCCAGTGCCTGTAACTGCAGGCACGGCTCTCATTGACATTAACAGGAGCTGCGCCTGCAGTTACAAGCAGTGGCCACTACACGGAGGTTGGCACGGAGACTTCTGCTGCTTCCACTCTGACCTCCATGTATTTGCCGCACTGACAGCAGATGCCCGCTCAGCTGATCAATCAGGACCCTGAGAGATAGGCCCCAGCCGATCAACTATTAATGACCGATCCTAAGAATAGGTTTTTGTGGGCAGGCAATGGGAAAATGGGGAAGAAGGTGAGTATGAAAGTGACTTTCCTGCATTCAGCACCCCAGTTCTTTTAAGTTGATAACTTTTAGTCCATTTGTACCCCCTTAGTGACCTAACTAATTTAAAAAGTTGCAACATCGCTACAAAACACATGTATGTGAAGCCCATGTTTCACATACAGCAAAAAATATATGCCTAATACCTGTGCCAGAAATTCCTGGTCAACGATATATCCTAATAGGTAACATGCAAGATACTGTCTATATCCATATGAGATCTAGTGATACATGATCACCCCAACAGACATGCAACCTATGGGGACAACTTTCTTATGGAGATTTCTCAACTACTATGTAGAGGCTGAAACCTTTGGGACTACCTTCACATGTATTGGAAGTTCAAATCAATACAAAGCAGTAAGTGCAAAGTTCTGATTAGCTGATACAAAGCTTCAAGAGTAATTGTGCTTTAAAGCTGTGCTGGCCATATTGGCTGGAGGTGTCCAAGGGTTCCTAAAGCCACAACAGGTGCTTAGTCACTAATGGTGCGTTTAGATGTAACGATTATCATTCCAAAAAACGTTCAAATGAACAAAAGTGAACGAAAATAGTTTAGTTTAAAAGCCAACACTTCTCGTGCGTCATTCAGTTTCAGCCGGCCTAAAAATCATCGTCAGCTCGTTGGCTTCTCGTTGCGTTTAATCACTGATCGTTCAGTTTCACATAGGAAACACTGAATGAGAAGAGAACAAGACGTTTACGATTCCCAACGATGATTTGCCTGTCTAAACAGGCTGCACGAATGCAAACAAGCTGGTGATGTGACCAGCTCGTTCGCTTGGGCAACGAGGCTGTATTACCTTTGCAATCAAATTGCATTTAATGCTCCAATATATCTCAAATTAAAAAATGATGTATTTATACATAGTCTTCATAATAAATGTGCTACCATTTTTTAGCCACAGCTCCTAGGTAGACCTACCTGTTTCCATAGTAACAGACTACAAACAAACCCTGTGTAGTCTTATCCTGCAATCATACTCTGTTCCATCTGTCTCATACTAGTCTACTTGTTACCATACATTTGGTTAGTCAGCAAGAATCAGTGGATAGATTTCAGTGTAGATCTTATATGGATATAGACAGTATCTCACACTTTGGGGCCCTTTGATGTTCCAAATTATATATATATATATATATATATATATATATCTTGGCTTGTTTTTCCACCTTTTGATGGTAGGAGCCATTTTTAGTTTTGTTATAGAGCCCTGTGATTACTTTAATCACTTGGCTAAGTGGCAATACCTGCTTGTACAGTAACCAAGACATTCGACGTTGATCAGTTAACAAGCCACTAGATTAGATTCTCTCTGAGCGAGGCTGATATATATATGGATTAATGCAAGAGGATGGCATTAGCAAGGAGATTGTCACAAGTATGAAATGAAACATGTACATCAAAAGGGACTGTTTATGATGGATGGGAGCAGAATGACACAAATGAGCCTCAAGAGATAGAACTTGAGAAGCAGCACTGACAGCCACACTCATGATATATCCCATCCCTGACTCATACAATGGCTAAAGCGGTAGATATGGGAATTTAATGATTATGCAATTATGCAGAGTTTTATTAAGCTGAAAATCACTACTGATGTTTAATGCACGTGAGACGGCAGACAATTAAATGGATTGCCTCCGTTTAGATTGCTCTTTCATGGGATTTCTGAATGTCTAATATTGAAAAATAAACTTTTGGGCAAAATCAACTTGAAGAATTATTTTCCAGGAGTGAACTTTACATCTTACCTGCTTGTAAATTTACCAGGTTGTACTTCATATGGCATCATCAGTCCTATTAAAGTTATGAATGGCTGTCACTGGATACCAGGTAGCGGCGGCATCGGTTATTGCTGATTTCAGACAGGGAGGACTTTCTAAATTTAAGCATAAATGTCTGAACTATCCATATTGTATGCTATAATACTTCATTTTGCCGATCACTTTACCGATCATGAGAACAAAGATCCTGAATGTCTCAAGAATTTGTGTTGCCGTTCTGTCCATTTCAATGGCACTGCCAAGATACTAGAGTTCAAGTGTTTGGCCATGTCTTACAGTTTCATTAAAATTAATTGAGCACCGCTGCGCATTCTCAACTTCCACTCCAGTCATTCATTCTTGTCTTTGGTAGGGTGCTAGTAGTCGGACTCTGCCATTCAGATAGCTAGCTACTATCCTGTGGATAGGAGACAACTTCTGATCTAGGCACAAACCCTTAAGGGCTTATTCACAAGTCTGTATATCGTCTGGATGTGTCCCTTTCTGCAGAGTGCACTGAGCTCCCGCCCCCTCTTTGTCCTTTGCCACTTTTTGCAATGGGAGGTGGCGGGGCAGAACTTAGCTCTGCCCCTGTCCCACCCCTCCCATTGTAAACCTGGCCGATATACGGACGTGTGAATAAACCCTAAAGATCAATGTTTTGGTTGTAAAGGACCAGACACTTTTTAGGCATTTTACCCATGTGGTGGTTTTACTGCAATATTTTTTTTTCTTCAGCTACCAAAATAATTTTTGCAATGGTTTTTTTTCATGACATGTAGGGCTATTTTTAAATTTTTTTTTTTCACTAATTTTTTTTCTATTTTGTAGTTTTATAAGATCTCTTACCCACTTGTGTGTTTTTAACGCTATGATATCGCTGCGGTTTTTAAACGCGATTGTCGGTGGGACTTTCTAATGTTAAAAATGCATCGCACAAAAATCACAAAGCACCAACTTGCGAAACGTTAACATTAGAAAGTCCCACTGACAATCGCATTTAAAAAATGCAGCGTTAAGAAAACGCAAGTGGGTAAGATCCGGTAGGAGTAAATAGCTAAAAAAAGGTTTTTTTTAAAATTCCCAGTTATTTTTAAAATTAGTATATTTATGCTAAAATAAAGGTCCTTGGCTGTGAGTAACAGCCAAGAACCCGTCCTGCTCATAGTTGATTGCAGGAGCTTTAAATAGAGATGAGCGAGCACCAAAATGCTCGGGTCCTCGTTATTTGAGTTGAACTTTTCATAAAGTTCGAGAGCTCTACTCAAATAACGAACCCCATTGACTTCAATGGGAGACTTGAGCATTTTTGTATGTGGGACGCCGGGTGCCTAGCTTTTTTTTTTTTTTTCCTGTGTTCATGTTCTCTTTCTCTCTCTATCTCTGTCTCTCTTCCCTCAGCCAAGCCAGCCACAAACTACCGTTGATGTGCACAGCGTCGCAGCGGGGAGGGATCAAATCTAACACGTCAGCGGCGGGGAGGGGCCAAAACTGGGACTGGGTCGAGCACGGTGTGATGCTCGCTCGAGTAGTGAGCACCATCGAATATGCTAATACTCGAACGAGCATCAAGCTTGGAAGAGTACGTTCACTCAACTCTAGCTTTAAACCCACACCGGGGCTTGGTCCTTAAAGGCTTAAGCTGGGTTCACATAACTTACTTGCCTTATAGGTATAAAAAGTTGTACAATAACTGATTTGCATTGAAATGTATTCCCTATTTTCAGATTGACCAATACATGTCATGACTACATTCGTGTACTCAGGGCCCATGTGACAATTTTTGATATTACAGTCAGTTATCTGCACCTTCATTAGTCCTTTGCATGAACCCTTACATGTTATGGTATGTATAGAAGTAAAGGTTCATATACACCGTTGTATTTGTGGTCTCTATTCTCTATTTATCTGCAAGGAGCTCATATCAAGTTGTCTCCCACTGTATAGTCAACTTTACTGATATGCTATGGGCATCCTATTTATCTGGTCGCAGGTTCTCTGGTCCCTGTCTGGATGAAGACAAAGAACATTATTAATGACAGAGAAATTTGTTGCAGAAAAGTCTGAATAAGGCCGGGCTCATACTGCTATAAGTAGAGGCACTCTATGCGCAAGCACGCAATTTCATGTGTATTTGCTGTGTGCCGCCAATCTCCATACACTATGTTGGCGTGCATGTGCGTATCATACGCACCAAGGTAGTGCATGCCGCAATATTCTTTGCATGAGTAGTATGTGCAAGAAAAAAACACAAGTGTGAGAGGTCCGAAATGAATGGGCTATTGACATGGTGTGTTGTGCGTGCGACGTGCAATGACAATACGGTCATGTGAGGCCTAAAGCAAACACTTCCGTTGCAAATAGTGAGCGTAGAAACTCCTATCTGGTTTATGGTATTTGAAAGAGTCTATTACCTTCGTTGATTTCCAGCCTATTTGGAGTTACTTGAAGTTCTGTAATGAGTTCTATGCAAGGGATCAATAAGTATTTGCGCTTTTTATAACCTCATTCTTTGATATCATCTCAGCTTGGATATTTGCCTGAAAAGACTCATGAAAACTCATGAAATATCGGCTTTTCTGGTTGCTGATTAGCTCTGGTTCTAAAATAGCTGAAAGTAGTATTCTTCAATTAAAAAGGTAGTAGTTTTCTGTATTTTGTAGTTGGGCAGTTAAGATACTCACAGGAGTGGGTGAGGCCCGTGTCGCCAGTCTTTGCAGATTATTATCTGGCAATGCATGCAGATGCTCATACTCTGTGGTCTATATTGGAAAAGTCTGCTCTATACTCTAGAAATCTGCTCCCAATCCACCTGGCAGCGATCCAAGTGTGGTGTGCCATCAAGAACATTACCCAATAACGTGATTTACCCACTCAGGTCTTTCTGTGGTGCAACTCTGTGTTTGTGCATCTCTGTAATTTGAAAAGTATGTTTCTGACTATAAGGGGATGTTTTCAGCAAGATAAAATCTTGCTAAAAAGCGTCTGCACCTCATTGTCCTGAGGCAGGGGGGTCTGATAAATCCAGAGATCCCTGACTGCTGCCTGAGGCCTCGGTCAGACGGGCGTTTTTTTGCGCGATTTGATGCGCATCCGCAAATCGCGTGACCGGGGCCCACGATTCGCTGAAAAATCTGCACCTAGCAGTGTTTTCAGCGAAACGGGCCCGATCAAAGGAGCGCTGTCCGCTGTTCGCCCATTGAATTCAATGGAGCCGGCAATACAGCTCTCAGCTATTGAATGACAGCTGAGAGCTGCCCCTGATTGGTCCCTGCGCTCAGCCAATCAGAGGCAGCACTCACTCACCCATTCATGAATTCAGAAGACATCCGGCAGGGTATTCTTACTGTATATTACTGGCCGCTCTGTTGTAGGGGGGCCTCTCCGGCATGTCACATACCACAGTACTGGCTCTAGCCAGCAGATGGTGCCATTGTAAAATGGCAGAAAGAGAAAGCCCCCTAGGAAACCCAGAATCCAAAATTGGATTGCAAAGGGTTAAGGGCTTCTTCATACGGTTGTGTTTTTGTCATGTTTAAAGTAGTATGAAATATTTTTTCTTCTTTTCTATTGTCTAAACCTGGGGTACATCTTGTGGTCCGAAAAATATGGTATGTTTTGGGGAAACCCTAAGATATTTTGAGCAGCTGAGGGAAGAGTATGGCCTACCCAGATCTTTCTTTAATAGATGCTTGCAACTGAGGTATGCCTTAAATAGTCAATTCCCTGGTGTGGATTGTCCCACGTCACAATACCCATTTATCGCTACTTAGGGCCCACACTGTCTTCTGCACCAGTCATTTCACATACGGAGTGCAGAAATGTGTTCCGGCCTGACCGTGAGTCTCTAGACCCAAACTTGGAATATATTATATGCAAATATGATGCTCCGAGTTCGGGTCCAGAGAACCCATCAGGCCCGGGACACACTTCTGCACTCGGAATGTGAAACGGATAGTGCAGAAGACAGTGTGGTTCGGCCTGTACTCATAGAAGGTCCACATGGGCTTATTTCATCTTTGTATGCATATCTTCTTGGATCTAAAATCTGGTGGTCATGCATAGGTGGTGGGAGCAGATACCAGGAGTCACTGCAGTCACCAATGCTACTTATTCCTTTATCATCTTCAGAAAATGGTACGGCTAACACAAAATAGGTACCATAGGTGTGAGGTTGCACTGTGTTGCCATGTGTGGGTCCTCTATATATTAGGACAAGTACTAAAGGAGCACTGTGTAGTCATGTCTGGGTCCCCTATATATTAGGACAAGTACTAATGGTGCACTGTGTAGCCATGTCTTGTCTCCTATTTTAGGACAAGTACTAAAGGTGCACTATGTAACCATGTTTGGGTCCCCTATATATTAGGACAAGTACTAAGGGTACACTGTGTAGTCAGTTCTGTATCCTCTATATATTACGACAAGTACTAAGGGTGCACTGTGTAGCCATGTCTGCGTCCCCTATATATTAGAACAAGTACTAAGGGTGCACCCTGTAGCAATGTCTGGGTCCCCTATATATTAGGAAAAGTACTAAGGGTGCACTGTGTAGCCGTGTCTGGGTCCCCTATATATTAGGACAAGTACTAATGGTGCACTGTGTAGCCATGTCTTGTCTCCTATTTTAGGACAAGTACTAAAGGTGCACTATGTAACCATGTTTGGGTCCCCTATATATTAGGACAAGTACTAAGGGTACACTGTGTAGTCAGTTCTGTATCCTCTATATATTACGACAAGTACTAAGGGTGCACTGTGTAGCCATGTCTGGGTCCCCTATATATTAGAACAAGTACTAAGGGTGCACCCTGTAGCAATGTCTGGGTCCCCTATATATTAGGAAAAGTACTAAGGGTGCACTGTGTAGCCGTGTCTGGGTCCCCTATATATTAGGACAAGTACTAAGGGTGCACTGTGTAGCCATGTGTTGGTCCCCTATATATTAGGACAAGTACTAAGGGTGCACTGTGTAGCCATGTGTTGGTCCCCTATATATTAGTACAAGTACTAAGGGTGCACTGTGTAGCCATGTCTTGTCTCCTATATATTAGGACAAGTACTAAGGGTACACTGTGCAGCCATGTCTTGTCTCCTATATATTAGGACAAGTACTAAGGGTACACTGTGCAGCCATGTCTTGTCTCCTATGTATTAGTGCAAGTACTAATGGTGCACTATATAGCCATGTCTGGGTCCTCTATATATTAGGACAAGTACAAAGGGTGCACTGTGTAGCCATGTCTGGGTCCCCTATATATTAGGACAAGTACTAAGGGTGCACTGTGTAGGATTTATGAAATGCCGGTCGTTACCTCAACATCTATCATCAACAATGGAGAGAGCAACATGGGGGGGCCGTCTGACCCCCACCGATCAGCATGTTATCCCCTGCCCTGTGAATTGGAGATAACTTGTTTTTGTGGTAAAACGGCTTTAACTCAGTTTTTCATTAGCTTATTTAATGAGTAAAGGATCAAAAAGATAACACTAGAAATGTGTAGTCTCTGGTAAATGTAATATGGATCTAAAAGTGACTGAGTATCCTGAGAAAAATGACTAGAAGTGAAGTTATGATTACGGCGTTTAGTCTTCTCTGAGGATAAACATTAGTCTTTTTCTAGAAATGATAATCAAGCGTCTCGGAGGCTTCTAATTAAATGACTAAATGATAGATGCCTTGCAGATAAAGGTGGAAAATCAAATTATGCTTGCTAGCAATCAGCCTCTTAATACATGGTGTGAAATCACAGGCCTAATTGCTGACTTCAAGTGTTTCGTGAGATATGGAAGAAGCTGGTTTAGGCATCACTTATTGTCTTATAAAATATTAACATTTCGGATATTTCTTTTTGAAATGATTAATATTTTGTGCAGAAACACCACAGGCCCCAATAACATTCTGCAACTGCTAAACCAGAGCCGTTCACATGGGGTCTGTACAGCTGCGAATGGTCATGAGCGCTCCATACTACAGAGCGGTAAGTATTCTGCATGCGGCTTCATGGTGCTTCCATACGGCTCCATAATAAGGCCTATTCTGGTCCAATGATCATAAGCGATGTCCGGGGTAATTGCGCCATGTAGACGTGTCAGCGATCCGCTAACAAACGCAAAAATGTTCATTTGTTCGTTGATTGAATCTTTTGAGCTGCCCCAAAAATCATTATTGTTGGCAGCATATCTTCCCTATGATTTGTGTGCGTTCCGGTGCATAATATTGTACTTCTTGCATACGCAGGGCCAGTTTACACACGCGCAGGAAACACTCCTTACGTGATTTAAAAGGTCCAGATGCGTTCTTCTTCCCATGGAATTTAGCGGCGTATTGTTAATTTGCGCCCATATAGAGTGCCTATTGCGCTTCTCCCATAGACTTTTATAGTACCTTTGGTGCGCAAATATGCAGAAAAATAGCGTGAAACCTGTTACTTTTGCACGCACGAAATGCATGCGCAAAACACGCTCATGAGATTGAACCCATTGACATTAACGGGTTCTATTCTCTGCATATTGTGTGCATATATTTTTTGTACGCAAGAACGAGTGCAAATATAGTTTTCTAAAGAAGCCCTGATGAAAATGCATAGGTGACGAATGATCTATGAAACATCGTTTGTCCACTATGCAGTCTGAATTGCCCAGTGTGAAGGCTATTTAACCCCTTTAGTGGCACGCCCGGAAAATCTATGTGGCTTTCTGCATTGACCATCCAGTTAAACCCAGGAAGATTTCTGTGGACAGCTCTAGTGCTGAAATGCTGGCCAGGACACACAGTTATTGTGCCACTGCACACATTTGCCACTTTGAATTACCGCAGGAAAACCTCTCTGGCTTGCTGCGCTGACATAGTAATAATAAAACTGCCACTGAAGAGGTTAAACGAGCACTCATCTCATCAATTAGTGCTCATCATCTGGCTCAGATCGAGTTGTCTAAAAGGACTTTTATGGTATGTTACCCCTCCTCACAAATATATGCTTAGGAGCAACATTATCATTTCTTCTGCTACTCGTTCACAGCACTGGAGTAAGAAAACGTTAGTTTTATGGTCCCCTTCATTCTGTAATGATGCCATACAGCTACAATATCTAATGACATACAGCAAAAGGAAGTTCCTACTTCAAGCTTTACACTCAGTTGTTCATATAATTTTAATCATGTTCTACAAAATTCGGCTTTGCCATATTTAATGCAGACACGTCTGGCAATATCACATTTATAACATAATCCACTCCCATTTATGCTCTATCTATGTTTCCACATATACTCTCCTATTATATAGCCTATCCTGAACAATCCTGCCTGGTCATATATTTGCTGATTTCTCACCGTTATCTCTGTAAACTTTTATGCTTACACCCTATAAAAGCCATATAAAGTGTGAAAGTTGAAAATGGATATATTGCATCTTTAAGGGATACACATAAAATAAAGACTGTAGACTCTCAGAAGGTATTTTTATGTTTTCCCATCGTCTGTGTTGTCTTTATACTGCCCTGGAGAGCAATAATGATGTATTACGGTTTATTTTATCAAGCTTTTTTGCTACTTTTATTGTCAACTTTAGTGCTTTCTTAAAAAAGGAAGCAACTTTTATGCTTGCATACATTTTATTGGTGTAGGCAATTATTATGTTCCTGAACAGGATCAAGGCCATTTCTCTATAGCTTACATGTTGTTTGGGGGTGAAATATTACGATATCAAGTGGATGGAGCTAGGCTTGAAAATACTTCTACATAGATTGACTGATGCAATGACCTTTTTTTTTTACAGTATCGTCAGCTTGAGTAAAACATTCGCTTCACTATAATTGAAGACTACAATCACGGAACATGGCCATATACTTATTGACTAAGAAGGGCAGATAGCTGCATCCTTTCAGCATGCAGGGAGCAGACTACCAAATGACGCGGTTAGTGGGCTCATGTATCTTGGCCAAAATCCAACTAATGCATTGCATTTATTATCTATCATTCACATGCAGTGTGGCTTTAAAACGCCAGGGGGAGACCAGGGTGGCAGTACCAATATGATTCACTGTTTGAGGTGCAGGGCAACCCGCCGAATTATTATGGCGTCATTAATAGGTTTCTGGTCTGCATAGTGCACTACATGTATCAGAAGGTCTGCCACTTTGTATCTATTCTGTGTGGGAGTATACACCAAGCAGCTACCCCCATCTATATTAAGAGGCTGTGTGAGTGGCTGTCTCATCGGTGTCCCTCACAGGTGTAATTAGCTCCCTCATTTTGGTAGTCTGCTACCTGCATGGTGAGAGGATACAGCAATCTGCCCTCCTTAGTCAGTAAGTATATGGCCATGTTCTGTGTTTGTTTTTATATTTCCCCTTCTGTGACGTACTTATAATTGAAGACTACACCCATAACTACAGGCATTCAACTACAGAAACAATGCCAGTCATGATTTACTAAGGTCTGAGGGGGAACTTTACTATGGGGCATTATTTGCCCACCAGAACTTTTTTCTTTATCAAGTCACCAAATTTCTATCAATGAAATCAGTCATGTAATTTTCAAAAACAGCGCAATAACATATTAGTCTAGTCCAGGCCTTCATAGCGACCTCAGTAAAAAACATTACATTATATAATGATTACTGTATAGTAACATAATATGGTAGGCCAAAAGGAGACAATGTCCGTCTAGTTCAGACTGTTTACATCCCCCCTTGTTGATCCAGAGGAAACCCAAAAAAACCCAATGAGGCAATTTAGCCCACGTGGGGGAAAAAAATTCCTTCCCGACTCCATAATGGCAGTCAGAATAATCTCTCAATCAACGTTTTGAAAGTTCCCACCTGACTTTGTATTAACTAGTTTGGGAAAGATGATATTTCTTACCTGGCACTAAACTCTAATCTGTTATTTCTCTCAGTAAGGCTGTAGTGAGAAGGCATCGCTGCTTATATTCTGTACAGACAATCCTCTTTCAAGTGTGTACCAGCCAACTTCAAAGCAGATAGTGGCTGCCTTGAGTGTTGAGAAAAATCGATAGCTGTCTCCAAGATGGCCCTACAGTACATTTTCCGTGTGGACGGCACATCATTTGCCTATTTGTGATACTGCTCAGAATTATTATATGATAGCATGTTATGTTAGGCCTGTTTTTGTTATGTCTGCCTATAGTATAATACAATTAGAGACTGTAATAAAACTAGACTTTCTTTGAACTAAAGTCCAAGAGTGGTTGATCAAAATTGCTCAGAAATGCAAATTCCATGCTCCATATGTAGTGGAGCTGGGTGGTATTCAGGCAGTTTTGGATAGAGATCGTTGTTTGATCCTTTTCATGAACTTGTGTTTCCCAAGTACAGGTGGATAAAAAGACGGAGCACATGTGGCAGTAAACCAGAACAAACTTTACTTGGCAGCTGAACCAGCGGTACAGTCAGTTTAACCTGGTGCACAGTTTCAGAATTGTGGCAACACAGTTTCAAATACTTTGGCAATGCAATTTGTAGTACTCAACAATACAGACCCTGGAATCTTGGCAGCACTGTCTTGGCTTGCTGCCGGTTGTGGAATCAAGTACAGTCTCTTTACTACGCAATAAACTTTTTGTACATCAATATGATCTTCAGTACATTCTATCTATTTCTTCGCTCATGTGGGATACCTTGACAAGCAGTATCCTGTAACATAGTAACATAGTATGTAAGGCCGAATGAAGACGATGTCCATCTAGTCCAGCCTATTTATCCCCCTATGTTGTTTCTCCAGAGGAAGGCAAAAAACCCCAAGAGTCAGAAGCCAATTAGCCCTTTTGGGGGAAAAAGTCCTTCCCGACTCCCTAATGGCAATCAGACTAATCCCTAGATCAACCCCTAATAGTTCCTACCTGCCTGTATACCCGGATTAACAATTAACCTAAGATTTACATCCTGTAATATCCTTCCCCTCCAGAAAGGCATCAAGTCCCCTTTTAAACTCCTTTTATGGATTTTGCCATCACCACATGCTCAGACAGAGAGTTCCACAGTCTCACTGCTCTTACAGTAAAGAACCCTTTTCTGTGTTGGCGATGAAACCTGCTTTCTTCTAAACGTAGCGGATGCCCTTTCGTTACCGTCGCAGTCCTGGGTGTAAACAGATCATGTGAGAGATCCTTGTATTGTCCCCTAATGTATTTATACATAGTTATTTGATCACCCCTTAGCCGTCTTTTTTCCAGGGTGAATAATCCCAATTTTGACAGCCTCTCTGGGTATTTCAGTCCCTTCATTCCATGTATTAGTTTAGTTGCCCTTCTTTGAACCCCCTCCCACACTGTAACATGTTTCCGGAGCACCGGTGACCCGAACTGTGCGCAGTATTCCATGTGAGGCCTGACTAGTGCCTTATATAGTGGGAGCATAATGTTCTTGTCCCTTGCCCCTATACCTCTTTTAATGCACCCCAAGACTTTATTAGCTTTTGCAGCAGCTGACTGGCATTGGTTACTCCAATTTAGGCAACACATGTCCTACCATGTGTCTATTGGACACACGAGCATCTGGCACAGTGATTTGCTAATGACCACAGTGTCTGAGATCAAGACTACTCACACAATGACCACACAGGCCATGGCAGAGATTCTTACAATACCCTAACTGCATGGTTACATATTAACACCATCAGTTATACAATAACCAACAGTTGCATAATACACAATTGCAATATACATCTCAGCAACAATGTAATCATTATCAATACTTTATCTTTTTTGTTTTTTCAACAAACGCTAGCAATTAAACGATAAACCGTGGTTACTTTGGCTGGTTGTCCTCCGTAGAAAGCAGGGCTGTAAATAGAAATCATGGAGTCCCATGGCAAAGCTCAGAAGTGGACCCTTCAGCCTCCTGCCACCCCGAATATACATATTTGTTTTTCTATGAGACAGCATTATTGACATGGCAGGCTTAGATGTAGTGGCTCAGATCTAGTATACCTCTAAATAGTGCAGTCACAAAGTAACAGATACTAGTCCTGCGCAGTGATAGTGATTGCAGAGCAGTTACCTCCAGTGATCACGGGTGATGTCTTCTGTGATTGGAGTTAACCGTTTAAGTTTTTTCTCTTTCTGGGCACATACCACCATGATGACTTCTGTGATCAGTGACTCATCTCTTCACACTCTCACCATCCTGCTCCTACCCCAATGAACTTCTAAGTACCTCCATAGTGCCCCTCTGTAGTCCCAAAAAGTAATAGTGTCCCTTTAATGGCCAAAGTAATAGCGTCCCCTCTGTGGAGAGTGTTCCCTTTATGACCCCACTGAGACACTAGACCAATTAGAATTTCTGCACCTGATCATTGGTGGCATTTTCTATGTTTCATGCTATTTTCCCATCCTCTCTAAATATGACTTGAAAAGACCAGGGATGGACCGAGATGTTCTGTAATAAACAAGGCTAAAAAAATTTATGCCTGTGATTTATTTAAAACTAAATGATGAATAAAGCAGAATCTGTTATGATATAAATGGCGTGCCATAGATGACTGGGGAAGGCAATGGCAAACCATTCCGCAAAAACAGTCTGCCGAGAGAACGTCACTTGTGACGTCACCCTAGGTGTCAGTCATGACTCGATGCTTGCACCAGGGATCTTTACCTTTGCCATAGATATTATCCTATTATTGTGCCATTACAGAATCCTATCATAGACCACAAGTACTGTAGAAAGTTAGTGTGGCTCCCAAATGTTAGTGTAAAATAGGATACTCTATAATAAAAATGTAATGAAAGTTAAAAAATAGTTTGAAACATTTAGGAATGACCTGTGGAATATATCCATATAGGGCTTGGAAAGGGAGATTTGTTGGTTTTGTTTATTTTTCTACTATATTATTTCTCATAAACCCTCATAACTCTGAAAAGCAGTTTCTGAAATTTGCATGTATGCAGAAGTCTTCATTTAAAGTACTGGTCTCCTTATGTCGGAAGAAAAGAACTTATGGGCTCCCTAAGGCTCCAGGACCTGGGTTTGACCACACTCTCTGCATTCACTATAGATACATATATATTCTTCTGTTTGATTGTTTTTGTGCTTGTTTCAATGCATGTAAATGTTCTGCAAGCTGACTACTTAAAGCATAGGAACTGATTTGAGGTATGGTGAGAAGTCTGATAGTGTTGGGTAGGGAATTCTCTGTTGTTAGAAGGAGCCACGAAAAATAGGAAGATGTTGAATGCATGGATAACACTGATAAGACTTGCTCATATACAGGAAGGGGTGGGGGTGGGGTGTTTGGAGGGGTAATAGGACCTCCCATCTACTTCCTTCTAGGTCTGCTTCCCACAATCACTTATTCTCAATGGGAAAACCATGCAGCTGATTGTAGGTGGATATCCCAAGGAATGCTTTTAATGCTTTACTGTATAGTGACCTAGAAGTGTGACTACATACCTGTACTGATAGTTCTTGGAAATTGTACAAATGTGACTTGTGTGCTTTTAATATCTTGTGAAATGTCTCATCTTGATAGTGGCGGCTAGCATACAGTTTAGTTTAAAGAAGTATAGAACACATCCTCCTACTCAGCAGCCAACCAACATTGAGTAGATGGGAGAAGCAAAAGTTATATACGTTCTTGTACTGTTCCAAAAGTCTTAGTTCAGAGGAAGAGCTTAACCAGTGGTGTACTGCAAGGTGAGCAATTTCAGCTGGTTTGGGAGACAGATCCACACAGTTTCTAACAGCCATCTCTGTATCTGACTTGGAGAGGAGAAAACGTGCCCAGTGCAGGCTGAAGATTTCCAGGTCCATGATGAAAAACCCACATCAGCAGTACAGGGCAGAGAGGCAGCAGTACTTACAGCTGGTACTGATGCATCTTGTCTTCACCGGAAGTGTGGGTGGAGACATAAGTATGCCCAGGTGGAGTTATAGTTAACGCCCACAGCTGCCGATTAGCTACCTGCAATATCTTCGCATTTTTTAAACGCAAATGTCAATGGGACTTTCTAATTTTAAAAACGCATCGCACGATAACTGCAAAGCACAAACTTGCGATTTTTGTGCGATGCGTTTTTAACATAAGAAAGTCCCATTTACAATTGTGTTAAAAAAACGCAGCAATATCACAACATTAAAAAAACACTAGTAGAAGGCACCCTAAGGCTGAGGATGACAGCGCTTGTGGGATGGGGGAAAGAGAGCAGACCCGGCTTCTGCGTCGGCGGGATAGTGGACCCAGCTTCTGCGTCAACGGGAGAGCGGACCGGCTTCTGCTTCTGTGTCTGCGGGAGAGCGGACCTGGCTTCTGCATCGGAGGGAGAGTAGACCCAGCTTTTGCGTCGATGGGAGAGCGGGCGCAGCTTCTGCATCGGCAGGAGAGTGGGCCTGGCTTCAGCGTTGGTGCTGGAGACATAGCAGCAGAGATGCCTGACTGTCGGGGAGAGTGACAGTGGGGGACCGGAGCACAGATGATCCAACACTTAACTACATTGACAGCGGTGCCGGTTTGAGCGCCGCCGTCTCAATGCATCCAGTGATGTGACAGTGGGGCCGCAGATAGGACGGCTGTGGGGAGACTTGCTGCATCGGAGGTGGGACAGGAAGAAGGAAGTGTGGCTGGGAAAATGACACGAGATGGCAGGGGAGATTTTATGAGAACACATGACAGGAGGCCGCAGGTGAGATGCTGCTACACGAGCTAGTGACAGCGGGCGGGACCTGTCATACTGTGTGAGGAGCAGCCATAACCTGGGGACAAGACATGCTGACAGCCGGGAGAGCTGACGGAACGTGACATGCTGTGCGCGGGAAGCAGCCAATATACTTTCTTTCGGTGGAGACAAGATGCACCAGCACCCTTAGAGCTGCCACCTTCAAAACAGGAATTAGAAAGCTGGATTTTAATGACTTGAGCCTTTATCATCTGGATGCTGAATAAACATGAGTTAACTGTTACCTTTCCTGTCCTCCTAGACTCAATTCCACTGGGAGTATCATGCTACACCAAGGCGTCTCACCAGGGAGCAGAGACCTGCCCTCACGATCAACCCCGGATTTCTTTGTAGTGTAGGTGGGTGAAAACTGTAACAATTACGTGAATATCACCTCCCACTCCGATGCGCTACAAATGTAATCAGATGGACAAGGATACAGATGCAATATATTCCTGTTCAATTATGCTTGAGAAAAGGAAGCAATCATTTGTGATCCCTGAAACGCATTGCATCCGTATCCTTGTCTATCCCATTACATTAAAATCATCTCTTGGAGTATACATTTGCAGTCACCCGCTTGGTTTTTCCATTCGGAATAAGTGATTATAAAAAAAGGCAGACCTGGAAGGGGTTAGATGGAAGGTCACACTACTTACCTATAGAGGTAAGGACCATAGTTATGTGGGCATGATAATAGTGCCCTCTAGACTGATGTCCAGGTAAGATGAGGATCACCATGAACCACCAGTGTTGTCAATCTACTCTGATTGCTAATTGGTGAGAAGGTGGGCCTGTATTAGACTACCACTGTTACACCAAGTGAGTTCATCTACACCTTATCTTGTACTATATAGTCTCCATTAGAGTGCTGACCAGCTTTTTTATTTTTACCTTTTCTGTTTATGTTTACAGCTACTCACCTGAGACCGATCAGCAGATAGTAAGGCCCAATGTCCACGTGCGGATTTTAATTATGAAATCTGCATGTGTCTCCTACGCAGGAGATCCCATAGGGATGCATTAGCATCTGCACAGCAAGTAAAAGCATGCAGATGTGATATTTTTTTTTCCCAGTGTGCGGGTCGCACGCAGGTGAAGAAATCACAGCATGCTCCATTTTCCTGCAGGTCCCGCAGCAATGACTTCCATTGAAGTTAATGGAAGCCTTCCCAGCTGCGGCACACCCACAGCTGTCACTGTGGAGGGAAAGCAGGGGATTTAAAAACAAAGAAGTGAGCACTGCGAATGCGCACCTCACGCCCCTTGATGCATCTGCCGTGCTGAAGAAAGAAGATCCGTCCGGCTCTGAGGAGATCTGCGCTAGACCCAGACAGGTAAGAAACATTTTCCTGTCCATGGCTGCGGGCATGCATGGATACCACTGCCGGACTCAGCAGAGGTATCCGTGCGTGCAAGTGGATATAAGGCCTAAGAATGACTGGGGTAGAGGGAGCCTGGCTCTCAAGAAATTGACTAGACACAGATAAATAATCTGCCACCAGCTAAAGTTTACCTTATAAGTTGCTAAAAAATGTTTGTACTTCTTTGTGAGAAAAACCTGTGGTAGACCCTGCTGAAGTATCATAGTTCATCTTGCAAGCAATCTAGCCTCCTTGTTTTGTTTACCTGAAGCAAGACATGTTGTGTGCCGTGCCTGGCATGGGCTGGTGTTACCCTGCTACAATGTCCACCTCAGGTTGTATTTCCACCTGTGTTGCATTTTTATAAGATAGCTAGGATAGATTTTCAACCCTTAGAAGTAAATGACAAAGGTAGCACTTTAATAACTGCAAGCTGAGATTTTGAAAACTTTGAAGAATGTATTTGAAAAACTTAAGTATACTGCAAATAAACTTTTTTTTTTCTGAAACTGGAACTGGTCTATAACTGTTATAGGTCAATAGTTTGTGTGCAGCTATGTCTTCTCAGGGCATGATAAATGCCTTATACAGAATGTTATATAAGTAGTAAGCAAGGTAAGTCTTATGGGACATTATTTTTTTAACTAAAAAGTAAATTTCAAAGGGGTCCTAAAGTAGTTGTCAGTACAGTTTTAAAGCGCTAATAAACTGCTATTAGAAATGTAGTCCCCAAAACTGAGAGCTCTTCCATAGAGGTACTCTATAAAACTATGTATTTGATATCTCAACTAGAGTTGAACGAACATATTCTGCCAAGCTTGATGCTCATTCGAGTATTAGGGTACTCGATGGTGCTAGTTACTCGAACGAGCATCAAGCTGTGTTTGACCCCGCCCCAGTTTTTGGCTCCTCCCTGCTGTGACGTGCCTGTTTTGGCCCCTTCCCGCCGCAACGCAGCGTGCGTCATTCGCAATTTTTTTGTCTGGTAGGGGAGAGAGAGACGAACCTAGGAAAAAAATAATAAAAGCTCGGCACCCGGCGTCTTAAAATGCTCGAGTCTCCCATTGTAGTCAATGGGGTTCATTACTTGAGTAGAGCTCTCGAATTTTACGAAAAGCTCGACTCAAATAACACGGACTCGAGCATTTGGGTGCTCGCTCATCTCTAATCTCAACTAATGGGAACCATCATTTATTGAATCATTGAAATCTATATAAAAACGGATTCATCATAGCTGTCATGGTGTTAGTGTGAATAGAGCCTCAAGGCCAGATGGAATATTTATATTGTAATGTCGTGGGGAATCTGTTATTGCTCTACTGGTATAGATCCAAAAACTGCAGTAATTGATTTCCAAGTTACACACATTTAATGGGGTATTCCGGGACTTTAACTACTGATGTTCTATCCTGAGGGTAGGTCATCAGTAGTCAAAGTCCCAGAATACCCCTGGCACATGCTAAGGGGAGAACCTGCAGAGTCATGCCGACCTCCTGGAACTCCAGCTCGGCCTGGAGCACCTGGATTTTCCCCTTCCCGATTCTCATGGATTTCTGGACTTGGTCATTTTCATGACCTGTCTCTTCAAACTTTGCAGAACGACAGGGGCAGCGACCTGCGGGCTGTGCCCGGCCTCCTGGGGGTCCTGCCTGGCACCACCGGAGGCTCAGGCAGGGTTTTGAGCAACTACTGGCAGGTGCACTTAGTCGGCCCCTCCGCAGCCTCCCAGGCCACCTCTGCAGCCAGAATACCCCTGTATCTGCAATATCGATTTACTATTTTGTCTTCTCAGGAAAATATTCTGCCTGCCGTATCTGTGAACTAAATTAATTGACAGAATTAGGCTAGATTCACATTGAATTCTGGCACCGATCTACGTATCTTTGGTTTCCATTCCATCACTGGCGTAACTATAGAGGATGCAGGGGATGCGGTTACACCTGGGCCCAAAAGCTTTAGGGGGCCCATAAGGCCTCTCTTCTCCATATTGGGAGCCCAGTACTATGAATAAAGCATTATAGTTGGGGGCCCTGTTACACCTCTGCATTCCTGGGCTCTGTCTAAAATGCTAAAGACTGCATTCAGATAGGAACCTGGATGGAACATAGCCTTGCACTAGTCAAACGGAAACCAAAGCTGCAAGTTGAGTAGAATAGTTGACTATGCTATTCCTGCAAACCTGGGATAAAAACCATACATAAGTGCCAGAATGTGAATCTGCCCTTGAAGGTGGAAATTACTGCATGTTATTCAACATACCATTAGTAGTCATTCCATTATTCAGAAGAAATCATAACCATCTTCATAGGTGTTTTTACTTGTAACGTCTATTGGAATGCAAATGCAATTGAAGGCCATAGAAAATAAACCACACCAATGAATATGTGTATACAGATGAAATAAAAAAATCAATTCTGCAGCCTTTCTGATCTCGCATAATCCTAGTTAGCCAAATATAAGAAGCTACTTACACAATGAAAGAGCTTTCTCCAGTAGTCTCCTAGAATTGAATAGAGTAGTTGTGCAGATGCTTGGCTGCGGCTCCATTCAAGCTCCTCCTCTCTGCAGGGGGTGCATTGAGGAGAAGAAAGGGACATAGGATCCCATTGGTGGGGGTCCCATCAGTGAGTTCTATATCCTGTAGCAGTAACATCTTATCAATAAATATAAGTTGGTGGAAATTTCTACAGTGGTGCCAATCGCAAACCTCCTATTTCTCAAATTCTGCAATTTACAAGTATTTACAAACTTTCCAATAATTGTTCTTGTAGACAAAAGTTTTCTAGTTCTGATATTTAAACATTAGAGATGAGCGAACACCAAAATGTTCGGGTGTTCGTTATTCGTAACGAACTTCCCGTGATGCTCGAGGGTTCGTTTCGAACAACGAACCCCATTGAAGTCAATGGGCGACCAGAACATTTTTGTATTTTGCCGATGCTCGCTAAGGTTTTCATGTGTGAAAATCTGGGCAATTCAGGAAAGTGATGGGAATGACACAGTGACGGATAGGGCAGGCGAGGGGCTACATGTTGGGCTGCATCCTAAGTTCACAGGTCCCACTATTAAGCCACAATAGCGGCAAGAGTGGGCCCCCCCCCCCTCCCAACAACTTTTACTTCTGAAAAGCGCTCATTAGCATGGCATACCTTTGCTAAGCACCACACTACCTCCAACAAAGCACAATCACTGCCTGCATGACACTCCACTGCCACTTCTCCTGAGTTACATGCTGCCCAACCGCACCCCCTCCCCCCCACAGCGCACACCAAAGTGTCCCTGCGCAGCCTTCAGCTGCCCTCATGCCACACCACGCTCATGTCTATTTAGAATTGCGTCTGCCATGACGAGGGACCGCAGGCATACACTGCAGAGGTTGGCACGGCTAGGCAGCGACCCTCTTTAAAAGTGGCGGAGCGATAGCCCACAATGCTGTACAGAAGCAATGAGAAATAGAATCCTGTGCCACCGCCATCTGGAGCTGCACACGTGGGCATAGCAATGGGGAACCTATGTGCCACACACTATTCATTCTGTCAAGGTGTCTGCATGCCCCAGTCAGACCGGGCTTTTTAATTCATAGACACAGGCAGGTACAACTCCCTATTGTGAAGTCCCTGTCGACCCACAGCATGGGTGGCTCCCTGGAACCCACCGGCGGTACACAAAAATATCCCATTGCATTGCCCAACACAGCTGAGGTAGTAATGTCGTGCGTAATACAGGTGGGCTTCGGCCCACACTGCATGCCCCAGTCAGACTGGGATTCTTTACAAGTGGACACATGTAGGTTTAACTCCCTGTGGACCCACTGCCTGGGTGGGTGCCAGGAAGCCACCGGCGGTACATAGAAATATCCCATTGCATTGCCCAACACAGCTGAGGTAGTAATGTCGTGCGTAATACAGGTGTGCTTCGGCCCACACTGCATGCCCCAGTCAGACTGGGATTCTTTACAAGTGGACACATGTAGGTTTAACTCCCTGTGGACCCACTGCCTGGGTGGGTGCCAGGAAGCCACCGGCGGTACATAGAAATATCCCATTGCATTGCCCAACACAGCTGAGGTAGTAATGTCGTGCGTAATACAGGTGGGCTTCGGCCCACACTGCATGCCCCAGTCAGACTGGGATTCTTTACAAGTGGACACATGTAGGTTTAACTCCCTGTGGACCCACTGCCTGGGTGGGTGCCAGGAAGCCACCGGCGGTACATAGAAATATCCCATTGCATTGCCCAACACAGCTGAGGTAGTAATGTCGTGCGTAATACAGGTGGGCTTCGGCCCACACTGCATGCCCCAGTCAGACTGGGATTCTTTACAAGTGGACACATGTAGGTTTAACTCCCTGTGGACCCACTGCCTGGGTGGGTGCCAGGAAGCCACCGGCGGTACATAGAAATATCCCATTGCATTGCCCAACACAGCTGAGGTAGTAATGTCGTGCGTAATACAGGTGGGCTTCGGCCCACACTGCATGCCCCGGTCAGACGGGTTCTTTAGAAGTGTACAGATGTATTAAAAACTCAGTGTGCACCTACAGCATGGGTGGCTCCCTGGAACCCACCGGCGGTACACAAAAATATCCCATTGCATTGCCCAACACAGCTGAGGTAACGTCAGCTGTAATGCAGGTGGGCTAAAAATTAATTTGATTACACTGTAGGCGAGGGCCCACACAAATTGCTGTATCAACAGTACTAATGTACATCCCAAAAATTGGCCATGGCCAGCCAAGAGGGCAGGTGAAACCCATTAATCGCTTTGGTTAATGTGGCTTAAGTGGTAACTAGGCCTGGAGGCAGCCCAGTGTAACGAAAAATTGGTTCAAGTTAAAGTTCCAATGCTTTTAAGCGCATTGAAACTTATAAAAATTGTTCTGAAAAATTATTTGAGTGAGCCTTGTGGCCCTAAGAAAAATTGCCCGTTCAGCGTGATTACGTGAGGTTTCAGGAGGTGGAGCAGGAGGAGGAGGAGGAGGAATATTAGACACAGATTGATGAAGCAGAAATGTCCCCGTTTTGGATGGTGAGAGAGAACGTAGCTTCCATCCGCGGGTGCAGCCTACGTATTGCTTACGTATCGCTGCTGTCCGCTGGTGGAGAACAGAAGTCTGGGGAAATCCAGCCTTTGTTCATCTTGATGAGTGTTAGCCTGTCGGCACTGTCGGTTGACAAGCGGCTACGCTTATCTGTGATGATTCCCCCAGCCGCACTAAACACCCTCTCCGACAACACGCTAGCCGCAGGACAAGCAAGCACCTCAAGGGCATACAGGGCTAGTTCAGGCCACGTGTCCAGCTTCGACACCCAGTAGTTGTAGGGGGCAGAGGCGTCACCAAGGATGGTCGTGCGATCCGCTACGTACTCCCTCACCATCCTTTTGCAGTGCTCCCGCCGACTCAGCCGTGACTGGGGAGCGGTGACACAGTCTTGGTGGGGAGCCATAAAGCTGGCCAGGCCCTTAAAGACTGTTGCACTGCCTGGGATGTACATGCTGCTCGATCTACGCACATCCCCTGCAACATGGCCCTCGGAACTGCGCCTTCTGCCACTAGCGCTGTCGGCTGGGAATTTTACCATCAGCTTGTCCGCAAGGGTCCTGTGGTATAGCAACACTCTCGAACCCCTTTCCTCTTCGGGAATCAGAGTGGGCAGGTTCTCCTTATACCGTGGATCGAGCAGTGTGTACACCCAGTAATCCGTCGTGGCCAGAATGCGTGCAACGCGAGGGTCACGAGAAAGGCATCCTAACATGAAGTCAGCCATGTGTGCCAGGGTACCTGTACGCAACACATGGCTGTCTTCACTAGGAAGATCACTTTCAGGATCCTCCTCCTCCTCCTCCTCCTCCTCAGGCCATACACGCTGAAAGGATGACAGGCAATCAGCCGGTGTACCGTCAGCAGCGGGCCAAGCTGTCTCTTCCCCCTCCTCCTCATCCTCCTCATGCTCCTCCTCCTCCTCCTGTACGCGCTGAGAAATAGACAGGAGGGTGCCCTGACTATCCAGCGGCATACTGTCTTCCCCCGCCCCCGTTTCCGAGCGCAAAGCAGCTGCCTTTATGGTTTGCAGGGAATTTCTCAAGATGCATAGCAGAGGAATGGTGACGCTAATGATTGTAGCATCGCCGCTCACCACCTGGGTAGACTCCTCAAAATTACCAAGGACATGGCAGATGTCTGCCAACCAGGCCCACTCTTCTGAAAGGAATTGAGGAGGCTGACTCCCACTGCGCCGCCCATGTTGGAGTTGGTATTCGACTATAGCTCTCCGTTGTTCATAGAGCCTGGCCAACATGTGGAGCGTAGAGTTCCACCGTGTGGGCACGTCGCACAGCAGTCGGTGCACTGGCAGCTTAAAGTGATGTTGCAGGGTGCGCAGGGTGGCAGCGTCCGTGTGGGACTTGCGGAAATGTGCGCAGAGCCGGCGCGCCTTTACGAGCAGGTCTGACAAGCGTGGGTAGCTTTTCAGAAACCGCTGAACCACCAAATTAAAGACGTGGGCCAGGCATGGCACGTGCGTGAGGCTGCCAAGCTGCAGAGCCGCCACCAGGTTACGGCCGTTGTCACACACGACCATGCCCGGTTGGAGGCTCAGCGGCGCAAGCCAGCGGTCGGTCTGCTGTGTCAGACCCTGCAGCAGTTCGTGGGCCGTGTGCCTCTTATCGCCTAAGCTGAGTAGTTTCAGCACGGCCTGCTGACGCTTGCCCACCGCTGTGCTGCCACACCGCGCGACACCGACTGCTGGCGACATGCTGCTGCTAACACATCTTGATTGTGAGACAGAGGAGGAGGAGGAGGAGGAGGGTGCTTTAGTGGAGGAAGCATACACCTCCGCAGATACCAGCACCGAGCTGGGGCCCGCAATTCTGGGGGTGGGTAGGACGTGAGCGGTCCCAGGCTCTGACTCTGTCCCAGCCTCCACTAAATTCACCCAATGTGCCGTCAGGGAGATGTAGTGGCCCTGCCCGCCTGTGCTTGTCCACGTGTCCGTAGTTAAGTGGACCGTGGCAGTAACCGCGTTGGTGAGGGCGCGCACAATGTTGCGGGAGACGTGGTCGTGCAGGGCTGGGACGGCACATCGGGAAAAGTAGTGGCGACTGGGAACTGAGTAGCGCGGGGCCGCCGCCTCCATGATACTTTTGAAGGACTCCGTTTCCACAACCCTATACGGCAGCATCTCAAGGCTGATGAATTTTGCGATGCGGACGGTTAACGTTTGAGCGTGCGGGTGCGTGGCGGCGTACTTGCGCTTGCGCTCGAACACTTGCGCAAGCGACGGCTGAACGGTGCGCTGAACTACACTGCTGGATGGGGCCGAGGACAGCGGAGATGAGGGTGTGGGTGCAGGCCATGAGGCGGTAGTGCCTGTGTCCTGAGAGGGGGGTTGCATCTCAGTGGCAGGTTGGGGCACAGGGGGAGAGGCAGGGGTGCAAACCGGAGACGGTGAACGGCCTTTGTCCCACCTTGCGGGGTGCTTGGCCATCATATGTCTGCGCATGGTGGTGGTGGTGAGGCTGTTGGTGTTGGCTCCCCGGCTGAGCTTTGCGCGACAAAGGTTGCACACCACTGTTCGTCGGTCGTCAGGCGTCTCTGTGAAAAACTGCCAGACCTTAGAGCACCTCGGCCTACGCAGGGTGGCATGGCGCGAGGGGGCGCTTTGGGAAACACTTGGTGGATTATTCGGTCTGGCCCTGCCTCTACCCCTGGCCACCGCACTGCCTCTTGCAACCTGCCCTGCTGATGCCCTTGACTCCCCCTCTGAAGACCTGTCCTCCTGAGTAAGCGTTGCACACCAGGTGGGGTCAGTCACCTCATCGTCCTGCTGCTCTTCCTCCGAATCCTCTGTGCGCTGCTCCCTGGGACTTACTGCCCTTACTACTACCTCACTGCAAGACAACTGTGTCTGATCGTCATCGTCCTCCTCACCCACAGAAAGTTGTTGAGACAGTTGGCGGAAGTCCCCAGCCTCTTCCCCCGGACCCCGGGAACTTTCGAATGGTTGGGCATCAGTGACGATAAACTCCTCTGGTGGGAGAGGAACCGCTGCTGCCCAATCTAAGCAGGGGCCCGAGAACAGTTCCTGGGAGTGTTCCCGCTCCTGAGCAGGTGTCATTGTAGTGGACTGAGGAGGCTGGGAGGAAGGAGGAGCAGCAGACAGAGGATTCGGATTGGCAGCAGTGGACGGCGCAGAACTGCGGGTAGACGATAGGTTGCTCGAAGCACTTTCTGCCATCCAGGACAGGACCTGCTCACACTGCTCATTTTCTAATAACCGTCTCCCGCGTGGACCCATTAATTGGGCGATGAATGTGGGGACGCCAGAAACGTGCCTCTCTCCTAATCGCGCAGCAGACAGCTGCGACACACCTGGATCAGGAGCTTGGCCTGTGCCCACACCCTCACTTGGCCCTCCGCGTCCTCGGCCACGTCCACGTCCACGTCCTCTAGGCTTACCCCTACCCCTCAGCATGCTGTATTACCAGTGATTAGATTTCCCAGGCAGGAAATAAATTGGCGCAAGACTGCAGGCCAAATATAATTTTTGCCCTTTTTGGAAAACGAAAGGCCCCACTGCCTCTAGTGAATGAATTATCTAAGTTTAATAACTGTGCTGTGTCCCTGCTTATGTGTCACAGAACGTGAGGGTAGCAGAGTTATTATAACTCTTGGAGAGCAGGTATTTTTTTTCCCAATTAAGGAAAGCAAATGGCGAACCCAGCAGTAAAGCGTAGCTGGGTGCGTATGATTTAGCAATGTTTTTCACGCAGCTCACACGTCTACACAGGCGTAAGGACGGACACAGGCTGGACAAATAGATTTGTTTTCAGTTTTTTCCCACCAACAGGCAGCACTGCGTATATTCAATGAACCTGCGAAGTTTAATAACTGCGCTGTGTCCCTGCTTATGTGTCACAGAACGTGAGGGTAGCAGAGTTATTATAACTCTTGGAGAGCAGGTATTTTTTTTTCCCAATTAAGGAAAGCAAATGGCGAACCCAGCAGTAAAGCGTAGCTGGCTGCGTATGATTTAGCAATGTTTTTCACGCAGCTCACACGTCTACACAGGCGTAAGGACGGACACAGGCTGGACAAATAGATTTGTTTTCAGTTTTTTCCCACCAACAGGCAGCACTGCGTATATTCAATGAACCTGCGAAGTTTAATAACTGCGCTGTGTCCCTGCTTATGTGTCACAGAACGTGAGGGTAGCAGAGTTATTATAACTCTTGGAGAGCAGGTATTTTTTTTTCCCAATTAAGGAAAGCAAATGGCGAACCCAGCAGTAAAGCGTAGCTGGCTGCGTATGATTTAGCAATGTTTTTCACGCAGCTCACACGTCTACACAGGCGTAAGGACGGACACAGGCTGGACAAATAGATTTGTTTTCAGTTTTTTCCCACCAACAGGCAGCACTGCGTATATTCAATGAACCTGCGAAGTTTAATAACTGCGCTGTGTCCCTGCTTATGTGTCACAGAACGTGAGGGTAGCAGAGTTATTATAACTCTTGGAGAGCAGGTATTTTTTTTTCCCAATTAAGGAAAGCAAATGGCGAACCCAGCAGTAAAGCGTAGCTGGCTGCGTATGATTTAGCAATGTTTTTCACGCAGCTCACACGTCTACACAGGCGTAAGGACGGACACAGGCTGGACAAATAGATTTGTTTTCAGTTTTTTCCCACCAACAGGCAGCACTGCGTATATTCTATGAATAATAACTGTGTTGTGGCCCTGCCTATACAATTCTTTCCCTGCAGTATCAATGGAGGGTGCAATGCTCTGCAGAGGCGATTTTGAGAAGCCCAAAAAAAATGCAGCACAGCCAACAGCAGCCTGGACAGTACTGCACACGGATAAATATGGCCCTAGAAAGGACCGTTGAGGTTCTTGAAGGCTACACTCACTCCTAACACTCTCCCTGCCTATGCAGCACTTCTGTCCCTAATGCCAGGTGCAACGGTCTGCAGAGGCGATTTTGAGAAAAAAAAAAAAATCCCACTGCTAACAGCAGCCAACACACAGCTATCAGTGGCCCTAATAAGGACCTTTGGGGGGTCTTGAAGCCTACACTAACTACCAATTCTTTCCCTACAGCAGCTCCGGTATAAACAGCACTGTCCCTCATCTAACTCACACCGCATCTGAGGCGAGCCGCGGGAGGGGCCGACTTTTATATTAGGCGAACACCTGATCTCGCCAGCCACTCACAGCAGGGGGGTGGTATAGGGCTTAAACGTTGCAGGGGGAAGTTGTAATGCCTTCCCTGTCTTTCAATTGGCCAGAAAAGCGCGCTAACGTCTCAGGGAAGGAAGTGAAAGTAACCAGAACACCGCATGGTGTTCGTCACGAATAACGAACATCCCGAACACCCTAATATTCGCACGAATATCAAGCTCGGACGAACGCGTTCGCTCATCTCTATTAAACATCATCGTGAAGAAACAAACTTGTGCGGCTCATTGTACGTACTGTATCTGTATAAAACTCAAGTTTGTGTTTAGCTTAAGCGCTCTATAATATAAGCGGCTTTGATCTCAGTGAGTGTCCTGATTAGAGGGACTACATTTGCTTTATGAGTTTATTTAACAAGAGAAACATTCAAGTAGACTGAAATTGGGCACAAAGCAGATGAAACGGATAAATGACAAAAGCAAAATTCAGTTAAAAAGCAGCATGATTTCAAACAGAATATGGGATGTCTACTCGTTTTCAAAGGTGTAAATCACATGCAATACTTCCAGGTTTCCTGTCTTTAGTCATTCTCTTTTATCTCTTCCTACGAGGAAAGGTTAGAAAAAGAAGACCTCTGGGAAGATATGCTACAAACTTCTAAATTAGTGAAGGAGCTCCCCGCATCACTTGTATATTCTGGGTAAGACGATGTAGAGGAGATGATATTTTTAAGTCTCTGAAGAGCAATGATAAGCAGCAGGAGAAGGAAAGCCAAGAGACTAAGAAAGATGGAGACATAGACATAAACGTTTGATAAACGGTTGGGTGGTGACGATGAAGAATCCACTGACGTTGAGAGAGAGGTAGGGAACAGTTCCAAAAATGTTCCATTCCCCACTTCTTCTGGTGAAGCAACTGAAGGACCAAGGCCTGACATTTTGGCATGAGCAATGTGGCGGCCTTTCTGAAGATCTATAATGCGATCAATTTATGACATCTTGGAAGACTACTAGTAATATCCTTCCTTTGGAATGTATCCAGAGTTCTGCAGAAGGTCAGTCTGAAATAGATAAGTAAAAAAAAAAATCATTTCAGCTCTCTGAGACATTCTTTCAAAAATGCAAAGTAAAAACTGCTAATTGTATAAGCATCTTAAAGGAAATGTATTATCAGAAAATTACCTACTGTTTAAAGAGCTATTTAGCTCTGCAGCTGTGACTCTGCTGACTATCCCTGTCTTTATTTATTTTTTGCCCCGATGGACACTTCTATGGTCTAACTTCCAGTACTGTCAATGTGTCAAGTGAGCAGTCCCAGTGTCTCACTGGCATTGGATGATGTTGGACTCAATTGACAGTCCGACGTCACCTGTTGACAATGAGTGGTGGTGATCAGCCACTTGACACACTAACAGCACCAGAGGCTTGACCTAAGAAGAGTCCATCAGGGTAAAGGGAGGTGTGTATGTAAGGTTGGGACATCGAAAACGAAATATTGAAATATCGATATATTGCTAATGTTTTGGCGATACTTTCCATCGATATTGTTATGTCCAAGATATCGGTAACATCGATAGTTTAAGGCGATGTAATATTGATTTTTGTAGAGAAGTAACGTGTCTTGTGGTCCGGTGACCAGATTTCCTTTCTTTACATTCCGCCCTTTCCTTTGTGTTGTACAGGATGTAGTTTTGCTCGAGGCACTAATGAACTTACAAACAAGTTCTAGAAACTTTTGGAAAGTGTGAGGTGACTCTTTGTCACCAATAAGGTTTGCTCCAAGCAAATCGACTCTCAGAATAAGTGGGGTCTTCGGGCCCCTTCTCCACATGCGTTTAACGCTTGCGTCTAACGCGATGGCTGTGGGCAATGCTTTCTAAATGCATTTCCACATGCAGATGGAGGGCTGCGCTGAACGCATGAAGGTCGCGTCCAGAAAAGAAGACATGACATGTCGTGCGTTCAGCGACTAACGCGAACGCAGTGCCCATAGAAAAGCTAGGAGACCCATCTAACGCAATTACAATTGTGGTTGGGGCACTGCGTTCGTGTTACCAGGCCCCCGATCTTTCTAATAATAATATCTTTCAGTAGTTGCTACTTCAGTTCCTGCAGAAAGAATTTTTTCAAAAGCTGGTGAAATTCTGTCTGCTCGAAGGAGCATTTTGAAGGGAGAGCAGGCGAGCAAATTAATACTTCTTGGCTCATTGGATAACAATTATTGGGGCAATGATAAAAAACTTCTTTTCATACACCTAATGTTAATTCTATGTTTCATCTGTAATTTTTTTATTTTCATTCGTAACTTTAATATATTTTCATGTTATTAATAGTTAGAAGTTAATAATAAATTCAACAGTTTAAAGTTTTAAGAGAAAACTATATTTTTTTCGTTGATTGTTGCTTTATTAACCCTAGACTTGCTTTATTTATACAGCAGTTAAAAAAGTCGATATATCAAAATATTGATAGTATTACACCGATATTTTACAATAATCGATAGTTTGTTCAGCGATAGTCGATACTATCAACTATCAATATTTTTGTGTTGATGTCCCAACCCTATGTATATGGAAAAAAATAGTATAGAGTCAGCAGGGCTGTGGCTGCAGATCATCTCTGACTTTATTCCATGACAGGTCCTCTCTTAATGTTTATATTTTATGTTAAACATGTGTTGTAATTTTCAGCATTTTCTAAATAATTAAGTTTTGCATTTTCCTTGAGGCTATAAGTTAAAAAAAGATCCTGAAATATTGCAGTTTTCACACTGACTGAAGGCTGAAAGAATCTGCTTTGTAGAGTTGACTTTTCAGCTTGTTCTGTGTACATTGAGGGAGATGTCATCAGTTATATCATCAAAGTGCAAGATAATAATTAAAGGTAATGTATTAGAAAGCCAGAAGTACCTAACATAGTATCCCACCATTGACAACAGGCGATGGACAAGACGCAGCTCAGCTCTTCCAACATCCTACCCGCCCAGCTTTACTACACATATCATAGAGCATGATCACAACTCTCTTCTATAGAAATCAATAGGTCAATTTCTGACTTTTTGTTTTTATGTGTGGGCTCAAATCTCTGGCAAGTGCAATTCCAGCCACTCAGACAATAAAGAAAATTAAAAAAAAATATGCAATTGCAAAATAAAACAGGGAAGAAAAATGTATACAGTATATAGTTTTAATTTCCTTTAACAGAATTATTTCCCAATTTTTTTCTAGCTGTTCGAAGAAAGGATACAAAAAACAAGGTGTAAAAACTGTTTTAAGATTTTAATCATTCCTACAACACTGTCCTTTAAAATTTCTTATCTGTGCTTCTTTACAGAGTTCACAGAGCACAAAATCCTGCAACTAAAACAGAATCAATCTGAAGAGTGAATGTCTAGAGGTCTTTTGTACGGCTAGATAAAATGAACCAAGGGAAATGTTATGGCAACCCTACACAATATCTCAAAATAAAGTCATGGAGCTCGACAATGCCTTGGTTCAGGATCAGAAGTCTTTCTTTCGAATTTTAACATGAAATCCCTGACAAAGTTCATGATTCAAGGCATTATTAGAAAAACTGTGTCTTTCCTCATGATTAGAAATGCAAGTACAAGTATAGTCTCCTCCAAGTTTGATCATAGAACCAGGGGCGTAACTATAGAGGATGCAGGGTATGCGGTTGCACCCGGGCCCAGGAGCCTTAGGGGGCCCATAAGGCCTCTCTTCTCCATATAGAGAACCCAGTACTATGAGTAAAGCATTATAGTTGGGGGCCCTGTTACAAGTTTTGCATCGGGGCCTGGGAGCTTCAAGTTACGCCTCTGCATAGAACTGCTCATTCCCCAGCATTAGTTCCCATACCAGACTATTTACATAGCCCAAAAGACTTTACAGAGCTAACCATGCAAGTTCATAATATACCTGTCACTGTTTAGGCTGAGGCCACATGGAATACCAACCGGCCTACCGCTGACATGTCACCACTCTACCAACTCCCAGATCACTAATTTGCTAGCTCACTGTCCACTGCATACACTGCACTCCAGGTTAGACAAAGCAGCCACATTGCTTCCCTCTCATTGACCCATTCCCATTTGGCAGGTAACTCCTCTGACATCTCTGGACCTCCGGGCACCAGTACTCTCCTGTTGACCAGCCTATCAAACTATTAACACACAGGTGCAGCATCTCTCAAAGGTCACTCACTCTCTCCCATCAAGCCAAACCTTCTACTTATATGGACTTCTTCTGTTCCCACCTAACCGTGAGGTGACACAGCATATTGGCGTCAACACGCTCTGTCCTCAGCCCGCACCAGGCTCTTCCTGGGCCTGTCCAATCCACTGCCCCTCCCCTGCAACTATCTCCCAAATTGGCACTCAGTTCACTCATCTAACAAACTAGGTTATACTTCTACATTTTAAGGCTGGATCCACAGGTGGCATAAAAATCCACCACAAACAAATCTGCAGCAAAATCTGTACGTCTATCTTTCCAATAATTATTCCTTTTTTTCCCCAATTAAACGCTAGATCTTGGCATGCCACGTTGCTTTTGATTACTTCACACTTTATTTGAAATGTATATTTTTGGTATCAGTTTTGCATCCATTGACATTCTCAGAAGCAATTCCAGAGATATTTGTCGTTCACTCCGCAGGTCTCTAAGTGCACTGACTGCTGAATTTCCTCATTACCGACAGTCCCATCTCATTGCTTATTGCATGTTCATGCAGCCTAAAGGCCAAACTCATCTTTTGTACCAGTTGTCACTCGAACAAATTAAGTATTCAGCGCGAAGGCTCCGTGTGCTTTCTGTGCATGTGCTTTGAATTCTAACCTCCCTCTTTACGGTTAGCATAAAATATAGCAAATACACAAATATTCATAGGAATTGGAGTGTCAGTTTGCTGAGCCATGATAGTAAGTGCAGCTCATGCAGCAAAACTTAGATGTAAAAAAGACAGTAGATGGAGACCTGGATAGAAGTTTTGAAACTCTATGAAGAGTTCAGCTGCATTATTTTATTACATTAAAATCTCTCATCTGACATTTAATAATCCTCAAAATGTGATAATCTGACACTTTGATCCCATCACAGAACTGCAATATAAAGTAGTTCTGAAGCAAAAGACGGATTGAAGCAATTAGGACATTTCTGTAATTGATTATGAAACACAGTGATAGTGGCAGATTTTCTGTTACAAAGAAGTTTTTGGAGTTTTCTATGAGAGACCAATGAGACAGAATATGGGATAATTAGGTCCGATTATCAGTATATTAAAGAAGTTATCCAGGACTTAGATATTGGCAACCTATCCTTAGGAGAATGAACAAAGAAAGATATTCCAGTGCGAAGAATAAAATACAAGCCTTTATTAGGTTTGATAAAAACACAATTGATGGCAATAAGACCCAGAGTTCACATGCTTCCTTCTACGCGTTTCAAACTAAACCATTCTTACTCATGCCATGAGTAAGAAGCATTTAGTTCAAAACACATAGACCTCGGATTCAAATACTTTTCCTATGTGTTTTGAACTAAACCATTCTTACTCATGGTATGAGTAAGAATGGTTTAGTTTGAAACGCGTAGGAGAAGCATGTAAACCCGGAGTCTGTTTGCCATCAATTATGTTTTTATTAAACCAAGCAGTCTTGAATTTTATTCCTCACACTGGAATATTTTTCTTAATTCATTATTAACAAGGCCTGAGTCAACTGTCTCCAGTGAGAAAGTCATTCATGTGGGCAGTCAACTCTAGATACACCAGCTAACAAATAATAAGATTTTTTTTCTCTCCTCAGGATAGGTCATCAATATCAGATTGGTGGGGATCCCACTACCAGCACCCCTGACAATCAGCTGATTGAAGGGTCATTGGCACTCATGAGCACTGCAGGCTCTTTATTGCATATAACAGGCACAGCACCAGATATGGAAAAATGAAAGTGCCTGATATTTCAGCTAAATCCCATTCATTAAATGTGACTGAGCTGCAAAAAGGCCATGTAATTGATAAATGTGACATCACGGTCATGAATAAGAGGCAGTGAGGGCAGGATTAAGCCACACCTCTTCAAATAGCTGATGGGTGGAGATGCCAGGGGTATGCCCACCACCGATCTTATATACTAAGATTATGCCAACATTAATGTTGCAGAAATCCCTCTAAAGAAGTGGAATTGCATAATTTAGTTTATAAAAAGTAATATATTTAATTACATTTTAGTGATTTTTTATTAAGCAGTAGTATTCTACAAAATCTCACCTTCTCTTAAGGATCACCAAAGGAACACTATTTTTGTTTCTGCAGCTCACTACAAAAGTGAATTCTCAAACAGCCAGAACATTTTGGTATATGTAAGCCCAGTAAAATCATACTAAAGAAAAGTATCTGAGCCCCAAATAAAAGTATGGAAGTCTCGGCAAGCGTCCTAAAAGCATCCATCAGTGTGACAATTTATACATTATGTTCTTAAGTGCAGATGTCGTGGGTGGTGGTGTTGCAATGTAGGATTCAAGATATGATACAGCAGATGGAGTAACCAGAGTTTACAATATTTATTTAAAACAAGAAAATGGGATTGAACTTTCACCTTAAAGACCTAAGCACTAACTATCACTAGCTAAAACATTGGCATAACAAGCCTATGTCAGCAATCTGTGATAACAGTAATCTCTTGTGACCGATAACAATTACACTTGTCTAAGAACGATACTGTCTCAGAGGAACACAAGTTTGGGATAAAATACACAGCTTTCCCTTTAAGGGTTAACACTCCAATACAGGCTCTTAGAAAAGCTGCTTCCCATATACAATGTCCCTTTAAATAACACCATTTTTTATGAGTTTCACAAATGGAGTCTCAGAAACTTAGCAACAGCTTAGTGTCCTTAATATAAGCCCTATCTTCTGCAGCAGGCCTGCTGAAAACTATAGTTTAACCCTTTACTTATTGTACACGCTTAGCTTTTTTTTTTTAGGCCGGCCCAACTTACAATTCTGTGGAGCAGGAATTGCTGCTGCTACCAGCCTAAACTTGTTTGAGGTTAGGAGGATGACTCTGCCTCTCTGTCCTCAGTCCCTATTACAGTCCAATCTTCGCTCCAGGCAATCGGCACAGCAGGTCTCTCAGGCCATCTCTCGCTCAGGCTCTAATCCTCTGCCGTCCAGGCACCTTTTTCTCAGCAACCTCTCTTTCTCCTCTGTCCTGCACTGGTTCTGCTCCTCAGCACAGCTCAAACACAACTCATTACATAGCAAAAAATTGCCCCTTTTTATATCAGGGCATCCTCCGTCTTGAAAATCCACAGCGAGCAGGCTCAATTCAGCTGTGCTGAAGTTGGGCACAAATTTTTGTGCATTCTGTAATTCTGGTGCACTCATTAAGAAATTATATTTAAGAATCTTGATACATATTTCAATATGCAACAAATTAATTCTATACTTAATACACTTGTATATAAAACATAGCACAGCTGTTTGTCACAATGCTTGATAAAGGCCCAGTTGATCTTGGCTGAATCGTTGCATATGATTAAAGGCGAATGAAGGAGCTTTGAAGTGTTGCCTCATATTTGGATTCTCATGTGAAGATGTCTTGTATCTGCATGCAGATTAACCTGATTCAGTGGGGCTCATCCGTATGCAGATTTTCTGATATAAATTCCACGTAAGCAACTGGAAAGTCCACACTGTATGAACTTTATCACATCTAAAATCTATCTATCTAATCTAATATCTATCTTATATCTGATATTTATAAATCTCTCATATCTCGTATCTATCTATCTATCTATCTATCTATCTATCTATCTCGTATCTATCTATCTAGCTATCTATCTATCTCATATCGATCTCATATCTATCTCATATCTATTTATCTATCTATCTATCTATCTCGTATCTCTCTATCTATCTATCTATCTATCTATCTATCTATCTAGCTATCTATCGATCTCATATCTATCTATCTATCTATCTATCTATCTATCTATCTATCTATCTATCTATCTATCTATCTATCTATCTATCTATCTATCTCATATCTATCTATCTATCTATCTATCTATCTATCTATCTATCTCATATCATATCTATCTCATATCATATCTATCTATCTATGATCCTAAATATACAGCAACAGATTTATCTTCTTAAGCTCGCTAAAATTTATTTAAGATTTGCCTGCTTGTCATACACAAAAATGTGTATTGATCATCATGAAGTTTTCATGCCGGTCAGTAGATGTCAGTACAATCTGTAGTCATACCTAAAATATTCTTGCATAGCAAAAAGTGCTATATTTGCCAGGACAAATCTGCTGTGTCACAAAACTGATCTGAATTAGGGCTAGTTCTGGGACAGCACCTGGAAACCTCTGGTTTTCACCCTGTAACCCAACCAATCATAATAAACCTTGTTTAGTTCCAATTTATTCCACAGCACTCTCAGATAATTTATTACACCCCACCAAGCTGAGTACTCATTTTACTGAGCTTGGAAGGATGAGTCAACCTTGAGCTGGCTACCTGAACCCTGCAGGGATTGAACTTGCAACCTTCAGTTCGGGAGCAAGATCTTAGGACTCCATTTCTGCTGCCTTAACGCTCAGTACCACACAAGGCTCTAGATAAGGTCCTTGCTGCAGGAAACCCCAGGCCATTATCCCAGAAGTAGTCTCAGTTTTGTGGTAGCCAACACAAAATGGTTAGGGTTATTGTAATGTGGTACTGGAGGAGTAGACAGTGACCTGGTCGTAGGACAAACCCAAGGTCAAGAGAAGCAGAATTCTTGAGCAATTGAGTAATGATAAATCAGGCTAAGGGTCAGGAGAGGCAGTGGGCAGAAAAGAATGGTCAATAAACAAGCAAAGGTCAGAAATGGAGAGGACAGAAGAAGCTGAGCGGGTCATAGATCAAAACCAGGAAACAGGACAATATAGAACATCTGCAGGCTAGACAGATTAATTAATCAAGCACCCTTTAAAGAGTGAGGAAACCTTAAAGTGTAACTGTCTTTTTAATTTTTTTTATTAATGTACAGAATAGGTGATTCTAAGCATTTTTGCAATATATTTTATTAACTTATTCTGTACATTTTTCCTTAAAACCGCCTCTTTTCCTATTCAGCTATGTGAAAACGTTGCTAGGGAAATCTATATGCACCTAGATCAGTGATGGCGAACCTTTTAGAGACCGAGAGGCCAAACTGCAACCCAAACCCCACTTATTTATTGTAAAGTACCAACATGTCAGGGGGCGGGGCTTATCACGACGTATGATTTTCACCCCCGTCGTTCTTAAAAGGACAAGGCTGTCTCAAAATAGACAACGTGCAGCTTTTGACTTCTTTTGGATGTGGAAATGGTGTGGAATTTGCCGCGGAAATTTCCGCTGAGGACATTCTGTAGCATTTCGACCTTGTGTAAACATATCCCAGCAGTGATATTGACCCCCCCCCCCCAGAGCAGCCCCAGTGCTAATAGTGACCCACGCCAGAGCGGCTTTAGTGGTTATAGTGACCCCGCACAGCAGCCCCAGCGGTAATAGTGACACCGCATCCTGGCCCCAGTCGTAATGACATCCCACAGTGACCCCCCAGTAGTTATAGTGATATCCCACAGTGGCCTCAGTAGTAATAGTGACATCCCACATCAGCCCAGTAGTAATAGTAACACCCCACAGCAGCCCCCAGTAGTAATAGTGTCACCTCACAGCGTCCCCAGTAGTAATAGTGACATCCCACAGTGGCCCCCAGTAGTAATAGCGACATCCCATAGTGGCCCCTGTAGTAATAGCGCCCCCCCCCCCCCCCCCCCACACACACACCTCTGCCTGGTGCTGTTGCTGCCACTGATTCCAGGAGCACAATGTGATGTGCTGCTGGACACCTTCTCCCCTCCCCTGCTCTCGCGGAATTAAGTAGGAGACGTCAGAGAAGGGGGGGAGGAGGATCCCGGCTGCACACTGACATCACAGTGTGCGCCGGGATCAGCGCCTCTAGCAGCGCTGCTGAGTGAATACCAGCAGGGGAGCTGCGGCACCCCTGTCAGTATTTACTAATGTGGTGAGCGGCTGACGGCGGCAAGTGCCAGCTGGAAAGGCTCTGAGTGCCGCCTCTGGCACGCGTGCCATAGGTTCGCCACCACTGACCTAGATGCATAGCAGTAGTAAACCGTGCTCCAGCTGTGTCTGCACTGTTCTCACTGCTGCAGCTGCGGGCACAGCTGTTGTCATTATAACACTGTATTAAATAAATGTTTTTTTTCTATTTTATTAATTTTTAACACTTTTACACCTTGCCCCCTACTCTGTCCCCCCCACTGGTATTATAGCTTGCGACCGGTCTTGGAAGACCTAGTGAGAATGGTGCAGACACAGCTGGAGCAGCCTCTACTACTGCTGTGCAGCTAGCTGAATAAGGACCTCCTTATCAACGTCTTCACCTAGCTGCATAACAAATGAGGGATTTTCAAGGAAAAATATACAATACAGGCTAATATAACATATTGCAAAAAAGCTTAGAATCACCTATTTTGTACATTTAGAAAATACATACATTTAAACGGTCACTACAGCAAAAAAATGGATGTAAACTTATGTCCCGTAGTATTAGGCCACTTTCACGCAGCTGAGAAAATTGTGTGAGATTTGTGCGTTGCAAGACTCACAAATCTCGCATTAATATGATTTTTTCACGGCATGTCCTATCTTTGGAATGCCCTGTGCATTGCTTTCAATGGGGCCAGAAAACACATGGCATCACGGGGACATCACACATTCCAGAACACAATATCAGTCCAAGTTTCATGGCCCAATATTCCGCTCGCCCATGTGAAATTAGCCTTAAGTGGTTATACGCTTTTAAACCCGTTTTCCCCTACTGTGCCTTGCTGTAAAGAGGAGTGGATTAACTGCAACATCATGAATTTAAAAATTGTTTAACTAAGCCAACTAACAGGTGGTGAAAAGTTAGACTAAGGGTGGACACCCACTGGCGTTTTTTTCTCCACTGCGATGCGAGGATGAAGGAATCCTCTGCCACAGCTGTCACAGCTGTGGCAGATGTCAGCGGCATTCTATTCCATTGCTTTCAATGGGATCGGCATGAATGAATAGCTAAGGGCTATGTGTGATTGGCTGAGCGCTCAGCCAATAGCTAAGCAGTAGCTGCTATTGGCTGGGCCCTCAGCCAATCTGCACAGCCCTTTCAGGAGGCGGGGATATTTAAATCGCGGACTGCTGAAAGAGCTTAAAAGCAGTGCCAGGGAGCCAGCAGGAGGACGCGGCTGAGCGCAGGAGAGGTGAGTAATAATTTTTTACATTTTTTACACACTTTTGGCAGATTATCGGGGAAGGGCTTATATTTCAAGCCCTTCCCTGATAATTAGCGATGAGCGAACGTACTCGTCCGAGCTTGATACTCGTTCGAGTATTAGCGTGTTCGAGATGCTCGTTACTAGAGGCGAGTACCACGCGATGTTCGAGTTACTTTCACTTTCATCTCTGAGACGTTAGCGCGCTTTTCTGGCCAATAGAAAGACAGGGAAGGCATTACAACTTCTCCCTGCGACGTTCAAGCCCTATACCACCCCCCTGCAGTGAGTGGCTGGGGAGATCAGGTGTCACCCGAGTATATAAATCGGCCCCTCCCGCGGCTCGCCACAGATGCATTCTGACAGAGATCAGGGAAAGTGCTGCTGGTGCCGGAGCTGCTATAGGGAGAGCGTTAGGAGTGATTTTAGGCTTCAAGAACCCCAACGGTCCTTCTTAGGGCCACATCTGACCGTGTGCAGTACTGTTGAGGCTGCTTTTAGCAGTGTTGCACAATTTTTTTTTTTGTATATCGGGTGTGCAGAGCATTGCGTCCGCAGTCTGCAGTCACTGTACAGAGTATAGGGCCAGTACTGGTGAGGCAGGGAAAGAGATATTCAGGCTATATAGGCAGTGGGCTTTTTCCAAAAAATTGGGGAAAAATACTATATTTGGGCTGCCTGTGACCGTCTTCAGTTTACTGTGTGTCTGCTGGGGGTAGTAGTCCTAATTAATACGCAGCTAAGCGTTACAGCAGGCTTACGCAAAATTGTTTCCTGGATCTGCTGTCTCTGTTACATCAGCGCCGTCATCCCGCCAGAGGGAAACAGTATACATAATATTATACGCTGCCTACAGTATCTATCTGCTGGGGGTAGTAGTCCTAATTAATACGCAGCTAAGCGTTACAGCAGGCTTGCGCAAAATTGTTTCCTGGATCTGCTGTCTCTGTTACATCAGCGCCGTCATCCCGCCTGAGGGAAACAGTATACATAATATTATACGCTGCCTACAGTATCTGTCTGCTGTATCAGCTCAGCATTTAAAAAAAATAGAAGCAAAATACTTAAGGCCTACTACTGGCCTTTGGCCACTTGACTGCTTCTGCGCTGTGAATTCCACTAGCTCAGTCATACGCACCTACGTCTCACTACAGGCGTGCGCAAAATTGTTTCCTGGCTCTGCTGTGCGTTCCGTAAGGGAAGTCAGCCTCCAACCACAGGCCAATAAGCGGCACATTTAATTACAGCGTTCTGTTTCTGCACTACTGGTAATACAGCATGCTGAGGGGTAGGGGTAGGCCTAGAGGACGTGGACACGGGCGAGGACGCGGAAGCCCAAGTCAGGGTGTGGGCACAGGCCGAGCTCCTGAACCAGGTGTATCGCAGCCGACTGCTGCGGGATTAGGAGAGAGGCACGTTTCTGGCGTCCCCACATTCATCTCACAATTAATGGGTCCACGCGGTAGACCTTTATTAGAAAATGAGCAGTGTGAGCAGGTCCTGTCGTGGATGGCAGAAAGTGCATCCAGCAATCTATCGACCACCCAGAATTCTGCGCCGTCCACTGCTGCAACTCTGAATCCTCTGGCTGCTGCTCCTCCTTCCTCCCAGCCTCCTCACTCCATTACAATGACACATTCTGAGGAGCAGGCAGACTCCCAGGAACTGTTCCCGGGCCCCTGCCCAGAATGGCCAGCAATGGTTCCTCTCCGCCCGGAGGAGTTTGTCGTGACCGATGCCCAACCTTTGGAAAGTTCCCGGGGCCCGGGGGATGAGGCTGGGGACTTCCGGCAGCAGTCTCAAGAGCTTTCAGTGGGTGAGGAGGACGATGACGATGAGACACAGTTGTCTATCACTCAGGTAGTAGTAATTGGAGTAAGTCCGAGGGAGGAGCGCACAGAGGATTCAGAGGAAGAGCAGCAGGACGATGAGGTGACTGACCCCACCTGGTTTGCTACGCCTACTGAGGACAGGTCTTCAGAGGGGGAGGCAAGTGCAGCAGCAGGGCAGGTTGGAAGAGGCAGTGCGGTGGCCAGGGGTAGAGGCAGGGCCAGACCGAATAATCCACCAACTGTTTCCCAAAGCGCCCCCTCACGCCATGCCACCCTGCAGAGGCCGAGGTGCTCAAAGGTCTGGCAGTTTTTCACTGAGAGTGCAGACGACCGACGAACAGTGGTGTGCAACCTTTGTCGCGCCAAGATCAGCCGGGGAGCCACCACCACCAGCCTCACCACCACCAGCATGCGCAGACATATGATGGCCAAGCACCCCACAAGGCGGGAAGAAGGCCGTTCACCGCCTCCGGTTTGCACCGCTGCCTCTCCCCCTGTGCCCCAACCTGCCACTGAGATCCAACCCCCCTCTCAGGACACAGGCACTACCGTCTCCTGGCCTGCACCCACACCCGCACCTCCGCTGTCCTCGGCCCCATCCACCAATGTCTCTCAGCGCACCGTCCAGCCGTCGCTAGCGCAAGTGTTGGAGCGCAAGTACGCCGCCACGCACCCGCACGCTCAAGCGTTAAACGTGCGCATAGCCAAATTTATCAGCCTGGAGATGCTGCCGTATAGGGTTGTGGAAACGGAGGCTTTCAAAGGTATGATGGCGGCCGCGGCCCCGCGCTACTCAGTTCCCAGTCGCCACTACTTTTCCCGATGTGCTGTCCCAGCCCTGCACGACCACGTCTCCCGCAACATTGTACGCACCCTCACGAACGCGGTTACTGGCAAGGTCCACTTAACAACGGACACGTGGACAAGCACAGGCGGGCAGGGCCACTATATCTCCCTGACGGCACATTGGGTGAATTTAGTGGAGGCTGGGACCGAGTCAGAGCCTGGGACCGCTCACGTCCTACCCACCCCCAGAATTGCGGGCCCCAGCTCGGTGGTGGTATCTGCGGCGGTGTATGCTTCCTCCACTAAACCACCCTCCTCCTCCTCCTCCTCCTACGCAACCTCTGTCTCGCAATCAAGCAGCAGCACGTCGCCAGCAGTCGGTGTCGCGCGGCGTGGCAGCACAGCGGTGGGCAAGCGTCAGCAGGCCGTGCTGAAACTACTCAGCTTAGGAGAGAAGAGGCACATGGCCCACGAACTGCTGCAGGGTCTGACAGAGCAGACCGACCGCTGGCTTGCGCCGCTGAGCCTCCAACCGGGCATGGTCGTGTGTGACAACGGCCGTAACCTGGTGGCGGCTCTGCAGCTCGGCAGCCTCACGCACGTGCCATGCCTGGCCCACGTCTTTAATTTGGTGGTTCAGCACTTTCTGAAAAGCTACCCACGCTTGTCAGACCTGCTCGGAAAGAGCGCCGGCTCTGCGCACATTTCCGCAAGTCCCACACGGACGCTGCCACCCTGCACACCCTGCAACATCGGTTTAATCTGCCAGTGCACCGACTGCTGTGCGACGTGCCCACACGGTGGAACTCAACACTCCACATGTTGGCCAGGCTCTATGAGCAGCGTAGAGCTATAGTGGAATACCAACTCCAACATGGGCGGCGCAGTGGGAGTCAGCCTCCTCAATTCTTTACAGAAGAGTGGGCCTGGTTGGCAGACATCTGACAGGTCCTTGGAAACTTTGAGGAGTCTACCCAGATGGTGAGCGGCGATGCTGCAATCATTATCGTCACCATTCCTCTGCTATGCCTCTTGAGAAGTTCCCTGCAAAACATAAAGGCAGACGCTTTGCGCTCGGAAACAGAGGTAGGGGAAGACAGTATGTCGCTGGATAGTCAGAGCACCCTCCTGTCTATATCTCAGTGCGTTGAGGAGGAGGAGCATGAGGAGGATGAGGAGGAGGGGGAAAAGACAGCTTGGCCCACTGCTGAGGGTACCCGTGCTGCTTGCCTGTCATCCTTTCAGCGTGTATGGCCTGAGGAGGAGGAGGATCCTGAAAGTGATCTTCCTAGTGAGGACAGCCATGTGTTGCGTACAGGTACCCTGACACACATGGCTGACTTCATGTTAGGATGCCTTTCTCGTGACCCTCGCGTTACACGCATTCTGGCCACTACGGATTACTGGGTGTACACACTGCTCGACCCACGGTATAAGGAGAACCTTTCCACTCTCATACCCGAAGAGGAAAGGGGTTCGAGAGTGATGCTATACCACAGGACCCTGGCGGACAAACTGATGGTAAAATTCCCGTCCGACAGCGCTAGTGGCCGAAGGCGCAGTTCCGAGGGCCAGGTAGCAGGGGAGGCGCAGAGATCAGGCAGCATGTACAGCACAGGCAGGGGAACACTCTCTAAGGTCTTTGACAGCTTTCTGGCTCCCCAGCAAGACTGTGTCACCGCTCCCCAGTCAAGGCTGAGTCGGCGGGAGCACTGTAAAAGGATGGTGAGGGAGTACGTAGCCGATCGCACGACCATCCTCCGTGACGCCTCTGCCCCCTACAACCACTGGGTGTCGAAGCTGGACACGTGGCCTGAACTCGCGCTGTATGCCCTGGAGGTGCTTGCTTGTCCTGCGGCTAGCGTCTTGTCCGAGAGGGTGTTTAGTGCGGCTTGGGGAATCATCACAGATAAGCGTACCCGCCTGTCAACCGACAGTGTCGACAGGCTTACACTCATCAAGATGAACAAAGCCTGGATTTCCCCAGACTTCTCTTCTCCACCAGCGGACAGCAGCGATACCTAAACAATATGTAGGCTGCACCCGCGGATGGAAGCATTGTTCTCTATCACCATCAAAAACGTGGTCCTTTTAGCTTCATCAATCTGTGTATAATATTCATCCTCCTCCTCCTGCTCTTCCTCCTGAAACCTGACGTAATCACGCCGAACGGGCAATTTTTCTTAGGCCCACAAGGCTCAGTCATATAATTTTTGTAAACAATTTTTATACGTTTCAATGCTCATTAAAGCGTTGAAACTTTCACCTGAACCAATTTTTATTTTAACTGAGCTGCCTCCAGGCCTAGTTACAAATTAAGCCACATTAACCAAAGCGATTAATGGGTTTCACCTGCCCTCTTGGTTGGGCATGGGCAATTTTTCTCAGGTACATTAGTACTGTTAGTACACCAATTTTTTGGGGCCCTCGCCTACAGTGTAATCCAATTAATTTTTTGCCCACCTGCATTAAAGCTGACGTTACATCAGCTGTGCTGGGCACTGCAATGGGATATATTTATGTACCGTCGGTGGGTTCCAGGGAGCCACCCATGCTGTCGGTCCACACGGAGTTGTAACTGCATGTGTCCACTTCTTAAGAACCCCAGTCTGACTGGGGCATGCAGTGTGGGCCGAAGCCCACCTGCATTAAACATGACATTACCTCAGCTGTGATGGGCAATGCAATGGGATATATTTATGTACCGCCGGTGGCTTCCTGGCACCCACCCATGCTGTCGGTCCACAGGGACTTCACAATAGGGAGTTGTACCTGCCTGTGTCTATGAATTAAAAACCCCGGTCAGGTTGGGGTATGCAGTGTGGGGCGAAGCCCACCTGCATTTAATCGGACGTTACCTCAGTTGTGATGGGCACTGCAATGGGATACATTTATGTACAGCCGGTGGGTTCCAGGGAGCCACCCATGCTGTGGGTGCACACGGAATTCCCATTGCGGAGTTGTACCTGCCTGTGACTATTTATAAAAAAACGCGGTCTGACTGGGGCATGCAGACACCTTGACAGAATGAATAGTGTGTGGCACATAGGTTCCCCATTGCTATGCCCATGTGGGCAGCTCCTGATGGCGGTGGCACAGGATTATATTTCTCATTGCTTCTGTACAGCATTATGGGCTATCGCCCCGCCCCTTTTAAAGAGGGTCGCTGCCTAGCCGTGCCAACCCTCTGCAGTGTGTGCCTGCGGTTCCTCCTCATGGCAGACGCACTTATAAATAGACATGAGGGTGGTGTGGCTATGAGGCCAGCGTGTGGCATGAGTGCAGCTGAAGGCTGCGCAGGGACACTTTGGTGTGCGCTGTGGCCACTGCGTCGTGCGGGGGGGGGGGGGGTTGGGCAGCATGTAACCCAGGAGAAGTGGCAGCGGAGTGTCATGCAGGCAGTGATTGTGCTTTGTTGGAGGTAGTGTGGTGCTTAGCTAAGGTATGCATTGCTAATGAGGGCTTTTCGGAAGTAAAAGTTGTTGGGAGGGGGGGGGGGCACTCTTGCCGCTATTGTGGCTTAATAGTGGGACCTGGGAACTTGAGATGCAGCCCAACATGTAGCCCCTCGCCTGCCCTATACGTTGCTGTGTCGTTCCCATCACTTTCTTGAATTGCCCAGATTTTCACAAATGGAAACCTTAGCGAGCATCGGCGATATACAAAAATGTTCGGGTCGCCCATTGACTTCAATGGGGTTCGTTACTCGAAACGAACCCTTGAGCATCGCGAAAATTTCGTCCCGAGTAACGAGCACCCGAGCATTTTGGTGCTCGCTCATCTCTACTGATAATCATTGTGCAGGGCTTGGCAGAAAGCATTGATTTCAATGGGATCGGCAGCAGCGCTAGCCCCATTGAAAGCAATGGAATAGAATGCCACGGACTTTTGCCACAGCTGTGGTAGAAGTCAGCGGCATTCTCCCTATGCTTTCAATGGGGATAGCGCTGCTGTTGCTGGCCCCATTGAAACCACTTGCAATATGCCGATTCTATACCGGCCTCTTTCTTGCGCTGCGAGGTGAGAGTTTTCTCGTGCTCTCGCAGCGCAAGAGAGAAAATATCGCAAGTGTGCGTCCACCCTTAGGTGTCTAAAGATGCACCAGACTTATCATTCAGCATGAGTCACTGTCATAGATCTGGCACATTTTAAGACTGTCTAGTCTAAGTTTGCATTGTCTAACTGTTAGGCGGTATTCCTAAATCTGCTCCACAATGCTCAGAAAATAACTTCATACAGCCACCAACATACTCTGCAGACTAGACATAAGGGCTTTGGTTCTTGGCACATCTGCATTGTGCCTCTATCATTGATTCCATCATGAACGTGGTAGTAAATAGCACAGGAAGCAAATGACAGACACTATGATGGAAACTCAACGGAACCCATTATAGTCAATGTAGTCTGTCAGGCAACATTGGTGTCCGTCATCTGACGGATCCATCACTGCTGTCATTTTTATTTTTTTGTTCCTATAACAGAACAGAAGAATGAAAATGCAAACCCCAATATGAAGTCAGGCTCACTGCTTCTTCTTTACATCATGTGAATAATATCACCGTACTGTGATCACACAACAGCACCTTAATATAGCGGAACAGATGCCGAAACACACAGATTGGAGCACAGAGAGAATACAAATGTTCTGTGACTATGAAATAGGATTGTTACCAGTTGGTTTGAGTATATACCAAGTCACTGTTGTTTACTTGTCTTATTAATGATGCTACTGACATTGGGGAGGGGTTATCACTATTGTCAAGTACCATTTTACTAGATGGGGGGAAAAAAGGACAAATTGTACCAAATTCATCAAAATGTGGAATTAATTAAAATAAGTGTGTCAGAAGTGGTTATGCTTTTGAGACGCAATGGGGCATATTCATTATGGTTTCTACAACAATTCCAACATTTTGAACTTTTACACCAGGACTGGCACTTTTCTTAAAAGTGGTAGGGTCTAGAATTAAAGGCATGGTCAAATGCTGCCTGTCCCATTTACTAGAATTTATGCCAGAAACTAGCGCATATTCTAGCTGAAACTTACATCAGCTGCAAGTTTACTTTTGCATCTCTTAATATATTTGTAGCAGGGATGCCAGTGCAAAACTTACTTAGACCAGTGTATGAAATGCTAGTCTAAGTAAATGTTTTTCTACTCTAGCCTTCGAGTACCCCCAGCAGATTATGTTTTCAGGATTTTCTTAGTATTGCACAGTTGATAGATCAGTGTCTTAGAAATTGCCACAATTGTTCACTTTATTGGACATTCTCAAATCATGACCTGCTGGGGAACCTGAGGACGGGAGTTAAGAAGCACTGGATTACATCAATGGTTTGGCAAAAAACTGTGCACATTGTTAAAATTGTTGTCCTGTTTATGGCATTCTCACATTTGGGATGCCTACTTATTGGGAATGCACACACCCTGACCCTTGATCTGCCTGGTGAGGCATCGACTATATCCAAGCTGAGATAGACTTTGAATGACCATGGCATTCTCAGTTTTAGGGCTTAAACACAGTCCTTATAACATTTATTTTCAATTGTTTCATTTTTACTAGCGATACTGTTAATAGTATGGGCAAGAAAAGATGAGACTTACCCTATCTTTCCCGGACCAGGTAATACTTCATGCGGGAAAGATGGGGCAGGACCTATCTTCCCGCTGTTTTCTTCAAACTCACGTACTATACTGGATGAGACCACTAGGCCCAGGCTTTTTGGGTTTCATAGGTTAAAGTAGTTTTTTGGGACTGAGATATTGATGAACTATGCTCTGTATAGGTCATCGATAGCTGATCGGTGGTGGTCCACCACTTGGAGCCTCCTCAATCAGCTGTCTGAAGTAGCTGTGGCACTCCGGTGAGTGCAGCAGCCACTTTACTGCACACCAGGCATAGAACCGTACATTTCATAGCTCAGTCCCATTCACTTAAGCTGTGCTCAGGTCATGTGACTGATTAACATGATGTCACACGCCTAAGAAGAGAAGGATCTATGGTGCTCACCTGAGCACTGCAACCTCTTTAATCAGCTGATGGGTGGTGGACCCCCATCTATATTGCAGTCCGGGTAAACACTTTTAAATTGGTTCCATATTATAGATATTCTTAGATAACTGAGCATATAGAGTGTTCTGAGTATCTAATATACACTCATTGTCAAAAAAAATCCCTCCCTAGAAGGGGTTATTGGAATTGAGCCCGGTCGCCTTGTGCGCCTGCCCTCACGGATACACGGGTCCCAACACCTCCTAGCAGTCTGGTCAGAACGACCCAGGTGGTGGAAAATTTCTTGGTATGACCATCCTACTTCTTGCATTCCAATAATGCGCCACCTACTTTCACATGAACTTCAATGTACAGACACAAACTAGCTGTTGCATCTACCTAAAAATCCAAAACAGATTTTCTTTATCTTTCGCAACACAAATCTCAAATCAAAGTATAAATGAAGATGTTAAATTACTTTTGCAATTTTCTAGTAGAAATGAAGGCAAACGTGCGTGTAGTATGGTAGGGTGATGATATATGATGGTATTTATGCTTCTGACAAGTCGATTCCTTACGGAATTAATCATAAATGATTAATTAAAAGATATGCAGAAAAACAATCTAACATCAGGTTGCACCAGAGAACACCGCAGTCAGGAGGAGTCTGAATGATAATGGTTCAGCGGCTGACTCTAGACTTCGCTGACGATAAGCATACTGGAAGAGCTGAAGTAGAATTAATAGTTGCAGAGAAAATAAGAAATAAACTAAATCTACTATGAATAAGAGTAAAGTAGAAATCTGTCTAATTCCTTCTAAAATGTTTTTCAGGAGGTCACCATAGATTACAGACACTGGTGGGTCATTGCTTGTATGCTTGTTTGTTAGTCACGATGAGTATAGTTTCTCCTCAGGGAGAGCACCTAGAATGTGTGAGGAGAGGTAAAAGGCCATGCATGCTCCTCTGGGAAATATGCAAACGGGAAGATGTGAGAAGGTACAGGTCCATAAAATGGAAGAATCTGTCTCAAAATGGCCGCTAGATACAAAATGGAGCATTACAAGATGTAAATAAGCTTGTGCGTAGTGAAACAATAATTCAAGCAGAAATAACTTTACAGCAGGGTATTCGGTGCAATGTCTAATGATTTGTTTTTATTATTCCGAGAGCCAAGCCTGAAAAAAATCGTTATCAGAAGAAACCCTCCCACGCCCTGAGCTCTGGGAAAAGAATGAATCGTGCTAATAAGATGCTGCGACCATCCAAACTCACAAGGGAGGAATAATCATTTGAAGGACATTTCACATATTTATTCTCACTGCGCTGATTGTTGAACAAAGCACAATTCTTGATGTTTTTCTAACCCAATGAGATTAAAGCCGTGACTAATGACGTATTCCTTTCCTGTATTGAGAAACGCTATGAAAAGTTAATAAAGATTCAGTGTACACGCCTTAAGCAGAGTGGGCTGTATACCTGCCGCGGCTCATCTCTACGTATCTGTGGGAACTAATTACTATAAATCATATAGTTTTTGGCCTCCCTGATGCATCCAGGTATGAACTAATTTGGAACCCATGCTTGAAAGGTTAATGTGACCGGTCATGTGTAACGGTCCTTGATAGATGGAACACTGCCTCTACAGTGCCACCAATTGGAAGGCAGTATTGCTGCAAGTCAGTGGCAGACACTTTCACAGGCCTTGTAACAATGACTGGGAATATAAGCCAAAACCAGCATCTTCAGAAGGAAAAGTTAACCCGGTACAGAGAGACCGTTTCAGGGTTTTTGCCCCTCATCCATGTACAGTAGCTGGCTTGGCTGGGTGAGAGGTCTATGATGTTGGTCAGGAAAGGTATAGTTTCTCCTTAGGCAAAGTCCTTGTTCAATTTACCATTTGCATATTTCCCAGAGGAACATGCATGGCCTTATAAGTCTCCTCACACCTTCTAGGTGCTCTCCCTAAGGAGAAATGTTACCCCTCTTGATCTACATCATAGGCTTCTCACCCATCCAAGCCAGCAAACTACTGTACACTGATGAGGGGCAGTGACTTATTTTCAGAGACTTCAGGTGGAGCACCTCTTCATATATGGCATATATGATGCATATCATGGCAATATGTAAGGGGGGGTTACCTTCATTCCACCTCCCAAACAATATTCCCAAGCAGTCAAATATATATTGGCAACTTGTACCTTGGTGTCAGTAGATCCTCCAGTAGTATGTTTCATTAAATGCAGTATTACATAGGTAGCCCTCTGCTAATAATAATCTTTATTTGTATAGCACCCACTTATTGCGCAGCGCTTTCAGGCATGGGGAACACAAACAATAGGACAGTTAAAAAGGAGTGATAAGGGAGGTGCAGGGGCAGGAGATGAGTACGATGGGCAAATTAGAGAATGTGGGGAGCCAAATTAGAGAATGTGGGGAGCCATAGGGAGGGGCGGGGGGCATGTTGTGAGTGGGGGATTGGATTAGGAGATTAGGTATACTTCCTTAAAGAGGCGCGTTTTTAAGGCACATCTGAAGTTTTGTGCGTTGAGGATAGTTCAGATGCCTTGGGTTAGCATGTTCCAGAGGCCTGGTGCTGCTCTGGAGGCGAGCATATGAGGATCATATTAGAGGGGTGTTTAGCCTGAATGTGTTAGCAGATTGGAGTGTGTGGGCTGGGTGGTGAATGGACAGGAGGGAAGTGATGTATGGTGGCACGGTGCTATGGAGAGTTTTGTGTGTCAGGGGTTTGAATTTAGTTCTGTAATGAATGGACAGCCAATGCAGCAACTGGCATAGTCCAGAGGCGTCTGAGAAGTGGCTGGATAGAAAAATGAATCTAGTTGCTGCGTCTGGCGCAGAGAAGGCCGATGAGCAGTCAGTTGCAGTAGCTGAGTTGGGAATGGATGAGGGCAACAACAAGTGTCTTTAGCGTGTCCGTGGTGAGAAGTGGCCGGATTTTAGCAATACTCCTGGGGTGCAGGTGGCATGTCCAGGCCAGGGACTGGAGGAAGAGGGAAAAGGAGAGGTCAGAATCCAGTGTGACCCCAAGACAGCAGGCATGCTGTCTGGGGGTTATGATGGTGCCAGATACTAGAATGGAGATGTAATGGGGAGGTTGGCTGGAAGGCGGAAAGACAAGAAGGTCAGTTTTTGAGAGGTTAAGTTTGAGAAAGAGGGAGAACATAGTATTAGAGACAGTGGACAGACAGTCGGTGATATTTTGGGGAATGGTTCAGAGATCTCACGGGAGGAGGTGTATAGCTGGGTGTCGTCAGCGTGGAGATGATATTGAAGGCCAAATTTCCGGATAGTTTGTCCAATTGGGGCTGGGTAGATAGAGTAGAGGACTGAGGACCCAGCCCTGGTGAACCCCAACAGTGAGAGGAAGTGGAGTAGAGGTAGAGCCAGCGAAGGAGATGCTGAAACAACGATTAGAGAGATAGGAAGAGAACCAGGAAAGAGCAGCGTCCTTTAGGCTGATAGAGCAGAGCATAGCGAAGATGACTTTGCAGTCAATAGCGTCAAATGCAGCAGAGTGGTCCAGGAGGAATAGTAGGGAGTAGTCGCCCCTCAACTTTGCCATCATCAGGTCGCTAGATACTTTTGTGAGGGCGGTTTCGGTCGGCTGTATGGGGCGAAAGCCAGACTGGAGGGGGTCGAGGAGAGAGTTACTTGGTAAGATTGCTTCCCAGGGAAGAATAAGATGTTTCCTGGAGGCAACATATGCTGGCACATAGAGTACCTATGGGTTCATAATACAGAGCTATAGGAGCTTAGTATATTGTTGTGCCAGTGACATGACTTTGCAATCTGCACGAGCCTTTACTCTGCTCTGCAAAATCCTAGTCAGTTGGATGATTTGGGGTCCTGATGAATTAAATATTGTAGATCATTATGGATATATATCATTATATACATCATTGTTCACAATCATTAAACACAGAATAATCTTATATACTCAGAGGATTGAAAGTTGTATAAACTGGAATCAGCGATAAAGTCAAAGAAAGAAGATCCATTATTGCTGAAGCAGTGCTGTATAATTGAAAACCCCAAGGATTGTTAACATGTGCTTCGCTGGCTGCAAGAAGCTGTTAACCATGTTAACTTATGTAATGTGCTTAATGGAAATGGGCATACCTGAGGATCTCGCGCCTATAGATTAGAGGAAACTTCAACATCCTTTCAATATGCTAATTGCACTGCATTGATGGCTCATATTGTGTCATTTTTTGATAAAGTAGCATTTTTATTGACGTTCATTTTATGTTCATTTTGTTACACACTGAATTATGGCCCCTGAGGGAGACCGGGAAATTTATGTTTTCAGTGGGTGATCTAATGACTGCATGCTTGGTATTCATAAGACGATACGGCAAGTCAAGGAATCATATGTGGATTTTTATTTGCTCAAACTGTGATCAAAAATATGGAATGGTTTTTGAAACATTAGCCTCAGCCTTTGGCTCCGTACCTGCTCTGTATCGCGGGTTTCCATCTCGCATGCTGAAAGCTGCATCGAGACAAGAACCTGGATGTAACCCTAACCTTTAATGTGTGCGACCACTTTGGTGTCTGTTTCACAAAGTTTCTCTCCCTTTCTTGCATTTTAAGATAGAAAAGTGAGGTGGCCCACACTTTTTTGTTATTTATAGATAAATCAAGAAAAGTCAGTAACCTTGTGAAACAGAGGCTATAGTGGTCTCCATTCCAGACATGAAGGTCTATGGTTCCTTCCCATTTTCCATCTCAGTGCAGTTTTTGGCATCTGAGATGGAAATTCGAGATGCACAGTGGGCACAGAGGAAAAATCATATTTTGAAAGTAGTCTAATAATGTTTCTATAGATCTGAAAGCTGTACAACAAGAAAGTGATCCCTCTAAAATCGATGTAGGCAGACTGGTATGAAAATTGTAATAACTAAATTAAGCTCAAATGCTGTCTGATCAAGACAACCCGTTCTTTAAAAACAGTCATCCCATAATCAGCGGATTCTTGTAGATCAATTCTTGAAAGCTTTTCCATCCACCCAAAATGTAGTATTATGTTGCATCCATTCCTGTCAACCTTGCGTTTCATCTGTATATGTTTGTGAGAGACGCTTCCCTTGAACAAAATAGAAGTTTGTGGTGAAAAACTTATTGAACAGTGGCATGACTGTTGTGAGTAGAGATGAGCGAGCATTGCCCTTAGCGAGTACCTGCCTGCTCGGAAGAAAATATTCGGCTGCCGGCACGGGGGAGCGGTGAGTTGCGGGAGTGAGCAGGAGGGAGCGGGGGGGGGGGGGGGGGGGGGGGGAGAAAGGGGGAGAGAAATCTCCCCTCTGTTCCTCCCCACTCTCCCCTGCCGCTCCCCGCCCGCCGCTGGCACCTGAATCTTTTCTTCCGAGCGGGCAGGTACTCGCTAAGGGCAATGCTCGCTCGAGTAATTGCCCTTAGCGAGTATTCTCACTCATCTCTAGCTGTGAGCAGTCCTTAAAACAGGGGTGGAGACCTTAACCTTCACTGGGGGTCCTGCAGAGTCTTGTTGCACCAAAATAACTGGCAGCTATCAGCCTGTTCTCTTGTGCCACTATGTGGAGCTTTAAGAGGTCAATCTCTGCCACAGATCGGGTATGCATAACCCGCAGGGTTGCACTAATCATTCTGCACCTCTGTGGGTCCTCATGGCTACTACAACACTAACTTTCATGGAAACCTGTCTACCATTTGTTTCAATTGTGTGAGGTGCACCTCAATAAATGCGGTGCGACACTAGAGTAAGGCTTCCAATCAGAGGGTGACAAAGACTATTCTAGTACAAGTCCTTCATGAAAGGGCTGCCAACAAGTCTTTCATAGAAGGGCTGCCAAACTCTTTATTGCATATTTCGTTGAACAATAACAATTAGAGATGAGCGAGCATACTCGATAAGGCAAACTACTTGAGCGAGTAGTGCCTTATTCGAGTACCTGCCCGCTCGTCTCTAAAGATTCGGGTGCCAGCAGGGGCCAGGGAGCGGCAGGGGAGAGTGGGGAGGAACGGAGGAGAGATCTCTGTCTCCCTCTCTCCCCCCCGCTCACTGCCGCAACTCACCTGTCACCCACGCCGGCAGCTGAATCTTTAGAGACGAGCGGGCAGGTACTCAAATAAGGCACTACTCGCTCGAGTAGTTTGCCTTATCGAGTATGCTCGCTTCTCTCTAATAACAATATATCAGAAGCTTAACTTCTGCAACCAAGATGAAAGACACATGCAGAATACAGCACTAACGCTTGAACATTCAACTCGCAGGAGGAACATTCTTGCGATTGCCTCTTTATGCCATACCAAGCAATGTCTATTAGTCTCTACAAGCCCACCGGCATATCTCATGGCGGCTTTACTTCTGCCTACTGCTTTGCACCTCTTATAGCAGGTTCCACTGACACAACACAAGGTTCCTCTAGAAATGCACAGCGCAATGCTCTGCACCATCTCACTGCATGAACATCTGTGCCAAGTCCTATGTGTGCCTTCCAAGCTGGCAGACAGGAACCTATACCACCTTGTGGCAAGCAACGCTAATAGGAACTGGTGGTTTCACTGCATACAGTATCCAACTGTCCATCACCAATTAAAGAGGAATAACTGTAAAACAGGCCTTCAATACAAGTAGAGTCGTACACACAAGGCAACAGTGGAGACACAACAATGGGATCATTACCAATACAAGGGAGAACACAAGAATACCACACTAATGCCTGTGTATATAATCTAAGAGCTGGAAATTTAAAGAGCTGTAGCTATAAGGCTACATATTAAGATATGAAAGTGTACCAGCTACTACTTTATATACACGGGCATTCGTTTCTCCAAACATCTAAGCAGCCATATATACATTGGCTGTGGCCTCCTGCTTATATATTATAAGTGGCGTATTGTAAATATAGGGCATGGACAGTTTATAACTGGACAACTCCATTAAGTTCTTGGAATATGCAAGATCTTTATTTCACAATGCAAAACTAGTAAAGGCCGCCCACACATTGTTTAGGTGCGTTACCTATGAATGCATTGTAAGCTTCAGCTACTGTAGATGCTTCTACTTTGGAGCAAAATCAGATTCCATGTTGGATTCAGACCAGAAAGTCTTGCACGGGGGCAATGTTCCTATTTCGTCTCTGTGGCTTTAATTCTGGGCATCATGTTCTCATTAATATTCATAATGCATATTCTGAACTCTAAAAGTAAAGCACTAGAGGCCCTGAGATAGAGGTTTGGCACAACATGGTAAAGCTGCCCACGGATGTATACTGCTTTGCGTTCAGGTATTGTTATCAAGTGACTATAAAGTATACAAAAATGGAATGTTTTTATCGTTCACCAATGAATTATTGTGTACAATTGTTATACATCCAAAAGAGTCTCCGTTTGGAATACCCATTTTTTCCAATTTCAGGAGAGGAATTCTGGACAAGCCTGATTCCTTCTTGTATTTGGTTCTGGAAATATTGAAATATTCCAAGGGGAAGAGCTGAGGAGCATAGAGATGCCAGTAATAAGGTTGTTGGTTCTAACTTCAGCATTACTGTTTTTCTTTCTGTATGTATCTACAATATCTATTAACTCAGTTGATCTGTAATCTTTCCAACTCTTCAGAGGGATAATAGTGACCCTACGTACAGTAGACTGAATGATTACTGTATTAGAGACACCTATCTTGTAGTACGTTGAATCTCCTTTGACCTTCAGAACTGCAGCAATTCTTTGTGGTGTCCATCCACAGGTATTAGAGAAGCAAGAGTGTTCCTAGAATACATTCCCTTACATAATTACTTGACTAACTTGAACTGTTGACTCCTGATAGGAAGGGTTCATTAATTCATGCTGCTTGTGCCAAATTCTGACCTCTCATCAGCACGGTGCAAGAGAAATCTGGATTCATCTGATCATCAGTGCGGTGGGCTGTGTGCTTCCACGGTCCCATAGGAGTCTATGGAAAGCACTCTGCACAGCGTACACCACAGAGCTGACAGGCGAGTCGGCATTTGGTGTCTGTTCTTTTTTAGATCCTGTGCTTCTAAAAAGGGTCCGTGTGAGCACTTCTGCTGTAATAGCGTGTAAACTACGTATTTCTGACCGAGCCCTTAGACAGCAAGGGCAGAGCGGAGCCAGCGGCCGGGGAGTGATATTTATGTGTGGGGCTTGCAGAAATAAAGCGTGCCGCCATTTGTTTTTCACGTGAAATCTCATCCGTCTGCATAGAATTGCATTTTCTAACGCAATCCTATGGCAGCTTCCACGGGCGGAAATTCTGCAGGAAATCCCGCCGCGGAATTTCCGCCCGTGTGCAGGAGGCCTAAGGAAGAGCTGCCAGTTGGTGCATTCCATGATACCCAATATATCCTACCAGCTATGCCCCATCTTTCATCATTTCATGGTAACTCTTGAACTTTGAAATTTACTGTATCTTTAACTGGGTCATCGCGGCTCATTGCTGCTTGGCGTGCTCAGCAAACTTGTGTTAAATGTCAGCTTGGCCTACTATTTTTGAACTAATTTGCAGTAAAATATGAAGTTCTCAGAATGTTTAGATTCTCTTCTTCTGTAGCATTTGCCTTCTATTTATTCTAAATTATTTTGTGATGTTGATTTTTTTATATTTCTTGCCGAAAACCCATAATCTTTTTGAAAAGTTGCCAGATATCTGATCATCATCCATAAATTAATGCTTCTATAGTCTAATCTAGGAGATTCAGATGCACCATCTCACAGCAGGAGCCGGCTGTGACTGATAGCCGGCCTCCCCTTGTAACACCAGAGATCAATGGATTTCCATTGTTAACTACCTACATGTCATGATCTATATAGATTGCGGCATTTAAAGAGTTCACAGAGAGGGCGCGCTCTCTCTGTAACATCATCGACCTCCACGATTACATCCCGGGATTCCGGTGGGTTGCCATGGCAGCATAATGCCAAATACTGATGTCCGGGACTGCCATTCACTATGATCGCTATTACAAATGATAAGGCATTGCAGGACAGAAGTCCTGCAATGCCTTATCATAGCCATCATAGCTGTTATTGTTCAAGTCCCCCACAGGGATATAAAAAAAATGTGAAAAAAAAGTGTAAAAAAAAAAATGTAAAAAATTACAAAAAACCCCCTCTATGCTCACTTTCCACTATTTGTATAAAAATCCCAAATATTTGGTGTCATTGAATCCATAATGACCTGTACAATAAATTGAATACACTATTTATGATGCATAGCAAAAACTGGAAATAAAAAACATGGAGGCAAAATGCTTATTTTGTTCATTTTGCCTCCCAAAAAATGCTATAAAAATGATCAAAAAATCTGCATGTACTCCAGAATGGTACCAATAAAAACTAAAGCTCATTACGCAAAAAACAAGCCCTCACAGATCTCCATCCATGGAAAAGTAAAAAAAAGTTATAGTACTTTGAATGCAATGATGTAGAGAAAAATTTATCATTCTAAAAAAAAGTGCAAAAGTGAAAAAAAAATATTTTTTTTGGTATCGTCGTAAATGTAGCAGCATGTAGAAAAAATGATCATGTTATTTTTTCTGCATAATTAGCACTGAAAAAAATGGCAGAATTGATGTGTTATCTCTCCCTGCTCTCAAAATATTAAATGTTTTACAATATATTATATGTACTGAAAAATGTTACCAATAAAAGCTACTGTTTGCCATGCAAACAATAAGTTCTTATATGGCAATATCGACAGAAAAAAAATTATGAAAATCTCCCCAAAATCCTTATAGCCAAAATAGGCCATGTCCTTAAAGGGGTTGTCCCGCGGCAGCAAGTGGGGTTATACACTTCTGTATGGCCATATTAATGCACTTTGTAATATACATCGTGCATTAAATATGAGCCATACAGAAGTTATTCACTTACCTGCTCCGTTGCTAGCGTCCCCGTCGTCATAGATCCGTCTAACTTCAGCGTCTAATCGCCCGATTAGACGAGCTTGCGCAGATGGGTCTTTTCCCTTCGGCTCGGCTCGGCAGCAGCGGCGTTCTGGCTCCGCCCCCTTGTACGCGTCATCGCGTAGCTCAGCCCCGTCACATGTGCCGATTCCAGCCAATCAGGAGGCTGGAATCGGCACACGTCATGGGGCGGAGCTACGCGATGACGCGTACAAGGGGGCGGAGCCAGAACACCACTGCTGCCGAGCCGAAGGAAAAAGACCCATCTGCGCAAACGCGTCTAATTGGGCGATTAGACGCTGAAATTAGACGGCACCATAGCGACGGGGACGCCAGCAACGGAGCAGGTAAGTGAATAACTTCTGTATGGCTCATATTTAATGCACGATGTATACTACAAAGTGCATTAATATGGCCATACAGAAGTGCATAAGCCCACTTGCTATCGCGGGACAACCCCTTTAAGGGGTTAAACAGAAATTCAGAAATGTATCTAGATAATGCTTAAAGGGGATGTGCAGGTGTAGTTCTGCAGTGGTTAGAGAGAGCCACAGGTTGAGGACCACTGGTCTTACGGAAACCTTGGGTATAGTACTCTGAAATCCAGTCTCAGAATAGACTCAGGCCCTTGCCCATGATTTATACTGGTAAAATGGCAAGTCAATGTGACTATTGTGTGGTAAAGATGTAGAAGGCTGAATCTTGTTGGAATTCTTATGAAATATTTATTATTAGGGAAGCACTGAAGTTTTGTGATTTTAACTGGACCATTATGAGAACAAAACTTGCTTTGGAACCCAAACCTTAAGCTCAAACATTAGTCATCAGACGAACAACTAAAAGCCCATTTAGACACAACGATTATCGCTCAAAAGCCGTCTTTTGAGCGTTAACCGTTGCATCTAAATGCGCTGCCATCATGCACCTTTCGTGCACTATTCGTTCATCAAGCTAGAAATCACTGATGACTGTTATTAGCGTCGCCCCCTGATTTTTTCAGCGGGCGGCCCTGATAGTATTCTTTCAGCTGGTATCCCGCTGGCAGTTCTCAGCGGAACACCAGCTGAAAGCTCCAAGAACAATGCAGCTGTTTGCATTTACAAAACAGCTGCTTTGTTATCAGAGTTATCGCAGCGTTGTCTCGCTCTACCTGCATTAACTCTTATGTAGCTAATTAGATACTTGGAGTTATGCAAAGATGATCACTTAAAACTGTCACTCAAACTGTCGTTTGAGCGATTATCTTTCAGTGTAAATGGGCCTTAACTTTTCATAAATTTTCATTGTATGTAAAGGGTTGTCAAGGATTCTAAGAAATTAAAGAGGTTTTTCAGTTGTGAAAGATCAAAGGCCTATATAAGCATAGATCATCAATAGTAGATTGACAAGGGTCCATCTTCTCAGACCCCCCAATAATAAATTGTTTACCAGGCCAGTATGTTTGTGCACTGAGCTAACTTCTGCATGAAGCAGACAGCTCCATTCTTATTGCAGCGGCCAGGCTTCGTATTGTGAACTTTGCCTGTGATACCAAGCCTGGCCACTACAGAGAGAACATAGCTGCCTTCTTCCAGCGGAAACCTACTCAGTGCATCGACCTAAGGACTGGCTAATTCACTTAATGGGGTACCACTGGGGAAAAGTAATATGGAAAAGGATCTGGGGGTATTAGTGGATAATAGACTAAACTGGAGTAACCAATGCCAGTCAGCTGCTGCAAAGGCAAATAAAGTCTTGGGGTGCATTAAAAGAGGTATAGGGGCGAAGGATGAGAACATTATCCTTCCATTATATAAGGCACTTGTCAGGCCTCACATGGAATACTGCGTACAATTCTGGACACCGGTGCTCAGGAAAGATGTCACAGTGCTTGAGGGGATTCAAAGAAGGGCAACTAAACTAATACATGGAATGACAGGACTGGAATACCCAGAGCGGCTATCCAAATTGGGACTATTTACTCTAGAAAAAAGAAGGCTAAGAGGCGACCAAATAACCATGTATAAGTACATGAGGGGACAATACAAGGATCTCTCCCAAGATCTGTTTACACCCAGGACCACGACGGTAACAAGAGGACATCCGATTAGAGGAAAGTAGGTTTCATCACCAACATAGAAGGGGATTCTTTACTGTAAGAGCAGTTAGACTGTGGAACTCTCTGCCTGAGGAAGTGGTGATGGTAAAATCCATAGAGGAGTTTAAAAGGGGACTTGATGTCTTTCTGGAGAAGAAGGACATTATAGGATATAAATCTTAGGTTAATTGTCAATCTGGGTATACAGGCAGGTAGGAACTATTAGGGGTTGATCCAGGGAACAGTCTGATTGCCATTAGGGAGTCAGGAAGGAATTTTTTACCCAAAAGGGCTAATTGGCTTCTGGCCTTGGGGTTTTTTGCCTTCCTCTGGATCAACAAAGGAGGATAGACAGGCTGGACTAGATGGACATTGTCTTCATTCAGCCTTACATACTATGTTACTATGTTACTAATTGTTGGGGGTTCCTGGCAACGAACGTTTTACCAATCTACTATGGATGACCTATCCTCAGGATAGGCCATCAATAGTTTACAACTGGAGAACCCCTTTAAATTAACAGGTAGAAATATCTAAAAAAAAAAACATCATTGTTAATCCTCAGTCGCTTTAGTACCAATGATTCTATTCTATTATGATTCAATGCTTTGGTGGTCCATGCTGATCTTTGTTTAGTTTCCTATTTTCCTGCACTAGTGACATACATCCATGCAATCACTACAGCCAATCGCTGGCACAATCCCATTTTAGACTTTTTTTTTCAAAAAAAGCTGTGTTTTGGGGATTTTGATGCTGACTTTTTCGCAAGAAAAATGCTGTATCCAGATGTTAGCTGTAGCTTAGTACTAACATTTTTTTTAAAAACTACTAACAGTGTTTTTATGTGACCTTTTTTAAAAACTTTTGCTACATTTTTTGATTCATGGTATTTTTTCAAAATCCCACCATGCTGTAGGTCTGGCATTTTTTTCTGGCATTTTCCCAGAGGTTTTTTTTTTTTAAGAAAAAAATGTCCAAGTGCCACCCACAAAGATAAAACTAAAAAACAAAGGCATCAGCCAATAAATGCCTGCAGTTTTTCTTGCATTCACCCCAAAACAAAACACCCTAGAAAAAAAGACTAAGGGGACTATTTACTAAGCTATGTGTGCCTTATGCTGGTCTAAGTGAACACTGTGCCCAGTTATGAGTGGTATATGTATTAGTGGCACAAGCCTAACCATACATTTGTCTTATCTGGCGGCACTTCCATGCACCAGATGAAAACCTATACCTGCTCTGAGTTGACGTAGGTACTTGCTAGTTTCTGGGGAAGATCATAGCAAATGTGATGGGCCATGTGCAGTCCTGTCCCTAATGCTGGGCCTAGTTCACTTTTTAAAAAATTGGTGGGGCGCCGTGTAAATGCCAAAATTGCAGTTTAGACCCATGCGGCAAAATTGCAACTTTTGGGTGCCAGAATTCTGATGTCCAAGGCTTAATAAATAGGCCCCTTTGTCTGAAGGAAGCCTTGTGGTGGATTGTAACTGCATAACAAGGAGGCTATAAATGCCATTTAGGAAGCGGGCAAAGCTGAGCGACAACCCATTTGAGCACAAGAATGGCTGTCTTAAAGAAGTTTTCCCGTTTTAGCAAGTTGCATATTGTTATCATAAGAGCCCGGCTATGATTAGAAAAGTCAAAGGGTCAAGAATAGAGATAAGTGAGCGTAGTCGTTAAGGCAAATTACTCTAAGCGAGTATCGCCATTGTCGAGTACATGCCTGCTCGTCCGAAAAGATTCAGGGGCCGGCGGGGGTGAGCGGTGAGTTGCGGGAGTAAACGGGGGGGGGGGGGGGACAGAGAGAGATCTCTCCCCCGTTCGCCCGCGCTCTTCCCAGCCGCCCCCCCGCTGGACCTTGAATCTTTTCGGCAAGCAGGCATGTACTCAAAAATGGTGATACTCGCTTGAGTAATTTGCCTTAACGAGTACGCTTGCTCATCTCTAGTCAAGAACTAACCTGTTCAGTTGCAAAGCAGAATCCTACAAAATGCCTGGTGAACAGGTAGAGAAAAATCCAAAACTTAAAAGAAAATTTAGAAAAATATTTTAATGAACATGGAGATGTCAGACCCCTGTGATCAACAAGTGGCAACATATCCTAGGTAACATCTATTTAATGGTTGTCAATCAGTTTCCGAGACCCATCAAGAGACCTCAGACCATACAAATAGAATATTTGCAAGACTGACCACAAGAGGACAGCTCATTGTATTTGTTTTATTTTTAATGGTTTAGTGATTTATTTAGTATCTAACATTTATTGTATAATGGAGAACCAAGTGATTTCTCTTGCACCTCTCTAGGAGGTAAACACATTACTAGTATTCAAAGCCTTTCTCCTGGAATCCATGGCCGTAGCACCAGCTGTACCAACATTCTCCGAGCCAAGCTTTCCAGGCTTGTCTGCACTATTCAGCATCCAACAAATACAGATGAAAGAGATTTTGTAAGTAGTAGAAACAAAATGTTTGCACAAAAAGGTTCTCTAGAAATCCAACAGTAGAGAAAATGAATTAGAATACACAGTAGCCTGCTACTGGGTACTGAAAGTGGACCAGTCTGCCCTCCTGACATGTCTGTTGTAATGAATAAGTATATTCCCCATGAAATACACTAGATCGTTTTCCAATAGAAGTTTACATTGTGCCGTTACGCTGTTATTGCTCCTAGAAATTATGAATTAATTGGCAATTGGGTGTTAACAGTTTGAAAGAAGTGGGGCGGGGGGGGGGGGGGGTTATATCCCACACAGTCTAACATTGTCCAATCAAGACTGATTTTTAAAGATAATCGTTCAAAAGATTGTTTTGAATAAACTGCTAATGGATGTAAAGGTCCAGTAACAGCTTATCACCTTCATTTGCATGTAAATGAGCCTCCAGGACCTGTATGCAGAGAACAGCAGGTGGTTTCTTCTCAGCATTCAGCTCCTTTGTTCTGCCGCAGGGCTGCAAACTGAATACAATATAATCAGTGCTCCCATTTAGAATACAGCACCATGGACAGCAAACAGCATGCAGTCTGTGTTATCTTCTCTCTGGCTGAACGATGGATTTTTTGCTCACCTAAAAATCATCGTTCAGCCGAAAGATGGGAGCATTTACACCAACGATTATCGCCTAAATGATGGCTTTGGAGCACATTTTGAATGATAATCGTTGTGTAAATGGCTCTTTATCCACAGGATAGGTGATAAAAGTCTGATCTGTGGGGGTCTCACCACTAAGACCCTCATTGTTCCAAAGAACAGGGATCCTGTATCCTCCTCTTTTGTCATTGTGGGCTCCCTACACCCACTTACAGTAAAAAGGAGAGTGAATGGAGTGGCAGTTGCACATGTGCAGTTAATTTCAATAGGTCTGATGGACATACCAATTACAAACACTTGGCCCTCTCTGGCAGTTCTATCCTCTGCGCATTGCGCTCATAGATTTTATCCATGCAAAAAAAGTGTACAAATACGGTTATCTGAAGAAGGCCTTGAGCCGGTGTCACACGGGCACAAGCACATTTGCGCAATGGGCATTGTGTATTTGCCATAAAACATGTGTTTTACTATAGGTAATGTGCGAGCAAATTGTGCACATTAGAGCATGCAAAAAAAAGAGACACAACCATGCTCCTATTTATTGAAATGGGCAATTAAATTAAAGGGGTTGTCTCGCGAAAGCAAGTGGGGTTAAGCACTTCTGTATGGCCATATTAATGCACTTTGTAATATACATCGTGCATTAAATATGAGCCATACAGAAGTTATTCACTTACCTTCCCTGCGCTGGCGTCCCCGTCTCCATGGCTCCATCTAACTTCAGCGTCTAATCGCCCGATTAGACGCGCTTGCGCAGAAGGGTCTTCTGCCTTCGGCTCGGTTCGGCAGCAGCGACGTTCTGGCTCCGCCCCCTTCTAAGCGTCATCACGTAGCTCCGCCCCCTCGAGTGTGCCGATTCCAGCCTCCTGATTGGCTGGAATCGGCACATGTGACGACAACCCCTCTATTACTTAAATGTGCTATTTTCATTCACAAATATGCAGGAAAATAAAGCATGCTGCATATCTTTTTTGCAAACGAAGTGTGCATGCAAAATACGATTATATGAACGAACCCATTGGGTTGCGTTCATTGAGTATTGCATGAGCAAATTTTGCTTGCGCAAATACGTTCGTGTGACATAGGCGGGTGAGTTTCACACGCAATTTCTGTGCACTGCAAAATGCACAGAAATCACATGTGAAAAGAACCCAACCTTTTTCAGTGGGTTAACTGATATGAAGAGATGAGAGAGCACGCTCGGATAAGTCAGTTAGTCGAGTGAGCCTAGCTCTTCTCGAGTAACTTTATTCTTGTCCGAGCGTGCTCGGGGGGGACGGCGGGGGATAGCGGGGCATAGCGGGGGGTAGAGGGGGAGAGAGTGAGAGAGATCTCTCTCCCCCCCGCCACCCCCACCCCCCGAGCACGCTCAGACAAGAATGCAGTTACTCGAGAAGAGCGAGGCTCGCTTGACTAACTGACTTATCCGAGCGTGCTCGCTCATCTCTACTGATATGTAAGATTGAAAAATCACAGCATGTCCTGTTTTTGGGCACCTGAAAAAAATCACATAGCACTCAGATGCCATGCAATATGCACACCATAGGACGCCATTTTTACATTTTAAGTATTGAAACAACATATGACTTTTCCATACATGTACAGGCGTGTGATGTCTTTTTCTCGTAAAATGCATCGCAATCACAGAAAAAACCATTCTAGGTTTATGATTGCAATATTGGTCTGTTTTTCTCAGACTGATATTGCACCTGCCAGTGTAAATACAGTCTCAGTATATGAAGAGGCTCCTGCACCTTCATGTATTAGGCTAATTCCGGCAACATCTTGCTCCTACACAAGAACGTACGCCGGCTCTGACCTGGCGTACATTTCTGGCATAATTTATACATAAATCTGTCGGTCCACGCCCCCTCCTAACAAGCCCCACCCATTATTTTTAACAAAAATGGCAAGGTCGGTGCAAAATGCCGAAAAATAGTAAATTTTTGCTTCAAATCTTGCTTGTGTAAAAATGTGCACCTTTTTTCACTGGCTTACAAAGGCTGGATAAATGTCCCCATTATTCTCAAGTCCATCTAGTTCAAAGGGCTCTTTGTGTAACATGTTGTGCTAGATATCAATTAACATATTTTTCTGAGCAGTACCAAAGGAGTTTGGGTAGAAGTGTAGCCATCTTAGTGTTAACGTGTCATTAAGGATGTTTTTGATCCTTCCAACGACCTTGAAACTTTCTTGCCTTCGGACATCATTATGTTACATCTAGCTATTGATCATTATAATTTGACTAAGACGGTGATTCTTTTTCTAGAGGCTGGCACAATGTTCCTGTTTTCCCTTTGTTACATATGATCTTGCTAGAAGGGATCATTGTGTTTGTTACTCTTTATAATCTCACGTTTGTTAATTCTGCTTAAATATTCCGTACAGAAAGCAAAAGTGTTTAATATGTAGTAGACTCCGCTGAATGCCACCTATGGTATAAGAGTAAAAAAGAAAAATAGGCAGCAGAGTCCAGATCTTCAGGTGCAATAAAGACTTATATTTCCATCAGAACATCACATCATCATGAAATACAGCGACGTTTCGACCGTTACATAGATGGTCTTTGTCAAGCTTCATACCTATGGTATAAGCTCATAAATTCAAGTCTTACAAGACTGAACGTCTTCCATATTAAGGATGGGGGGGGGGGGGATAAATCGTTTTAGACAAGTATAGAACACATTTGCCACATTTAGATAATCAGTAGAATTACTAATATATTTCTTAGCTGGTTAATTCAGTTTTATTGAACCCTTATTAGAAACACTGAAGCAGTAAATCTTCTCAAAGGACCAAGAGTTTAGGACACTGAATGAAGATATATACTAATATTTACATGATAAAGCTTAAGGCCTCCTTCCCACGAACAGATTTCCGCCGCGTAATTCGCGGCGAAAATCCGCTGCGTTGCCCGCAGCTATTAGGTTCTATTGAACCTAATAGCACAATGCTCACGATGCGTAATTCCAGCGCGGAATTACGCACCGCGATTTCTCCCGTCCTCACCCGCAGCATGCTCTATTTTCTGCGGGTGAGGACGGGCTGTACGCACTGACGGCTTCCATTGCAGTCAATGGAAGCCGTCCGTTCACGCTATCTCCCACTGTAACCAGCGGGAGATAGCGTGAAAAAACGCTTTCCCGCCCACCGCCGCGCGTCATATGACGCCAAATGACGCGGCCGGCCGCGTCACGTGACACGGCCGGCCGTGCACGTGACACGGCCGGTGACGCGGCGGTGGTGGGCGGTGACGGGCGGTGACGCGGCGGTGGTGGGCGGGGAAGCGATTTCACGCTATCTCCCGCAGGTAAGTATAGGGGCTCTGGGGGGCGCCGTGACGGGCTTCACTGCGTAATATTACGCGGCGGACCCCGTCACGCTCGTGGGAAGGAGGCCTAAAGGGGTTGTCCCGCGGCAGCAAGTGGGGTTATACACTTCTGTATGGCCATATTAATGCACTTTGTAATGTACATTGTGCATTAATTATGAGCCATACAGAAGTTATAAAAAGTTTTTTACTTACCTGCTCCGTTGCTGGCGTCCTCGTTCCCATGGAGCCGACTAATTTTCGCCCTCCGATGGCCAAATTAGCCGCGCTTGCGCAGTCCGGGTCTTCTGCTCTCTTCAATGGAGCCGCTCGTGCAGAATGCCGGCTCCGTGTAGCTCCGCCCCGTCACGTGCCGATTCCAGCCAATCAGGAGGCTGGAATCGGCAATGGACCGCACAGAAGAGCTGCTGTCCATGGAGGAAGAGGATCCCGGCGGCCATCTTCACCGGTAAGTATAGAAGTCACCGGAGCGCGGGGATTAAGGTAAGCGCTCCGGTAAGCTTTCTTTAGGTCCCTGCATCGGGGTTGTCTCGCGCTGAACAGGGGGGGGGTTGAAAAAAAAAAAAACCCGTTTCGGCGCGGGACAACCCCTTTAATATGATTTTCGGTTTATCTTTTAGAGTTGGACAAATCTATGCATTATGTTGATATGTATAAGCAGCACTAATTCTTTTCTTAAGAACATACAAAGATATGTAACATCGTTCTTAATCTCATTCCTCCGAAGCCATCTGCAGAGGTCAACCTAGAACATGAGTTCTTAACCTGGGTCCATGGTTTGATGTCAGGTAGACCGTAATCTTGGATAGGAAACTAGTGAACCACAATATTGGCAGCAAAGTCACCAAAAGAGACTACAGATACAATTTATACTCATAACCAACCAACACATCTTTAATCGAGGTCAAGATCTGTAGACTTCATAGCTTAAGAACCCTTGATCTAGAACGTTCTTTAGAATTCAGTTGACCACTGCTCAGTAGTTTTAGGACAGTCATTTCTGACTTTATCAATACCCATTGTTACTCCATATTTAATGATTTCCGTTACTATCCAAAATCATCTATTTAAATATGTTTACAACCTTAATTTTTCGATCTTGAATTTGTTCTTTCTCAGAAGCATTCTTAAGGTGGTCTACAAATCCATGGACGTAAGAAGAGAAGCCAACCCTTAGTTCCTCTCCAACATAAACCTAATGGACCCTACAATGCTGCAGACTACAGATGCCTCTGCTCCAAATGCCCCTTTTGTATGTCGCTATGGCAAGTCCAAAGAAGACTATAAAGCAAATCTATTACAACATCGCAATCTGCCACGGAAGCTAATTAGCCCTAACGTTCCCTGACTAGTAGATCAAATCTTATCTTCACATTAAAGCACTTACGTTCTGTACCAGAGTACAATATGTCATGTTTTATCGAGTTGTGTGCACCCCGGTAATAACAGGCTGCAAAATAAATATTCATCTGTGTATGAACAACCCAAACCACTTGATCTGCCTATGGTGCAGCGCTCTATTTATATGTACATGTGTTGGAGGATCCCGCCAGGCTTTCTTCTCTAATTGCATCAATTCCTTTCTACAGAGATTGCTGCTAATACAAAAGATCTGTCTTGAATAATTTCAGTAGAGGAACACAAAAAGCGGAGAACATGGGGAGATTATTATAGTGAACACTAGGTGCATTCAAAAGCCTATTCTCCTACGAGGAACAAGCCTATTGAGAAGTATGTAATGAGTTTGATGCCAGTGGGATTATCAGGAAGGAACACACTTTCCCAGGCTCAGAAACAAGATCCTGCACTGTATGGTCCCTTCCTTAGTTTTGATTGCCGTACACCAGTTTTCCATAGAACATCCATCCTCTTCTCTTCCGCTCGGATAGGGGGGCCACTTTATAAGACTCCTAGCAAGATATCATTTCTAGGCAAAGTTACTCCTCTCCAACCTGCCAAGTGGCACTGATTCATTTTCTGGCGAGGGGGTAATGATAGAGGGAAAGTACGCAGCATCAGATGTTTGGGCAACATGTTATGCTGTTTGTAATCTGATTGTCAGGAGGGAATACATACTCCCGTTAAAAGCTTGTAATTGATTCATAGAGTCTAACATTAAACCCATTAAGAGGATGGAGGAGATAGAATCACTTCAAGAAGCTTCCTGAAGGCATCCATTTCAACTGACAAGTGTGTGTAAATAATTTACAAAACAGGATGAAGAGCGGATCATAAGACATTGTTCATGGTCAACTATCAGACTCTCTTATAACCAAATCACACATCAGGAAATACAAATCACAGCAACGCAATTTGGGCACATCAAGACCCTCATATACCAAATTTATCCTTCACGCCTAAATTAACTCACATAGAAAATTTCAGGAAGAGTTCATGGGTTTGTCAGATGTAGCAGAGCTCTATCTGTAATTTAGGGCTATAGAGCGATGGGTAAACTTACCGCATCATCTTAGACTAAAAGTGTTACGTGACAAACTAAGCTTTGCTACTTCTGCAGTGAGTCTACCTTTTGCATTGTGCAGGTGCAGAAAATCCTGCTTTTAAGAAGAGTTTTTCAGACACTGGCAGAAGAAGCATATATCTACAAACAAGCGTTCCATAGGTGCTAAATTTTAAATAGTGAATTTTACCAAAATTTTATAATGTTTTTTTTAATCATATCATACAAAAAAATGCATTGCGGTTGTCACATATTGAGTTACTTTGTAACTGATGCCATGAAATATATAAAGAATATACATAAAAGGCAAAAAAAAGCAAAAAAATATGGCACAGCAGAATAAAAAACAGCAGATGCTTACCTATGGTTTAGATACCTTGAGTGTCTTATTCCTTCACAGATCCTTAGTGAACTGGATGGGTTAGAGCATTAGACAAAAGAAGCATTGATCTGCACTAGCTTCCTCCCTGCAACTAAGAGCCCAGGATGATCAGTGGTTGAGTGACGGGAGGGTGGGTTATACCTAACAGAACACGTGGAAGGAGAGGAGGAGACGGGCTTTCGTAGAGGGTCTGCTGCAGTATTTGTAGAGCTGCCCCTGGAACAATAGGGTATGAACTTTTTGGTATAAATCTCAGTCGTGCTGTTCACCATTAGCTATTCAGCATCCTTGTTGCTAGAGAGAGGCAGAGAGCAGAGGCTGTGTGGAAAGGATGGCGAGAGGTGTTGGTGCACTTGAGCATGTAATGTGTGAAGAATGTGTCAGCACAGATATTCTCGCTACTGTGTCAAATCTTGTATACGGTGGAAGAAAAAAAAGGCATATTTGTGAGAATGTTGCAAGGTCAATGGTTTGTGACAGGTGCGTATGCCCAGAATGAACATAGTAAATGTTAAAAATGTTTCTTGCAAATAAATAGGAAGCTCATTTATTGGTGTGCAGTCCGGAAGATGTAAACATAAAATATACTGCATAGTATCAGAAGCAAACACACCATATTCACAGCCTCTGCCGCTGCATAGTGGCGAAGGGGTCCTCCTGTACTATCTTAAAGGGATACTCTGGGACTTTGACATTGATGGCTTTTTCTTGTATGTAAATGCCTGCAATGGCTAATTTGTACTGATGGATTACAATAAACCAGAGAAATTGCACACCACTGCTGGAAGGTCCTACAACAGTGCTATTTTCCATTGCTTTGGGTTTCCACCCCACGTGCAGTTAATGAGGTTGTCCGGTTGTACACTATAGATGGTCTATCCTCAGCATAAGTCATCAAGAGTAGATTGGCGGGGGTTTGTTCCCCAGGCCCACTGCCGATCAGCTGCTCACTGGGCTGGTGCACTAATGTATTCAACTGAAATCTGCAGGAAGCAGGCGGCTCTGTTCTTACTGTAGTGGCCAAGCTTGGTATTTCAGGCCAAGTTCCTATTGAAATGAATGGGAACTTTGCCTGCAAAACCAAGCTTGGTCAATGGGGTGGGAATGGAGTTGTCTGCTTTCTGCAGAAATCAGGTCAGTGCACAGGCATACCGGCTGAGGAAGCAGCTGATCAGTAGGTGTCTCAGGCAGCAGAACACCACCAATTTATTTCTGATGACTTATCCTGAGGATACGCCATCTATAGTTTGCAAATGGACAACCCTTTTAAGGTACTATCTTCTCCCTGGACTGAATGATTGCCTAATGCAGAGCTCCATTACCATCAGGTCCCAAAAGCAACAATACAGCGGCTTAATAAACTACTAATTGGGTCTCACCTTTTTGCTAATAATCTCAGGAGGGAGAAGAAATCGACCACTAATTCAGGCATGCCAATCAATCTGTTCTTTTCCTGATCGCTGCCACGGTACGAAGATGGTGTGGTCGGAAGCTCACAGGACAACTCTCCATGGAGCACTCACCTGAGTTCACGGTGGTGAACTCAGGTGAGTGCTCAGCAGTGAGTACTCAGGAGTGGCACGGGCATAGCCACAAATCTTCACACAGCAAGGCCTTTTTTCACAGGATCATTGCTCCAATCATTTCCGTGTATAAAACTTTGGAGAGCAGTCCTTTGGAAATCAAGCGGAAGTGCCTGAAGTGAGATGGTCATCATCATCAACAAACCAGCCACATAGCGGCTGCAGGCTCTTCTCTTCTGCTAGCCTAGAGAAATAGGAGCAAAGACTGGACACTCCAGAAGAGTGTTCTGATGCAAATGTGTGATTCAGCACATATCACTGCTACATCCTCACCTTCAGCGAACATTTAGAATGATATCCCAGTGACAGATACATCAGTCACAAATACCACCATGGAATATATTTTGAAGGCCTTGCAAGTCTCTATTCAATTCAACTTTGCACAACTTATCCAAGCTATCAACTCTATTATTGAGGCTGAATGTAGAATTAACCATGTGGAAACAAAAATTGAGGAATTTGCTACTGCTCGTAATTCCCTCATTGACGTGAACTAGAACTTGGATTCAGAACTCGAATGACTTCAAGCTAAGGTAGCAGACCTAGAAGACAGGTCATGCAGCAACAATGGGAAATTTAGAGGAATCTCAGTGAATGTTTCCACCTTACAGAGTCTTGTGAGGGTATTGTTGACAGAGTGTCAGGACTTTATAATTGATAGGGCACATAGACTCGCCAGTCCGAAACACCTGGCGGACCACGATCTCAGGGATGTTCTAGCCCGCATTTGTTTTTTCCATATAAAGGAGAAGCTACTAACTGCTGCTAGAAAAGCAAACCCTTTACCAGAGCCGTACCAATCTTTGTCACTATACACAAATTTGACTGCAGCAACTTTGGACCAAAGGAGACAACTACTCCCCATCACCATGGCACTCATAGATCACAAAACCCTATACAGATAGGGTATTCCTGTACATCTCCTGATCTCAAAGGACAATACCAACTTTATTGTCAAATCTCTGTAAGGTGGAGTCAACCTTCTATAGCTATGAAATTTGAGTGTCTCCCTACCTGCCAAAGCAGTCTTTTCGTTACTTAGCGTCAGAATGCTGCACTGCAAAACCATGCAAACAATCACACTGTTAACTGTTTTGCATGCCCTGTTGGTGTTATTATGCATAAACAAACCGGAAAACACCTAAGAACATTTACCCCCAAACATCCAGCTGTGAGAGTGCTGGACGTTTCCTTCCACACTGGCTGCACTGACTGAGAAACGGATGTTAGTGTTGTATATTCTTGTTCTCTATTCTTCCTTCTTCTTTACCAGATAAACCCGATGGTGCATGGAAAATACCTCCATGTGGTCAACTTCTTACTATTTGAACGATATGATCAGCTGCTTAACTATGCCTTTATACACTGTTAAAAATGGTGATTAAGATTGTATCATTATATGTTAACCCATTTCAATCCAGTGCTAGCCATCGTCCGACATTAAGATTTCCCTGCATAGCTCCGATGTTGGATGAAAGCTGACACGTTTCTAACAGTATGTAGGACAGCACTTCGATGTTGGAGGCTGATCTGCATATGTATGCTACAGTATACAGGACAGCACTTAGATGTCAAAGGCTGTTCTGGATATGTATGTTACAGTATACAGGACAGTACTTCGATGTCAGAGGCTGTTCTGCATATGTATGCTACAGTATGTTGGAGCACTGTTGTATATATTGTAACACTGTGGCGTAAGTATAGGAGGTGCAGAGGGTGTAGTCGCACCTGGGCCCAGCAGCCCTAAGGGGCCTATAAAGTCTTTCTTCCCCATATTACAAACCAATTCTATCAGTGAAGCTTTATAATTGGGGCCCAGTTCCAGATTTTGCACTGGGGCCCAGCAGCTTCAAGTTCCGCCTCTGCTGTAACATACACATGCAGAACAGCCTCCGACATCAGAGCACTGTCCTGTATACTGTAACATACATATGCAGAACAGCTACTGACATCGGAGCGCTTTCTTGTATACTGTTAGAAACATGTGTCGGCCCTCGTCCAACATCAGAACTGGGCAGGGAAATCTCAATGTCGGACAAGGACCAACACTTGATTGGAAATACTTAATTTTCAAAAAAATTGCTAATGAAATCATCATGATTCATTTTTAGGTCTTTCAGTTGAATAATTATAAGGAATCCACAACACACTTCCCCACCCAAAATAAATAAGAGCTGCGGACTGTGCGGTTGGCAGGAAATTGAATTGAAAAGCGTTAAAGGATTGAATAGCCCCCCAAAATGGGCATACATATGGTGAAATGTAAAATCCCAATCTCCAGGTGTTTTCTGCACACAAGAGACACACATAGTCCCAAAATATGCCTTTCGTATAAAACACCCACGCTACCCCAAAATATTTCAATTTCATTATAACTCCAAATCTAGGGGGGTACTACCGTATTTTGCGTTCTATAAGACGCACCGGACTATAGGACGCACTCCCCGTTTTAGAGCAGGAAAATAGGTACAAAATATTTCAAACTCACCCAGGGACAGCGCAGGGTTAGTGCCGGGCGACTGGGCAGAAGAAGCAGCAGGGGCCAGGAAAAACAGCTCTCCATGTCACAGCGGCGATTGCAGGAGGAAGGCAAGAAGCTGTTTGGTGGAGACAGGGAGGAGGAGCAGCTCACCACCAATCAGCGGTACGTATGGGCGGCAGTGGGGAGGAGAGAACTTCTGACTGATCGCACATTTCTTCGTGCGGCTGCAAGCTTAACGCGCGATCGCGCTCACTAAATCGTGGTCGCGCATTAAATTCGCGATTGCGCTAAATATGGCGATCGCAAGGAATTTTTGGCACATTCACTCTGTAAGATGCAGCAATTTTTTCCCCCCCGCTTTGGAGGGGGAAAAAGTGCGTCTTATAGAGCGAAAAATACGGTAATTGCAACAAAAAATTCTGACCCACAGGGCAGATACATTATATTAGTCTGCTCCACAACCAATGGGATCTACACACTAGCCTCCTTTTATGCACCAAATAAAAAAAGGAGCTTTACCCGTTAAATTTTGCAAATTCTCTCCAAAATTGAAACAAGGCAGACCCCTGATTTGTGGAGATTTTAGTGCAGTCTTAGATGTCAGTATGGATACAACCTATAAACTGTGTAAGCACACCCAGTCAATAGGTAACATATTGTCGTGGTAACTGCAACAGGTTGTGTGTCAAATCTATCAAATTTTACAGGAGAGACAAAAAACATTCCCATTTTGCCTCCATCATTGTCCTATAGAAAGAGAGGGAAAATTCGTGCTATAGAAAGTCGGTTTCTCATTGGTCTATTGACATACGACATATTGCAGTTGGTGTAGTTCACTAGATTAGCCACCAGGGTGCAATAAACCAAAATTTGATTATTTTTTTTACATACCACCTATTGCAGTTACTACAACGATATGGTGGAAGGAGGTGTTCTTTGATGCTTGGGAGCCATGCATAGTTTTAAGAAAGACTACTCCATTTACTCACATGTTCACATTAGCTACTCGCTGATTGAGATGTTTACAATCAACAGAAATTCATCTGGAATTTCTTCTAAGCAGCGTCACCCCTTTTAAGAATGGTCAACTTCTGCAGTACAAGCTTTCAGTCACATGAAGTCTGCTGCTCTGCTTCTCCACCATCTACATTTTGGCATGCCAGTTCTCTCCCAGTAATCTGGTTAAAGTAAGTATTCTCTGTGTGTCTTCCTTTCCAAGAAGTTCTCACCAGTTGACTCAACTATTCTATCCATTAGGACTTAGTTCAAAACTACATGCAAAAAAGATAGGGCAAGCCATATCTTTTCTGGCACGTAGTATTAATGCATGAGAATCCCGCTAGTCAAAATGAAACCATTGAAATCGATGGTTTCATTTTGTCACATTTTCGACCATGAATTTCACGACTGCAAAACATGATGAAATCATGATGATGGTGGTGGTGGGAGGGGGCATATAAGAACTCAAAATTACCTATTTTGGTATTTCAAAATGGGTTTTCTAAACCAGACAACCTGAATACACTATCACTTATGTGAAATAGTAACTACCCACTTAGCTACTTAAATGCTGATATTTTCAATTGGTTAACGAATACCCAAGTGTCTCATGAAAAAGCCACAAGAATGCCAACCCCTAAATACGCATCATATCCTGATTCTGTAGTCTTGTCTCTAGTTTTCTGCTTCTTTCCATCCCTACAAAATACCGCACCCTAAATAAATTGCACAATAGGAGTGACATGTTTTGTTCTTGGGCTTTAAAACATTATTTTCTCTATTTTAATATCATCATCTAAGAAAGTTTAGAAGAGGCCTCAGCAAAATAAGTCATTTGGATCTGAGGCAGGAAGATGGGAATGATAATGAAATGATAATAGCTTTACTAGTGATGTGACAGTATTATCAGATGAGAAATGAACAGGCCGCAAGGCTTCATACTGGAAAGGTAATGTTGCAGAATACAGAACATTTTAAGATACAGTATCTGGTCTCAGAGAACAAGCTGGGAGACTGCCAAAATGGATTTCCCTTGAAATATAGGAGCAACACCTTTATAGAAAATAGACTTTAACTCTCCTTCTGCTTGACAAAACTCTTTCTACTTCATGTCGGACTGACATAAGATGAATATCTCTTAATATTAAAGAGCATTTCAACTGAGAATCTTGCCTTGTTAATGCTGAGAAGTTCTTATAGATGCAAGCAATGTTCCGGAAAAGGGTTTTCCGATAGTTTAACCCCTTCATGACATGGCCTATTTTGGGCTTAAGGACGCAACAATTTTTGGCGGATTTTCTTCTCTGTTTATCAAAAGTCATAACTTTTTTATTTTTCCGTCGACGTGGCCGTATAAGGGCTTGTTTTTTGCGTGGCGAACTGTAGTTTTTATCGGTGCCACTCTTGGGTACATAGACTATATTGTAAAACTTTTTTTTTTTTTTTAATGATAGCAGGGAGAGAAAACGCATCAATTCTGCCATAGATTTTTTTTTTTTTTTTACAGCGGTACTCATGCAGCATAAATGAGACATTCCATTTTTTCTGCGGACCGGTACGGTTACAACGATACCAAAATTCTTACATTTTTTTTAGGTTTTCCCACTTTTCTGCAATAAAAAACCCTTTTTCTGGGTAATCTTTTTTTTTTTCTAAATTGCTGCATTCAAAGTCCTGTAACTTTTTAATTTTTTGATGTACGGCACTCTATGAGGGCTTATTTTTTGCGAGACAAGCTGTAGATTTTATTGGTACCATTTTGGGGTACATACGGCTTTTTTGATCACTTTTATTGCGTTTTTAGTGAGGCAAAATGCTAAAAATTAGCATTTTGCCTCAGTTTTTTAGCGTTTTTTTTTTTTGCATTTTTTTCCGAGCACAGTCAAAAGCATGTGCAACTTATTGTACGCGTCGTTACGGATGCGACAATACCAAATATGTGGGGTTTTATTTTTTTTTTTTACCTTTTTTTATGCTAATCTGAGAAAAAGCATTAAAAAATTGTTTTTTTGAATCTTTTTTTACATTTTTTTTAATTCTTTTTTTAATCTTTGTTTTTTTTACACTATTTGAGTCCCTCTGAGGGACTTTAACCACTGCCCTGATGATCGCTGGTATAAGGCATGGCAGAGCTACTGCTCTGCCATGCCTTATCGCTTGTACAGCGATTATAGGCATAGGCAATACAGGACGCCAGTGTCTGGTGTCCTGTTGCCATGGTGACAGGCCGGGCTCTCGCGATGACATCGTGAGTTCTGGCCGGAGACACAGAGGGAGCCGTGCTCCCTCTGTGAACTCTTTCCCTGCCGCGATCTACTTAGATCGCGGCAGGGGAGGGGTTAACAGCGGGACACCGGCTGTGACTGACAGCTGGCTCCCGCTGCGAGAGAGCGCAGGATCTTATGTGATCCCGCGCTATCTCCAGGACGTAAGTTTACGTCCTGTTGCGGGAAGTACCAGGCTGCCAGGACGTAAACTTACGCCCTGCAGCGGGAAGGGGTTAAAATTGATGCCCATAGTGGTTTCTCCTACTTTCGAATGTTTATTAATGGAATTAGGTTTATGTGATCTGTGGAGGTTGAGAAATACAAAAATGCGACCACATGCTTGTTATTTCAGTTCACATAATACACTTTCTCCCGATAGGTATCCTAGCTATGCTTCCTTATGTTCGTAGAGTGGAATCTGATCACTCTTCACTCTATTTATCATCAATTATGAATGTTGGGGAATTTGTTTAGGCAGAGTTTGGAGGTTAAATCCCTTTTGGTGAAGCCTGCTTGATGGTAATGCAGGAACGGAGGAGCCTCAGTTGTAATTTTGTAAGGGGTGGTTCCATCTTGTGTGATAGAAGGAGGTGTGTGCATCAAAATGCCAGGTGCCGCCAAATCAGTAACTGTGCAACCGATAACGGCCGGCCAGAAAAATAATGGGTGAAAGGAAAAGGGTAAAAAAACCGATAGAGTGGAGCAACCTTTTTTAGAAAAATGTGCACATAATTTAATAAAAATGTCATTCCTTTATTAAAAAAATTTTTTTTCCCCCTTTCCCTTCACTGATTAAGCATTTATACATGGTCATTATAAACAGAAGATTGGCTTACAGAGGTCTAATTCTCGGGATGTCATTAGGGACCTTCAGCGACAAGCTTTAGATGCAGAGCAAGCGTATATATATATTCTCCCACTAATCAGATAGAAATTAATTGGAAAGAGACCCAGTCTCAACTTGTGGATCATCTGAGAGGCGTCGCAAAAAATAAGCATCTTTTTATGAAGTGGAAGATCTTTGAGGAAGAGGAAGCAGGGGGTCATTTTTTGGCTTCTATAATTAAGGCACAAGAATCGTCATCTTATGTGGCAGCATTGAGAAGGCCTGATAATTCTTTGGTTATATAGGAGGATGAAATTCTGGAGACATTTTTTCTCTATTTTTAAAACCTGAATGCTTCTAAGGTAAGTGTGGATTGTGAAGATTTTTATAAATGTTTTGTTCGGTGCAGTTGCCAACTTTGATGATCAGAGAGTGATATTAGAAGCGCCTTTGACGCTGAATGAGGAATAACCCCTTAATAATCCTCTCAGTACACTAATATAGTGATATCTTGTTGTTGGTTGCTGCAATCCCAATGCCTCAGGAAAAGAACTGCCTGGTACTTTTTGCCCTCTCCCTTTCCCTCAGTTCATGACTTGTAGGACACACAAACAAAAAATACTGTCTGTCCATTTACATAGAAACATAAAAAATTGACAGCAGAAAAAGACCACATGGTTCATGTAGTCTGCCCTTATATTATTTCCTTTGCATTTCTCTATTGGTATAGATCTATGATTATCCCGGGCAGCCTGAATTCATTTATTCTTAATTTTTCAACCACGTCTGCTGGAAGTTTGTTCCAAGAATTTATTACTCTTTCAGTAAAAAATGCTTCCTGTTGTTTCTGGTTTTTCTCAAATCAGATTGTGCTCCCTTTTTCTAGTGTTTGGCTTCCTAATAAACCAATTCACTCCTAAACCGTATTTATACCTTTAACATATTTAAAAGCTTCGATAATGTAACATATATAAAGGTTTCCATCATGTTCCCTCCTCTTCCTTCTCTCCTCCTGTAAAATATATACAAGTTTCCATCATGTCCTCCTCTCCCTTCTCTCCTCCTGTAACATATATAAAGGTTTCCATCATGTCCCCCCTCTCCCTTCTCTCCTCCTGTAACATATATAAAGGTTTCCATCACGTCCCCCTCCCCCTTCTCTCCTCCTGTAACATATATAAAGGTTTCCATCATGTCCCCCTCCCCCTTCTCTCCTCCTGTAACATATATAAAGGTTTCCATCATGTCCCCTTCTCCCTTCTTTCCTCCTGTAACATATATAAAGGTTTCCATCATGTCCCCCTCTCCCTTCTCTCCTCCTGTAACATGTAAAAAGGTTTCAATCATGTCCCCTCCTCTTCCTTCTCTCCTTCTGTAATATATATAAAGGTTTCCATCATGTACCCTCCTCTTCCTTCTCTCCTTCTGTAATATATATATTAAGGTTTCCATCATGTCCCCATCTCCCTTCTCTCCTTTTGTAACATATATAGAGGTTTCCATCATTTCCCTTCTCTCCTCCTGTAACATATATAAAGGTTTCCGTCATGTCCCTCCTCTCCCTTCTCTCCTCCTGTAACATATATAAAGATTTCCATCATGTCCCCATCTCCCTTCTCTCCCCCTGTAACATATATAAAGGTTTCCATCATGTCCCCCTTTCCCTTCTCTCCTCCTGTAATATATATATAGGTTTCCATCATGTCCTCCTCTCCCTTCTCTCCTCTTGTAACATATATAAAGATTTCCATCATGTCCCTCTCTCCCCCTGTAACATATATAAAGGTTTCCATCATGTCCCTTCTCTCCTCCTGTAAAATATATAAAGGTTTCCATCATGTCCCCCTCTCCCTTCTCTCCTCTTGTAACATATATAAAGATTTCCATCATGTCCCTCTCTCCCCCTGTAACATATATAAAGGTTTCCATCATGTCCCCCTCTCCCTTCTCTCCTCCTGTAACATGTATAAAGGTTTCCATCATGTCCCTTCTCTCCTCCTGTAATACATATAAAGGTTTCCATCATGTCCCACCTGTCCCTTCTTTCCTTCTGTAACCTATATAAAGGTTTCCATCATGTCCCCTATTTCCTCCTGAAACATATATAAAGGTTTCTATCATGTCCCACCTCTCCCTTCTTTCCTTCTGTAACATATATAAAGGTTTCCATCATGTCCCTCTCTCCCTTCTCTCCTCCTGTAACATATAAAAAAGGTTTCCATCATGTCCCTCCTCTCCCTTCTCTCCTCCAGTAACATATATAAAGGTTTCCATCATGTCCCTCCTCTCCTCCTGTAACATATATAAAGGTTTCCATCATGTCCCCCCTCTCCCTTCTCTGCTCCTGTAACATATATAAAGGTTTCCATCATGTCCCTCTCTCCCTTCTCTCCTCCTGTAACATATAAAAAAGGTTTCCATCATGTCCCTCCTCTCCCTTCTCTCCTCCAGTAACATATATAAAGGTTTTCAGCATGTCCTCCTCTCCCTTTTCTTCTCCTGTAACATATATAAAGGTTTCCATCATGTCTCCCCTCTCCCTTTTCTTCTCCTGTAACATATATAAAGGTTTCTATGATGTCCCCCTCTCTCTTCTCTCCTCTTGTAACATATAAAGAGGTTTCCATCCTGTCCTTGTGAAAATAGTGGTTAAGATGGCTATTAGCAGCCACCATTTTGCATTGTGTCAGTCATGTATGCCCGCTTATTGAGTTGTGTAGTCTATACAACTTGTTTTCTACACTCCACTCGCTGAGACCTTGTAACTTTTTGGGCGAATTGCCATGATGGCCTGGGAACAAGTTTTGTTCCTCTGTCATATGTATTTGGGGGTTGGCCACTCCAGACTCTGTGCGATTCAGACTGTTAACACAATGGCACTGACCTTCGCAATGCCTATGCATTGTTTACCTAATACTAGATTATGTAAAATATTTGCTACTGTGTATAATAGGCTGGGGAGCCCCAATTCAGTTAGAAGCTCTGTACCCATGGTTGGAGACGTCCCAGGGGTTCTCTGTCTTTGCTGTCTTCGGTCTTTGCAATGCTCCCACAATCTTCCAGCACTTTATTAACGACATGTTTCGAGACCTATTAGACCAATTTGTGGTGGCATATCTCCATGACATTCTTATCTTCTCTGATAACAATATAAGTTTGGTATCGTAGTAATCGTACTGACCCATAAAATAAAGTTATCATGTCATTTGTGTTGCAGTTTGTGCGTCGTAGAAACTAGACGCACCCAAAGATAGCGGATTTTTTTAAAAAATTCTACCCTAGCTAGAATTTTGTTAAAGTTTTTCAGTACATTATACGGTACATTAACTAGTACCATTGAAAAATACAACTCGTCCTGCAAAAAACAAGACCTCAAGATCTATGTCGACGTATAAATAAGAGAGTTACGATTTTTTAAAGGGGGGAGGAAAAAACAAAAATGGGGAATAAAAAATGGCCCATGTCCTTTAGGCGTTAAAGAACTCTATCCAATAGTTTGGCATATGGGTGATATTGCTTAAAAATATGTCTCTCTTCAAGAAGAAGGGGGTAGTAAGTGAATCTGTTGAGGTTCTAGGCTATAGCAGGATCCCTGTAGTATTTTGGCTGCGGAGTGGTCGCAATGTGCTAGATTGAGTAAATCATGGGAAAAGTGTTTAAAGAATGCTGAGCTAGCAGATGTTGCTGCCTGATTGCAGAAAGTGAAAGTTACAAAGGAAAACAATTTACAAATATATGTAGATGCGGGTGGAGTTTGTTGTTTGCTTATCAAGCACTCTCTGAGCAGAAGGAAAGATTCTTGATACAGGTGCAAGAGTTGGAAGGAGTGTGTAATGTGTATGCTGCATTGACTGCATTGACAGTGTCAGACATGTCTGTTAATGGATAAATGTGAATCATATCATCATGTGGCTGAGAAAGTTGTGGTGAGAGTGGCTCAATACAAATAAGGGGCGCCAAATGTGCGTCCAGAATGCACCCCTTTTTTGTAGGTCACAGTCAGCCATCAGAACAATCTTGTGAGACCATCACATCATGTGAGACAGATGGAATAGGGAAGACGTTCGAAAAGGAGCTACACCCTGTAGTCCAGAGAGAAAGCCCTCTCATTCTAAAAACCAGCTTCTGAAAATACAGAACAAAGTAGCTAATCAGTTAGTCGGTGACGGCCTTATCCCCATTAGGCCTCTTTCACATAGGCGTCATTTTCACGCGATATAGGTGAGTGCTGTTAAACAGTGACAGATCTCTCATTTAAAGAAGTTCTGCTGACCGAGGGATTTCGGGTCAGCGGGGTTATTTCGCAGCAGACAGCCATGTGAACGGAAAATAAAATCATGGCTATTCTTCATTCATGCGATTTTCTTATGCTCCGATAGTCGCATTTTTAAATTTTCTTTATTTAGCACAGCTATCCGAGTGTCAAAATGACGCTGATGTGAAAGAGGCCTTAATATCCCCATTTTTAGTTTTTGTAATTCTTTTTACAGTTTTTCTTCTTTCTGTCACTGGTATACCTGAAAACATTTTATCCGCCTCCTTAATGTATTTGGCCATTTCTTTCTCTTTTTGTGCTTTAGCAGCATTAATAATATGTTTTTCCTCCTCTCATATTTTATACAGCTACACTTCCAGTTTCTTTAAACCTCTTATATACAGTCTTTTATTTTACTAATGTCTCAAGTGAACCAGAGTCGTTTATTTTACCTTTTACTTTTGCTAGCTTGTTTGACATCATTTTTCACTGTATGTTAATAGAATCCCTTTTATGCAAAATCCTGTCACTGCAAGAATTCTCCAAAACATAACCTTTATTATTGATATTACAGGAAACCTGAAAGCTGATAATAAATATGAAAAATGCAATCTAATGTACCTTCATAGGGAACCATTAATTGCTTTTCCTATGCATATAGGAATAATCAAGGAGGGGAATATCTGAGGATGTGAAAATAATAAACAGTACTTGTGGGTTATCTCTCACCACTTTTTAAACATATATATTTTTTTAACAATAAACGAACACTCAGCCTTGATGGTCCAGTACCAGCCTACCATCCAGGCTGAACGCTTGTTAATTATTTTCATTATAATATCTATCTATCTATCTATCTATCTATCTATCTATCATTGTGTGGTATGGTATCATATTTGACATAAAGTTTCGTTACCTTTAAGATTGGCAGTTTTAATAAAGTCTACTGTGCACACACTCCTGCTGTTTTATTCCACCCTGTTATTTTTTTTTTAAACTCATCCATATCCTTGAAATTTCTCTTTCTAAAATCTAATACTTTGGTTGTAGTAAAGGATTGCTCAAAGTCTGTTCATATGTCAAACCATAAACATTGTTGGCCCCTGATACCCAAATTCTCTTCCACCTTAACCTCAGACACCAGATCCCCCCTTAGTAAATACTAAACTAGAATGTTATATCCCTGGTTGATGACCTAACAAGCTGTTGTAGAAATGTTTCTTTAAGTGCTACTATCAAATTCCTGCATCTGGTTGCAAATGCACTAAGGATACTCCAGTCTACATCAAGCATGTTGAAGTTACCCATTATTATAATATCTTCATTTATTACCATTTGAGCAATTTCATCAACCAACTGGTTATCATACTCCTGTGTTTGTCCTAGAGGCCTGTATATGACACCAATTCTAATTACAGTTTCCTCTTTAGTTTGCATGCAAATCCAGAAAGATTCTGGTTATTTGTGTGTATTTTGTATCACTGTTGATTTAAGACTATCCCTAACTTAAATAGCTACTCTACAGCCCCCTCATACTACTCTGTCTTTTCTGTACAGTGTGTACCCAGGTATGGCTATTTTCCCATTAAAATCATTGTGCTATGAGTCTGTAATGGCAACCAGGGCTAAATTATCCCTGAATATAATGGCCATTAACTTAGAGCTTGTTTCTAAAGCTACAAGCATTAGTATACATTGTGTGGAGAAAATTACTTTTTGTTTTACAATTCGCATTTACATTAATCCCATTGCCAAAATTAACCTCCATGTTTTTGAAGTTACCAATACACCACTTCAAACTAACTAGCTAGGGACAGAAATCATCCTCATAAATCAAATGTCTGCCCCTTTCATCTAGTTCAGTTGTTAGCAACGATGTAGTGTTTAAGTGCTGACAAAGTCATAGGAATGGGGTAGATGACTAGCTAAGGTAGATATCCCTCCTTATGAGCCCCATAGCAATTCTCTACTCCACCTACCCCTTGTCCTGGTCCTATATTAACAACAATATAAACAATTCAATGAGATGTTGCAAGAAATATCTCAGCAACTGTATGAAGAATTAGCTGCACTAAGATATAAATGAAACTAAAAACATTCACAATCATTATTTGGGTTAATCTAGCAGCTGGCATTCTTCTTAACTGCATCAGCAATGTTCAGGTGATTACTAAAAATAATACTGACAATTAACACCTATATTTACAGTTACAGAAGAAATCCATGTAATGCAGAAATGAATTTGCTACATATAACCCTGAAACAGGGGCGTAACTAAAGGCTCAGGGGCCCTGATGCAAAATGTGAGCTGGGCCCCCCCTCTATCTGTATCTGTACCCGTACCCATACCTAAACCATGCTACACAGAGACATAACTTGAAGCTTCTGGGCCCCAATGCACAACCTGTAACAGGGCCCTCAACTATAATGCTTTATTCATAGTACTGGGCTCCCTATATGGAGAAGAGAGGCCTTATGGGCCCCCTAAGGCTCCTGGGCCCGGGTGCAACCACATCCCTTGCACCCTCTATAGTTACGCCCCTGCCCTGAAACTTACAAATCAAGTTCCTGGGAACGAGAGATGCAAAACACTGGTTTCCAGGAACCCTGTCCATCCGCTGATCAGTGCAACGGGCCGAAGGTCACCATCAGTGGTCATAGCAGGAAGTGGGAGTGACGGTTTCACACCCATGGAAATCAGTGGCAGCGCCGTGCTTCTCTAACACTTTCTGCTTCTCTTCTGGCCATATTTTGGCACTGTTTGTGCTTTATATATTTATTCCCTTCATAGTAACATAGTATGTTAGGCTGACAAAAGACAATGTCCATCAGCCAATTAACTCCCCACCTTCCCGAATGTTGATACATGATGAAATTATGCTTTTATATATACATTATTTCTCAAATACATATATTCTTGTTGGAAGTTGTTCACCCACTGTCATTTTTTTGTGTTTTCTACAGTACTGTGCAGACGTTTTAGAGAGGTGTGTAAAAATGCTAAAGGAAATAATACTTTTGTAAATAGAAGTGTTAATAGTTTTTTTTGGCAAATAACAAAACACAAAGTGAATGAACAAAAGAGAAATCTTAATCAAATCAATGATTGGTGTGACCACCCTTTGCATTCGAAACAGCATCAATTCTTCTAGGTACACTTGCACACAGTTTTTGAAAGAAGTCAGCAGGGAGGTTGTTCCAAACATCTTGGAAAACTACCGTAAGCACAGTTCTTCTGTGGACGTAGGCCTGCTCAAATCCTTCTGTCTCTTCATGTAATCCCAGACAGACTCCATGATGTTGAGATCAGGGCTCTGTGGGGGCCATATCATCACTTCCAGGACTCCTTGTTCTCCTTTACGCTAAAGATACATTGCCTGTATGTTTGGGTTGTTGTCGTGCTGCAGAGTAAATTTGGAGCCAATCAGATTTTTCCTATTTTTTGAAAGCATTCTTACTTTGCAGAATGTTTTCCATACCTTCCTAAAACCTTTTACAGTACCGTATGTCCATGGTCATACTCATTTAAACAATTCATTAATAAAGATGAAATTATCCTTTTATACGGTTCAGCACATTCTGTCTTTGGTGTTTTTTTTTCAATCTGAAGAAGTATAGAAAGTACAGATTTACAATTTAGTAATACATTCTAAAACCATTAATTCTCACATTGTAAAACGTCCTTTCTCTTTTCCCTTCTTCCTTTTCTTCTTTATTATTTTGCGCCATCCATGCAGTTAAATTACACGTTTTCTTTAAAAAAAATATTTTAAAAAGCTATTCATAAATGTGTACAGTACCTATGGCAATATTCTACTAAAGGAAATGTGTGAAGAGAGAATAGAGGGTGCTTATTGCATGCTGTTATACTATAGAGGTCAATGTATGCACTGTATACATTGATTATATGTCAATGATTATGAAGTTAAGGTATACCCCTTTAAATTATTAGGCATTATCATCCCTAACAATTTAAAGGGGCATACCCATCATGAGAATCTTATTTCAATGTGTTCGAAATTGCAAAACAATGCATTCACCCATAAAATGTTTATAGCCCAAATTCCCCAGATATTGATTCTTATGCCCTCTTGCTGATTACTGCTCATGGCTACAGAAACCGACCACCTTCGCTATGGAGCAGAGGCGGCTGGCACTTGCACACTTAATTCTCCTTCTTCCATTTAATATTTTGGCCATGATCTTAAGAGTACTAGCTTCTGGTCACCAATACTGCTGTGCTCTACTGTTCAGAGCAAGTCCTCATTGTTCCTGCTGCCCAGAAGCCCTTCCATTGAAAGACATAGCAGAGTACAGCAGTAGCAGTAACAGGGCTGGAAGATGGTGCGCATGCGCTCCTGAGAACCTGGCCACGCTCCGGCTCTGGAGCCCCAATGCTCTTGCTCTGCATCTCCTGTTCTCCCCACCTGCTTTTTTTACAAGCTGCAGTCTGTGACATTCTGTATACAGACTAATTGCTGCAGCCAATCACAAGCCTCAGCAGTGCTCAGTGATTGGCTGCAGGAGTCAGGCTGTATGAGGAACGTCACCCACTGCAGCTTGTGAACTAAGTAGATGGTGAAATCGGGAGATGCAGAGCAAGAGTGTTTGGGCTTCAGCAAGTATGTATTCTTTTATTATTTTTAACTATTGCCTGAAGTTTAAAACAAAAAAATGAACTCTGAAAACCCCTTTAAATTCTTCTCTATTGGTATTGTATATATTCTATTTTGAGAATTCTTGTGTTTCCATGTGGTTTGCTGCTTTAGGGCGAGCACCCACTGGCGTTTGCGTTCTCCGCGGGGAAAAAACGCAGCGTTTTCGCCGCGTTTCCCGCGTTTTTCGCGGCGTTTTTCGCGGCGTTTTCGCGGCGTTTTCCGTTAATTTCCATTGACATTCATGGGTGCATTAGGAGAAAAATAGGGACACATATGCAACTGACAGTTCCTATGTTAAAAACGCAAACGCAACGCAAAAAAAACGCCAGTGGACAGGAACACATGTTATCTCTATGCCTGTGCAGGAAAAACGCAAAACGCAAAACGCAGGTAAAAAACGCCAGTGGGTGCTCGCCCTGAGGCCTTAGTCAGACGGGCGTTTTTTGCCGCGATTTGCGGATCGCATGACGGATGCGCATCCGCAAATCGCGTGACCGGTGCGCGCAAGTCGCCCGCAAATCGCCCGAAAATCTGCTCCTAGCCGCGTTTCATTAGAAACGGGCCGGAGCTGTCCAGCGCATTGCATTCAATGGAGACGGCAATACAGCCGTCTCCATTGAAAGCAATACGCTGCGGGCGAGCCCGGGATGAATTGTCGGTAAGGGCTTAAATATATAAGCCCTTACCTGCAATCCATCCTAAAATGTGTTAAAATAAAAAAAAATTGCATTCTCACCTTCTGCCTGCAGCTCCGGGCAGCCGTCCTGCAGTGGGTGTGAAGGGGGTGTGAGTCAGACCTGCCCCCTGATTGGCTCAGCGCTGAGCCAATCAGAGGCATGCCTCACTCACACCCATTCATGAATTCATGAATGGATGTGAGTCAGACCTGCCCCTGATTGGCTCAGCGCTGAGAGGCAGCAGTCACTCACCCATTCATGAATTCATGAATGGGTGTGTGAGTGAAACCGGCCTCTGATTGGTCAGGCTGTGACCAATCAGAGCAGATCATTCAGCAGGCGGGGATTTTAAAGCCCCGCCGGCTGAATAGTGCCGAGAAGCAGTTCAGGAGAACTGACAGCGGCCGCGGCTGGACTCCGGCTGCAGCGGAAAGGTGAGTATACAATTTTTTTTATTTTAACACATTTTAGCATGAATTGCAGGGAAGGGTTTATATATTTAACCCCTTCCCGACAATTAACCCCGCGCACGCCGGCAGCCCATTGCTTTCAATGGAGCGGCTGTATTGCCGCTCCATTGAATTCAATGGGCAAACATCGTTCTTCTCTGCCACAGCTGTTACAGCTGTGGCAGAGAAGAATGATTTGTCTTCTATATGTTCTCAATGGGGTCGGCGCTGCTGCCGCCGGCCCCATTGAGCGCATATACAGAAGCAAACAGGAATCGCAGATCGCAGATAGGTGCGATCTGCGATTTTTTGTTCTATAATTTTTCGGACGAGCGCATAAAAAGCGCTCATGTGTCCGATACCATTGCGAAGCAATGGTTTTAAAAAATCGCCGGACGCATGCGCATGCGCAAATCGCGGCAAAAAACGCCCGTCTGACTAAGCCCTGATACTGTTCTGCTGGTTAGTTGTAGATTGGGAACTTCTACTTCTCAATAGGGAAATTTGCAAAATCCTAACAAAACTAGTCTATCAAAGAAAGTGGAGAAAATGTTGTAGCTGCAAAAAGATAATTATAGGTGACCAGGCAGATAATCAGTAAGACCATCATTCATTTGTCTTACTTACACAGTAGCTACAGGACTTAATAGCTAAAACCATTCAGACTGCAATGTAAGGAGAACGAGAAAGTCCAAGTGGAGCTAGTGTAGTACAGGGGTGGCCACTGAAAGACAGAATGATAGAAAACAAAAAGAACTTTTACAAACACATTTTTTAAATTTTTTTTATTTTTTGGGGGAAATATAATTAATGGATAGTTTTTAGAGATGAGCGAACACCAAAATGTTCGGGTGTTCGTTATTCGTAACGAACTTCCCGTGATGCTCGAGGGTTCGTTTCGAACAACGAACCCCATTGAAGTCAATGGGCGACCAGAACATTTTTGTATTTCGCCGATGCTCGCTAAGGTTTTCATGTGTGAAAATCTGGGCAATTCAGGAAAGTGATGGGAATGACACAGTGACGGATAGGGCAGGCGAGGGGCTACATGTTGGGCTGCATCCTAAGTTCACAGGTCCCACTATTAAGCCACAATAGCGGCAAGAGTGGGCCCCCCCCCTCCCAACAACTTTTACTTCTGAAAAGCGCTCATTAGCATGGCATACCTTTGCTAAGCACCACACTACCTCCAACAAAGCACAATCACTGCCTGCATGACACTCCACTGACACTTCTCCTGGGTTACATGCTGACCAACCGCCCCCCCTCCCCCCCACAGCGCACACCAAAGTGTCCCTGGGCAGCCTTCAGCTGCCCTCATGCCACACCACGCTCATGTCTATTTAGAATTGCGTCTGCCATGACGAGGGACCGCAGGCACACACTGCAGAGGTTGGCACGGCTAGGCAGCGACCCTCTTTAAAAGTGGCGGAGCGATAGCCCACAATGCTGTACAGAAGCAATGAGAAATAGAATCCTGTGCCACCGCCATCAGGAGCTGCACACGTGGGCATAGCAATGGGGAACCTATGTGCCACACACTATTCATTCTGTCAAGGTGTCTGCATGCCCCAGTCAGACCGGGCTTTTTAATTCATAGACACAGGCAGGTACAACTCCCTATTGTGAAGTCCCTGTCGACCCACAGCATGGGTGGCTCCCTGGAACCCACCGGTGGTACACAGAAATATCCCATTGCATTGCCCAACACAGCTGAGGTAGTAATGTCGTGCTTAATGCAGGTGGGCTTCGGCCCACACTGCATGCCCCAGTCTGACTGGGGTTCTTTATAAGTGTACAGATGTAGTAAAAACTCTGTGTGCACCTACAGCATGGGTGGGTGCCAGGAAGCCACCGGCGGTACATAGAAATATCCCATTGCATTGCCCAACACAGCTGAGGTAGTAATGTTGTGCGTAATACAGGTGGGCTTCGGCCCACACTGCATGCCCCAGTCAGACTGGGGTTCTTTAGAAGTGTACAGATGTATTAAAAACTCCGTGTGCACCTACAGCATGGGTGGCTCCCTGGAACCCACCGGCGGTACACAAAAATATCCCATTGCATTGCCCAACACAGCTGAGGTTACGTCAGCTGTAATGCAGGTGGGCTAAAAATTAATTTGATTACACTGTAGGCGAGGGCCCACAAAAATTGCTGTATCAACAGTACTAATGTACATCCCAAAAATTGGCCATGGCCAGCCAAGAGGGCAGGTGAAACACATTAATCGCTTTGGTTAATGTGGCTTAAGTGGTAACTAGGCCTGGAGGCAGCCCAGTGTAACGAAAAATTGGTTCAAGTTAAAGTTCCAATGCTTTTAAGCGCATTGAAACTTTTAAAAATTGTTCTGAAAAATTATTTGAGTGAGCCTTGTGGCCCTAAGAAAAATTGCCCGTTCAGCGTGATTACGTGAGGTTTCAGGAGGAGGAGCAGGAGGAGGAGGAGGAGGAATATTAGACACAGATTGATGAAGCAGAAATGTCCCCGTTTTGGATGGTGAGAGAGAACGTAGCTTCCATCCGCGGGTGCAGCCTACGTATTGCTTACGTATCGCTGCTGTCCGCTGGTGGAGAACAGAAGTCTGGGGAAATCCAGCCTTTGTTCATCTTGATGAGTGTTAGCCTGTCGGCACTGTCGGTTGACAAGCGGCTACGCTTATCTGTGATGATTCCCCCAGCCGCACTAAACACCCTTTCCGACAAGACGCTAGCCACAGGACAAGCAAGCACCTCCAGGGCATACAGCGCGAGTTCAGGCCACGTGTCCAGCTTCGACACCCAGTAGTTGTAGGGGGCAGAGGCGTCACCAAGGATGGTCGTGCGATCCGCTACGTACTCCCTCACCATCCTTTTACAGTGCTCCCGCCGACTCAGCCGTGACTGGGGAGCGGTGACACAGTCTTGGTGGGGAGCCATAAAGCTGGCCAGGCCCTTAAAGACTGTTGCACTGCCTGGGATGTACATGCTGCTCGATCTACGCACATCCCCTGCTACCTTGCCCTCGGTACTGCGCCTTCTGCCACTAGCGCTGTCGGCTGGGAATTTTACCATCAGCTTGTCCGCAAGGGTCCTGTGGTATAGCAACACTCTCGAACCCCTTTCCTCTTCGGGAATCAGAGTGGGCAGGTTCTCCTTATACCGTGGATCGAGCAGTGTGTACACCCAGTAATCCGTCGTGGCCAGAATGCGTGCAACGCGAGGGTCACGAGAAAGGCATCCTAACATGAAGTCAGCCATGTGTGCCAGGGTACCAGTACGCAACACATGGCTGTCCTCACTAGGAAGATCACTTTCAGGATCCTCCTCCTCCTCCTCCTCCTCCTCAGGCCATACACGCTGAAAGGATGACAGGCAATCAGCCGGTGTACCGTCAGCAGCGGCCCAAGCTGTCTCTTCCCCCTCCTCCTCATCCTCCTCATGCTCCTCCTCCTCCTCCTCCTGTACGCGCTGAGAAATAGACAGGAGGGTGCCCTGACTATCCAGCGGCATACTGTCTTCCCCCGCCCCCGTTTCCGAGCGCAAAGCAGCTGCCTTTATGGTTTGCAGGGAATTTCTCAAGATGCATAGCAGAGGAATGGTGACGCTAATGATTGTAGCATCGCCGCTCACCACCTGGGTAGACTCCTCAAAATTACCAAGGACATGGCAGATGTCTGCCAACCAGGCCCACTCTTCTGAAAGGAATTGAGGAGGCTGACTCCCACTGCGCCGCCCATGTTGGAGTTGGTATTCGACTATAGCTCTCCGTTGTTCATAGAGCCTGGCCAACATGTGGAGCGTAGAGTTCCACCGTGTGGGCACGTCGCACAGCAGTCGGTGCACTGGCAGCTTAAAGTGATGTTGCAGGGTGCGCAGGGTGGCAGCGTCCGTGTGGGACTTGCGGAAATGTGCGCAGAGCCGGCGCGCCTTTACGAGCAGGTCTGACAAGCGTGGGTAGCTTTTCAGAAAGCGCTGAACCACCAAATTAAAGACGTGGGCCAGGCATGGCACGTGCGTGAGGCTGCCGAGCTGCAGAGCCGCCACCAGGTTACGGCCGTTGTCACACACGACCATGCCCGGTTGGAGGCTCAGCGGCGCAAGCCAGCGGTCGGTCTGCTGTGTCAGACCCTGCAGCAGTTCGTGGGCCGTGTGCCTCTTATCGCCTAAGCTGAGTAGTTTCAGCACGGCCTGCTGACGCTTGCCCACCGCTGTGCTGCCACACCGCGCGACACCGACTGCTGGCGACATGCTGCTGCTAACACATCTTGATTGTGAGACAGAGGAGGAGGAGGAGGAGGAGGGTGCTTTAGTGGAGGAAGCATACACCTCCGCAGATACCAGCACCGAGCTGGGGCCCGCAATTCTGGGGGTGGGTAGGACGTGAGCGGTCCCAGGCTCTGACTCTGTCCCAGCCTCCACTAAATTCACCCAATGTGCCGTCAGGGAGATGTAGTGGCCCTGCCCGCCTGTGCTTGTCCACGTGTCCGTAGTTAAGTGGACCGTGGCAGTAACCGCGTTGGTGAGGGCGCGCACAATGTTGCGGGAGACGTGGTCGTGCAGGGCTGGGACGGCACATCGGGAAAAGTAGTGGCGACTGGGAACTGAGTAGCGCGGGGCCGCCGCCTCCATGATACTTTTGAAGGACTCCGTTTCCACAACCCTATACGGCAGCATCTCAAGGCTGATGAATTTTGCGATGCGGACGGTTAACGTTTGAGCGTGCGGGTGCGTGGCGGCGTACTTGCGCTTGCGCTCGAACACTTGCGCAAGCGACGGCTGAACGGTGCGCTGAACTACACTGCTGGATGGGGCCGAGGACAGCGGAGATGAGGGTGTGGGTGCAGGCCATGAGGCGGTAGTGCCTGTGTCCTGAGAGGGGGGTTGCATCTCAGTGGCAGGTTGGGGCACAGGGGGAGAGGCAGGGGTGCAAACCGGAGGCGGTGAACGGCCTTTGTCCCACCTTGCGGGGTGCTTGGCCATCATATGTCTGCGCATGGTGGTGGTGGTGAGGCTGTTGGTGTTGGCTCCCCGGCTGAGCTTTGCGCGACAAAGGTTGCACACCACTGTTCGTCGGTCGTCAGGCGTCTCTGTGAAAAACTGCCAGACCTTAGAGCACCTCGGCCTCCGCAGGGTGGCATGGCGCGAGGGGGCGCTTTGGGAAACACTTGGTGGATTATTCGGTCTGGCCCTGCCTCTACCCCTGGCCACTGCACTGCCTCTTGCAACCTGCCCTGCTGATGCCCTTGACTCCCCCTCTGAAGACCTGTCCTCCTGAGTAAGCGTTGCACACCAGGTGGGGTCAGTCACCTCATCGTCCTGCTGCTCTTCCTCCGAATCCTCTGTGCGCTGCTCCCTGGGACTTACTGCCCTTACTACTACCTCACTGCAAGACAACTGTGTCTGATCGTCATCGTCCTCCTCACCCACAGAAAGTTGTTGAGACAGTTGGCGGAAGTCCCCAGCCTCTTCCCCCGGACCCCGGGAACTTTCGAATGGTTGGGCATCAGTGACGATAAACTCCTCTGGTGGGAGAGGAACCGCTGCTGCCCAATCTAAGCAGGGGCCCGAGAACAGTTCCTGGGAGTGCTCCCGCTCCTGAGCAGGTGTTATTGTAGTGGAGTGAGGAGGCTGGGAGGAAGGAGGAGCAGCAGACAGAGGATTCGGATTGGCAGCAGTGGACGGCGCAGAACTGCGGGTAGACGATAGGTTGCTCGAAGCACTTTCTGCCATCCAGGACAGGACCTGCTCACACTGCTCATTTTCTAATAACCGTCTCCCGCGTGGACCCATTAAATGGGCGATGAATGTGGGGACGCCAGAAACGTGCCTCTCTCCTAATCGCGCAGCAGTCGGCTGCGACACACCTGGATCAGGAGCTTGGCCTGTGCCCACACCCTGACTTGGCCCTCCGCGTCCTCGGCCGCGTCCACGTCCTCTAGGCCTACCCCTACCCCTCAGCATGCTGTATTACCAGTGATTTGATTTCACAGGCAGGAAATAAATTGGCGCAAGACTGCAGGCCAAATATAATTTTTGCCCTTTTTGGAAAACGAAAGGCCCCACTGCCTCTAGTGAATGAATTATCTAAGTTTAATAACTGTGCTGTGTCCCTGCTTATGTGTCACAGAACGTGAGGGTAGCAGAGTTATTATAACTCTGGCAGAGCAGGTATTTTTTTTCCCAATTAAGGAAAGCAAATGGCGAAGCCAGCAGTAAAGCGTAGCTGGGTGCGTATGATTTAGCACTGTTCTTCACGCAGCTCACACGTCTCCACCGCCCGTAAGGACGGACAGAGGCTGGACAAATAGATTTGTTTTCAGTTTTTTCCCACCAAAAGGCAGCACTGCGTATATTCTATGAACATGAGAAGTTTAATAACTGTGCTGTGTCCCTGCTTATGTGTCACAGAACGTGAGGGTAGCAGAGTTATTATAACTCTGGCAGAGCAGGTATTTTTTTTCCCAATTAAGGAAAGCAAATGGCGAAGCCAGCAGTAAAGCGTAGCTGGGTGCGTATGATTTAGCACTGTTCTTCACGCAGCTCACACGTCTCCACCGCCCGTAAGGACGGACAGAGGCTGGACAAATAGATTTGTTTTCAGTTTTTTCCCACCAAAAGGCAGCACTGCGTATATTCTATGAATAATAACTGTGTTGTGGCCCTGCCTATACAATTCTTTCCCTGCAGTATCAATGGAGGGTGGAATGCTCTGCAGAGGCGATTTTGAGAAGCCCAAAAAAAATGCAGCACAGCTAACAGCAGCCTGGACAGTACTGCACACGGATAAATATGGCCCTAGAAAGGACCGTTGAGGTTCTTGAAGGCTACACTCACTCCTAACACTCTCCCTGCCTATGCAGCACTTCTGTCCCTAATGCCAGGTGCAACGGTCTGCAGAGGCGATTTTGAGAAAAAAAAAAATCCCACTGCTAACAGCAGCCAACACACAGCTATCAGTGGCCCTAATAAGGACCTTTGGGGGGTCTTGAAGCCTACACTAACTACCAATTCTTTCCCTACAGCAGCTCCGGTATAAACAGCACTGTCCCTCATCTAACTCACACCGCATCTGAGGCGAGCCGCGGGAGGGGCCGACTTTTATATTAGGCGAACACCTGATCTCGCCAGCCACTCACAGCAGGGGGGTGGTATAGGGCTTAAACGTTGCAGGGGGAAGTTGTAATGCCTTCCCTGTCTTTCAATTGGCCAGAAAAGAGCGCTAACGTCTCAGGGAAGGAAGTGAAAGTAACCAGAACACCGCATGGTGTTCGTTACGAATAACGAACATCCCGAACACCCTAATATTCGCACGAATATCAAGCTCGGACGAACGCGTTCGCTCATCTCTAATAGTTTTCAATATTATGTGTAAAAAACAGCATCCCTCAAATAACCACCATTTTCCTGCTTACAAATATAGGCTCTTTCCACAGCATTTTCCATAACCTTACACAAGGTTTTAGCTACTAAACATCGGATTTCAGCTCAAATGTTCTCCTTAAGATTTTGAATTGTTTGAAGTTTATTTACGTAAACCCGTTCTTTCAAGTACCCCCACAAAAAGAAGTTTGGGGTCATCAAATTTCGTTAAACGAGAAGGACTTAGAATAATTGATATTTCACTGGAATAGAAAAACTCAATGAGTTTTATTCATTGCTGGACATCATGCGTAGCCATTTTAATCTCCATAACCTACGCTCTATAACCTATGGAAATTTAAAAAAAAAAAAAAAAGAAGATTGAAAATGAAAAAGTTATGACTTTTTCAACCCTTCAGTCTTTCAGTGGTCACCCTGTACAATGAAATGATTAGTGCTGAGTGTTCTAGTATCATTCTGTAGGATAGGTGGCACAAACTGAACCAAGACCACCTGTTTTCTGATACAAAATTCATTCAGCTTTGAAGTAGTTAATCAATATTGATAATTATTGAAACATATGTCCGAAACAACGTTACTTTTTGTCTGTGGACATCCAAAATAGAACTCTGGATCAGATATATTGACGATATCTTTATACTATGGTCTGGCACTTCGGTGGACTTTGAGAGCTTTGAGACACTCCTGAATAAGAATGATCTAGGCCTATTTTTTACTTTAGACATCCATCCGAAGACTATCACAATCTTGGATCTCCAGATTTCCAAGACAGACTCGGGCTTTCTCAAACCAACTGCGCCAAACAAGCTCCTCCACTAGAGCTACCATCACCTCTTTGCTTTGAAGAGGAGCATCCCAAAAGGCCAGTTTTTAAGGGCAAGGAGAAACTGCTCTGGTGCACTAGACTTTGGTCAGAGGGCTACTAAGATGGCTATGAAATTTAGGAGAAGGGGCTACCGAATGCTATAGTAGGCACTGCTCTGAAGTCTGCCTCTGAAAGGAGGAGAGGGGACCTCCTAAGCACTAAATCTCAAACGAATTAAGAAAACCTCTTTCAGATGATCGGGACTTTTGACGACCACTCTAGTCAAATTAGAAACATCATGGGCATATATTGGAACATCTTACGAAAAGACAAGGATCTGGCTGAATGTCTTACAGACAGGCCTTTGATAACTTATTGAAGAGGAAGGAACAAATTCTAGATATGAACAAATTCATGGTATTATGATTTGAATATGTAATTAGTATGTGATGTTAATGAAGACTGATACGGTTGCTTAATTTTCTTTTTAAAGATTCTTTATTTATTCTTGACATGTATTCCAATACCCTTTATTGCACTACATTTTTGTAATCAGCCCTGGATAGTTTTTCCTTTCCAAGCTAATCTGACTCTTAGATGAAGCAATTATGAATAAATGATAATTGATAAAAGGTAAATAAATAATGGTGGTCTGTTTTATATATCTGGCTAATCGCTGTGAGATATTAACTGTTTTCTGGTGTGAGTATATCACCCTCAATGGAGATTATCCATCAGAGATGGTTTGGGGGGCGTGCCCCTGTAGTGGTATCCCTTGCCACTACTGTGCATCACTGCCTGCCGCTTTGCATGTCCTGTTGGTTGCACTTAGTGGCACTGGCAGCTGGCTCGTCATCAACTTCCTTGTCTTGGCCCATTTCCATGGTTAGATGTTGGTTGTGCGTCACCATTTTTCCTCCCTAGCGAGCTGTCTCCCTCACAGTACTCTCATTGGAGAAGCCCCCTGAGAAGGGAAGGTGCAGCTACGGCTACTTAATCCTCGGCACTTACAATGCCTACCAGCCTAATATCAGAAATGACAAGCCATGCATGATGGCTGTTTAAAAGTTTATGCTACTCTGCTCTGTTTATCTATACCAGTGTTTCCCAACTCCAGTCTTTATGAACCCCATTGGGTAATGGAAAGATAGCACTAACAAGAATAAAGGAAGCTGTCACTGCAAATTGTAGCAGACAGAGAGAGTTTTAATGAAGCTATCTTAAGATAAGGAGATTTTATTATTATTATTATTATTATTATTATACGGGTGGTTTGCTTACAAACCAATGTTTGTACTAGATCCGCTATAGGTAGACAGTTTTCTCAGACTACAACTTGTTAAATCTTCCAAGGACGGGGGCAAGTATCTAATACATAGGGGAAGTGTTTTTCCCTGGTGCATTGACTGAGTGTTTGATGACAGCGTGTTCCCTTCCGTGAATATGAAACCGGTAGAGAGAGAGAGAAAGAGAAATGTTATGCTGGGCCAGGACCAACAGATAAGTGTGGCTGGGGTTTCTCCTGATGTTCCGTCAGTTCTCCCTGTCACATCATTTTCCAAGAAGCTGCTGAATTGTTCTGTACTTCAAGTTGAGTAAAACGACCAGTCGCTCATTCATTTTCAGAGGCTGTGTCTTAAACATTACCCGTGTGTGTGGGGATTTACTCTGTCACCCAAGAATCCCCCCACAGAAGCTACACGTGAGAGGATTTACTCTGTCATCCAGGAATCCCCTGATGTGGAAGAAATGATGGTGTCACGAGTCAAAAACAGGAAACAAGCTAATTCCTCCCTTGGATTCCCGTTTATTAACCTGTAGAGATGAGCGAGCACGCTCGGATAAGTCAGTTACTCGAGCGAGCCTCACTCTTCTTGAGTAACTGCATTCTTGTTCGAGCGTGCTTGGGGGGTGGCAGGGGTGGTGGAGTGGGGGGGGGGAGATCTCTCTCGCTCTCTTGCCCGCTACCCCCACTATCCCCCGCCGCCCCCCTGAGCACGCTTGTACAAGAATGCAGTTACTCGAAAAGAGCGAGGCTCGCTCGAGTAGCTGACTTATCCGAGCGTGCTCGCTCATCTCTATTAACCTGTCCTTGGCCCTTGGACGTGTCACTGGTTACCCTCCAGGTGGAAGACTCATAGGCTGTGACCTGCTCCTCGGTCACTGCAAAAGGACCGCTGTCTCTAATAAAGTGCCCAATCAATGTATCTATCCTCAGTCTAAATATACATTATATGTCCTCTACTTTGCAGCCCATCTGTCTATGCAGAACTGAGATGTTAAACATTGAATATCCCTCAGTTTTTTAGTTGAATATTACATATTTTCAAGAAATATTTGCCCAAACAAGCTTTTCTCTTTATACCGGCTGTTACTTTGCCTGAAAACAGATGTTCTATTATCTTTGTATTAAGATGCATCAGTCCATGAATGCAGAAAGCTGTGGGAGAGACACTAAATTGGGGACCACTCTGCTTATTTCCTGCAGACAGCTTCTTGATGCGGCTTTCACATCTCATCCGTTGACCCTCTTTATTATCCACATTAGCTTCTACAATCCCCAAACTGCTCCATACTTTCCCCTATAAATAGGTCACATATGCATTGAGTACGTTTTCCAGCACTGCCCCTCCACATGTTGCCGTTCCCTGCTAATGCCTGCCAATGAAGTTTATTCTGCTGCAAATTAAATGTCAATTAATTACACTTCCTGAAAACTATAATTATCAGCGATGTCTTTTAAAATCCATGCTCCCTCTGGGGAGCCGTGAAGGTTAATTGACCATGCAAAGTGAATTACAATTAAAACACTGCAGTAAGAGTTTTTAAATATAAAAAAAAACTTTATTTATAAGAGATCACATGTAATCTGCTCGAAATAGAAATGTCAAGAGCGACAATATCACTAATATTAGTCTTGTTCTTAGATATGACTAAGTCCTCTCAGGAGTGCTTAGTGAATACTTGTATTCCCCATGAAATAACAACTCTGAGGCATTTTTTTTTCATAACTGTATGTCATGCTGTTACTCTGTAATTCCCCCTGGAAATCTGTGTATTAATTGGCAGTTGGGCATTACCACTGTTTTTGCTGCCCGCTTGGATACAGCATCTTTATTTGGCTCTATCAGCCAAAGGGCACAAGATTTTCTTTTTGTGCCATTTGGGCTAATCCACTCGCTCTCCTTGAAATGTCATGGTACCGGCACTGTTAGTCCATGTACAGGGGTGCAGCTGCACCTGTAGCTATACCTGGCATTGCAGCTTGGGCCCATTGACAGCATCATAATGATTAGTGATGGTCCTAAGGGTTTTATTAGCACTGATCTGGACCATCAATGTGTTTTACAGAAAAACCCCTTCAATATACACTGAATGGCCACTTAATTAGAGACACCGCAGCTGTCATGATTGGAGCTCCCTGTATAGAAATTCAACACAATCCTGGAGTGCAGCATAACATTATTTAAGCTGGTTTTCTGTAGATCACTTTCAGTGTGAATCCATATTTGAATGGGAAAATTGAGCGATTTGCGCAACTTCCAAGTACTGGTCATCGGTGCTAAACTAGCCGGGGCCAGGATTTCATATACTGCCAACCTTGTGGGGTTTTCTGGTGCAGTGGCATATAAAATAGACTGAAAATGGTGTGAAAGAAGAAAAACATCCAATAAAATGGGATCTTGTGGACATAACCAACTCCGTGCTGAAATGGGTCGGAGGAGGATGTCAAGAATCACTCTGATGAGCAGCTGGTGAACAGCCATGCAAAATGCAGTTAAAGGGGTTTTCTAGGGAAAATACTAATGATGACCTATCCTCAGGATAAGTCATTAATAGTTCATCGGCTGGGGTTCGTTGCTGGGGACCCGACTGATCCGCTAATTGTGCAATTACAGAGGCTCCCGTTGATTTCAATGAGAGCCGTGCTTGCAGTTACAAGTGCCGGCCACTACACAGAGGTCAGAGCAGAGACTTTCGCTGCTTCCGCTCCAACCCCTGTGTAATAGCGGTTCTGTCAGCGGCTGCACAATCAACTGATCAGTTGTGGTCCCAAGCGACAAACTGTATCTGATCAACTATTGATGACTTTTCCCGAAGATTGGTCATCAATTGTATTTTCCCTGGAAAACCCCTTTAAGTAAAATGCAGGTGCTCCAAATAACAAGTCCAAATGCACAACTTATGGTTCCTTAGCACAAATGTACTAAAACAGTCTGGGACAATAAAAAAAAATTATAAAGAATTACAATAAAGAGAAATTGAATACTTACTATCCCAGCAGCGCCCTGTCCAGTGCCTGCTGCATGGAACTCGGAAGTAGCGGAAGGTGGTCGCATGCACATGACCACTCAGCCACTCACAAGCTGCAGCGGCCATAGAAGAATCACGGCTGAAGACTGTAAGTGGCTGAGCGGTCACATGCACAATGAACAGCACATGCCCGCCTGCTGCTTCTTCTGCATTCCGTACAGCAGGCACTGGGGCTGCAAGGCTGGACAGGGAGTCACCGGGATAGGAGAATATTCAATTTCTCTTCATTTTAACGCTTTAGATTTTTTTTTTAATGACCCCTTTAAGAGAAACAGAATGGTAAGATTTCAGTGGGCAACAACTGAGCAATGGGAAAACATCACCTGGTGAGATGAATCCAGATTCTGTTGCTCCATGCTGATAGGTCAGAATTTGGCGTAAGCAGCAAGAATTCAAATCAGATTTTCAGAACCTATCAGCACCTTTATCCAATTTCCAGCAACTGAATTGCTGTGGTTCCGAAGACCAAAGGAGTCCAACGTGCTACTAGATGGGGTTTGCAATAAAGTGGCCATTCATTGTATTCTGCATTACATTGTGTCAGTGCCTGGCATATATACTGTAGATTGCATCGCGTTTATGTGCTCCATTTCATGCACATTTCTTTAAATATACTTATTTCCTTCTATAAATTCTCTCCCTGAAGTAGCAAATTGTTCCAGATTGTTGAATTTATAGTTTTAGCAATATATATTTTATTATAATTTTCAAATGAGGGTCATTAAAGTATTATTCATGTTCCGTAAACAGTGAGAAATGGAAGCAATTTCTCTCTGTTACATTTTGATTTAAAGTTAATAAATCATCATTTGAACTGACCTTTTGCATGAAAAGCCGGGGCGTGTAATTTGTCCTGCCAGCTATAATGTAGGCTTGTCATAGGAGAGACCTGTAGGGCACGCAGCAGTTAGCAGGCAGTTCTGCCGGTCACAAATGCAATCTGGAATCATTTTATACTCCAGTCAGAGGAAATGATACGTCCGACAAATAGGATTTTATGTAAAAGACCGAATATGAATGTAAGCGCACAGATTGCTTGGAGGTACAACAACTTAAAATAAGGCCATATTCTAAGGAGCAACCATCCAGAAGACCAGAAGGTTTTAGTAGCTGAGATCATGTATTATAATTAATTGCTTGGTAGCTAATTACATGACGCCAACATAATTCACACATTGTATGGGGGCTCGTGTCATGTGGACTTACAATCTCCCTATCTTAAGCACATGCATAGTAGGGGCAGTTTACAAAAATCAAATCCACGTATATATTTTTGAGAACGGGAGAAAGCCGTGTAATAAAGGGTTGAACATGAGAACATACAAACTCCATGCAGATGTTGCCCTGACTGGGTTTGAAATGAAGGCAGTGCTGCAATGCGGTAGTGCTTGTTATTGACCCCTAAGGGCTCAGTCAGACGAGCGTTCTTTTCACACATGTATAGGCGCGCGAAGAAAAACACAGAACGCATGTATAAAAAACGCATGACCGCACCTAAAATTCGCACATAAATAGTGCAGCCCCATTGAAAGCAATGGGAGAGGATTGCTATTCTCGGCTGTGGCTGTGACAGGGATTCCTTGGATGTGAAACCCCTGGATGCTATCACATTTAGGGATTTCATCATGTTGTTAATGGGGTCGGCAGCAGTAGCACCAGCCCCATTGAAAACATAGGGAGAAGATCGCGTTCTTCTGTCACTGCTGTGGTTAGGGGATTCCTTCATCCCCTGCCACAGCTGTCACAGTTGTGGCAAAGGACCGCGATGCTATCCCATTGCTTTCAATGGGGACGGCGCTGCTGCTGCCCCATTGAAAGCAATGAGATGAGGGCAGTCCCCGCAGGGATTTTCGGGTGGGGCTTGAAATATAAGCCCTACCCTGAAAAAAAAAATAACACATCACCTAGAAGCGCTGTGCGGGGCTCCGATGCGTCTTCTCCCTGGGTCCCTGGTACTCTTTTTTAAAATTTTCCTCTGGATGGGGTTGCATAAGCACTGAATTTACATTGCGTATTCACACACACCCATAGAGAACAATAGGGTTGTATGCACATAATACGAGGTAAAATAGAGCATTTCTTCTCATGCGTATCATCACACAGTGTCCATACTCCCATGTGCATTGATAAACTAAAATCCATTGCCTTTCATTGACTCCATTCACCCGAATTCCTGCGGCCGTGCAACACATGTATAGTGGCCCAGAACACCACTCTGGTCCCCTCCATAAATGTCATACATGTTTTGTCCACTGTGCAAAGCTTGTCCTGTCATATACAGTATGTGTGTTGCACAGCTGTGGCGCTTGAGAGGTTAACTTTAATAAAATCACTGCCTGCATGTAAATGTATAAGTTTGTCTTGTCATGTGGTTTGAGAGAAGGTGTAAATAAGAGTGATTGAGAGCAGGAAACAGATTCATCTTCTAACCGAGCGCTAACACAGCCACATAGAAGCACCTTCAGCTTCCATGTAGGTGAAGATGGAGGAAGAGGAGCGACATTCCATGGCGTTTGGAGTGTGAATGTAAGAGGAGTGAGTCCCATCAACAGAGAGAGACCTACCAAAAGTTCTAACCAGGTACCCGTTCACACTATAGGCTTTTCCTGTGCGGCCATCTATAGTTAGGATCACCGCACAGAGGTACTTTATTGTTACACCCACGTGTCTGCCATGCAGGTTGTTAATTGACTAAGCCTCCTTTAAAAATTGTCTGCAAGAGAGTCTGCGGAGTGACCCCTACCCCTCTTCCTCCTCTGGAGTGCTCCCAATCCAGGACCGGTGACATACAGATAACATGAACTGAAGGACAGTATTTATCCTGTGTATCTTCCCTACCTCTGAGCTATAGCCTGCAAAATGTTTAGAGTGAATTGTACCTGCATTATCTGTTGTCAAAGTTTATTACCTTCAGTAAAAGTTATACCGGGCCCTAACCGTTCCTGGGGACCTGATGTACCATACACAAGTCTCTGTGTTCATTTCGCCAGTGTGTAGCATACTGGTGTGTGGGAACAGTGGCGTCATGAGTGATAACTTCCCCCCTCCCATTTATTGGCATTCCCTATCATAGTGTCGAAGCTGGCCTGCGATACTACACTGGCCTTGGCTGCGACATGGTGCAGAGTTTGAATGGCCCAAGAGGGAAAGAAAAGCCCTGTTCATGTGCAACTAAGCTCCATAGTGATGAGAGTAGTTGCACATAAAGCCATGTGAAGCTGCACTGACCGTGTTATACACCAGTTTTAGGGGTTTTGGTGAATTTCCAATTTGTTTCAAACTAATTTGTACTGAATCAAACATTTTGCAAATATTCGGTGAACTGGGAGAAACTAATTTTTTGAAAGTAGAGGCTGGGTAATTAACCCAGTCCATAAAGCCTGCAGCTATGCAGACTGGGAGCAGCCTGGTGCAGCTAGATGCTAGAAGCTGCTTGCCTCATGAGATGCCTTATCCCTTACCAAGGGACAAACTAGACTTTTGTACAAGCGTGTGATTTTCGTACGGCTGCAACAAGCCGTCCGTATAGTCAGGGACGGACTCTGTATAGAAAGTGCTGGATAAGCAGGTTTTGTTTTATGCTTGAAGTTAAGGCTGTATTTTGTTTATTTTTCTAATAAACACAGGCCAAGCCTGTAGGACTTTATATGCTGTTGTGGTCTCACATTGCAACCCTGCGCTCTACCTGAGCTGACTCTCCCACAATATATATTGGTGATTTTCTTTTTTGTGGGGGTCCCTCAAATTGTAAAAGAAATGGTAATGAAAAATTACAAAACGCTTCATCCTTGTCACATTTTTAATAGCAAACAATAATAAAAAGGCAAAAAAAGCAAAACAGCACAAATATTCTGGGAGTAAAGCCAGGTCACAGCTGTAGCTACACGACGGGGAGACATGTAATTCAGATATAAAAGAGTGTCAGATTCATTTCTTTGACAGAACTTTTAATGGGTAATATTTCAAGCTGTGAAAAATGACTTTCTTTTTTTCTTTTTTTTCTGTGAGCTCCGATGAAGCGTTACCGCCACTGAAAAATGGCCCTTCAATGTACAGATAAAAAGTTTGAGTAGCTGCTCTTTTATTCGCCTGATAAACCTTATCTTTACTGCGCGTTTATTTATGGTATGTTTATATCATTCTTTCTCCAGATTGTAGCCATCACCGAAAAAAAAAAATTGAGTTTAGTTGTTCTATATGTCACATTACTGGATAGTCTGATTTGTTTTGGGACAACCCTCTGTTACAGTTACTGAGATGTGAGGGTGCGGCGATACAGAGTTACACATGATATTAGAGCCAGATGTTACGCAGACGTTAAGGTGCGATTTACTAATGCGGGAGACCTCTATATGTATATGGCGTCAACGAAGTCCGGTGGGAAGAGGTTTGTGTCATGTGAAGTAGACCTGATAGGGAGCAACACCAAGGACTTGGGCCAAATGCACGCGGCTGGATTGGATTCCGCATGCAGGATCTGACCCTGTGCCCAGCTGGTGACCCCTGCGTACCTCTCCGGGTTTTTCATAATCTGTAATGCAGATGTGCCGTCTGGTGCACATGTGCAGTACAGATTATGCCATGTCGTCGCTAGACGATGAAGCGGATTCTGCAACCTTTCCGTATTGATGACTGTGGAAGGGGCGCGGGCTGGATGGCTTCCATTAACTTCAATGGAAGCCATCCGTGCAGGATCCACATTGGAATAGAACATGCTGCGATTTTCCCTCCACTAGCAGAAAACTGCATTGATCTCCGCTCGTGGACATGGAAAAGCAATTTTCCATAGCATGTTTATGGGCAATATTTACTGCGAAATCTGGAGGTGGACGCCGGCTCTGGATTACTATACATTAAGGCCCATGTGCATTGGGCCTTAATGTATAGGTGACTTGCTGCTGCCAGATGTCATACGCTATGTACCTGAGATATAGTACCTGAAAAGTGATGTTCTATGAAACGGTTAAGTATAGGAATAGTAAATGATGTGCTGTGTAACATGTATGTACTGTGGTGACAAGGCACTTTATAGAGGCGCTATATGTGAAGGAAACGTTATGTGATGAAGGTGATCTACCACATGAGTATTTTTTAAAAAGTAGTACAAGAAAGCCTGTATGAATTTGGTAGCATCGTAATTATACTGACCCACAGAATAAGCTTAACGTGATTTTTGCTGCAAAATGAGACCCTCCCCCCCCCCCAAAAAAAAAAGTGCTATTGCATTTTTTTCCATTTCAACCCACTTAGAAATTTGTTAAAGACTTTCAGTACCTTACATGGTACCATTGAATAATACTGCTCAACAACATTTTTGCATCTGGTGTGCCATATATCAATTCTTATGGATTTTTAGGTGTAAAATCTTAATTTACCTTTAGAAATGATGTATCACGTAAAGTTTTTATGTAATTTAGATTTTTTCTTTTTTTAAAAAAAAGGTTTTTGTGTTTGTGCTCATTTTCTGGTGAATTATTTATAAAAATTAAATCAGTGACTGAGCTAAACATTTAATTTGAATTTAATACACAGTGGATGAAGCTCTAAAAATGGTCACTGGATGGCAGAGCAATGTAGTTGAGCAGGAAGGTTACCGACATGAGCCTATCTGTACTGCTGTTTAGTGTTTGTTGTAATCTGCATGAAGCACTTCTCTTCATTCTTACCTCAGCATATCGGTATTCACAAATACATTACAAGAAAAACATTACTGAGTTCTGATTGTTATTTTTATTTTTGCATTTCAAACCAGACAATATTTGGCAAAACCGTATTATTGTCTATGTAATAGTGCTGTGTATCTCAGAAATGTGACATGATAGATAGAACATGATTCTTCAACTGAATTCAGCACCCCAAAATTAGTTAAATCAACCTTTTTTCAATCCAGATACAGAAATTTGTTTTGGATAATGCAACTCGTCCCACAAAAAACAAGCCCTCAGATGGCTATGTCAATGGAAAGATAAAAAGTTACTTTTTTGATCGGGGAAAGTTGAAAACAAAAATTAAAAAAAAAAAAATGGCCGTGTCCTCAAGGGGTTAAAGCATCATGTTGAGCCTACAACAGGTTACACGAATAGCAGGAAGATGCTGTAGACAGTAATGTGCAGACATAACATTAGTGGAAAGGTCACTAGTGATATTTGTCAGAGGCTGATGGCCATAAACATGAATATGCTACATTACGACGCCTCTCTGAACACTACGGCAAAACAAGCTTTAATGTGCTTGTGTGGTGATGGAGTTAGTTGTAATGGATTGTACATAGCGCTATGGATGTCCTTTTAGCACTGAGTTATATCACTGACCATCAAATTTCCATTTAAAAAATGTAAACTACAGAAAACTGTTTTATACTTATTATGTGTGATATTGTCAAACAATGCTGGATAGGGTTTGGTGTGGGCTGCCTACCCAATAACCAAGTCATATACTGAATGGCCATTTTATTAGTCGCTGGTCTTTTTCCGATTGGAGCTTCTCTGTATGGAAATTAGACCCCAAAGTGCAGCATAAAATGAAATGACAAGCTTTTATGGATCAGTTTTAGTGTGGATCTATGTTAGAATGGAAAAAACCAGCAATCTTAAAGCTGCAGGACACATATTTACATTATGGAGGTTTGGGGTCTGCATAGAGGGGTTTCAGGGGTTGATCCTGCGCCATACAATGCCAGTGCCGGCTGTTTCTTACTGCCTACAACAGCTCCTATATCAATACTCCGGCTGATCGCATCTGTTATCCCTTTAAATTCGGAAAATGGTATTTAAATGCCCTGATTGATGTTCTAGAGCAGTGGTTCTCAATGTGGGCGGTGGAACGAAAAAGGGTGGCAGGGGAGTGTTGGAACATAAAGGGGGTCATAGGGGAGTGTTCTGTGTTTGCTTTGTTGATTTTTTTTCATCTAGTAACTATATTTTTCTAAAAATTAGTAGTGATAGCTCAGTTTTCATTGATAATCTGTCCGAAAACAATCTGTGAAATCCAAAACCGAAGAAACCGAGGCAATTATTTCCATATGAATCACTTACATGTAATGGGAGTTGTGTGCAGTCTGCGCGCCTCTATCATATAATGTATGACTTTTATAGCTCCATGACTCCGCTACAGATTAATCACACTTCATAACACTGGATAACCTACAGCACAACCTAACCCGCTGTATTCCATAATGCCGCTGATTACAGCACAACCTAACCCGCTGTATTCCATAATGCCGCTGATTGGCCGGAACCGCTTCAAACTTTCACTTGTGTGGGTCTCTGGGAGTTGTAGTCTTAGTGGACGCCAAGTGTCGTTTCAGAACACTGATATAAACTACAACTCCCAGAGACCCACACAATTGAAAGTACAGCCAATCAGTGGCATTATGGAATACAGCGGGTTAGGTTGTTCTTTAGGTTATCCAGTGTGGTTGATCTGTAGTGGAGTCACAGAGTTATAAAAGCCATACATCATTATTTGATAGAGCAACATAAGCAGTGCATTCATGAAGCATACTTTATAAAAATGGCTGAGAAGAAGAAATGGTATCAATATTCAAATGAATACTTGAAATACGGATTCATCCCTTCTCCTACAAACGGACAGCTTCCCTTGTGCCTCATTTGTAAAAAGGCATTTTCGAATCCAGCTATAAAGCCATTGAGACTGAGTGATCACCTTGCAAAAAAGCATTCAGACAAAATGAGTAAGCTTACTTAATTTTCCAAGGTTTAAAGTCAAAGTTTGAGAACCGCAGCACTGTAGGCAAGCTATTTGGAAAATCTGCTCTCAATGCTGACAAAGGCCTCCTTGCTTCCTATAAAGTCTATATTTATTAAAACTGCAATGTGGCAAATCACATACTATTGGGGAAACAGTTGTGTTACCTGCAGTTAAAAAGATTGTCAGTACTATGCTAGGGCCTGACGCGTGTGTCATGGTGAAATTGTTTTCTTGAGTAATGACACAGTAGAAGTAGAATTCATGAGATTGCTGCTGATGTGGAAGAAATGCTTTTGGATGTGTTAAAGAACACAGAATTTGTAATGCAAATTGACGAGTCAACGGTTAGAGACAATGACGCATTGCTGCTAGCTTTTGTTCGTTTTATTAGTCGAAATGAAGAGGTAGTGGAGGAACTGTTACCCTGTTTCCCTGAAAATAAGACAGTGTCTTATATTAATTTTTGCTCCCAAAGATTGCTAGGTCTTATTTTCAGGGGATGTCTTATTTTTCCATGAAGAAGAATTCACATTTATTGTTGAACAAAAAAAATGAGCATTTCTTATATACTGTACAGTAGTTGTCATCACAAACCAGCATAACCAGAAAGACTGTGAATACTATCAAGAATTTCTTGTTACCGCAATTATTTCCATGTACAACAATCTATGGTTCATTTACCGATCCCGATATTAATGAACACAAAGCAGGATTTATTTAATGACAGTCATTTCATCATCTTCTGGAACATCACCATAACAATCCAAACCCTGAATTTCCTGGTAAACATCTTGTGACTCCATTTCTTTCAGAATCATTGGTCCAAATCACTCATGTCTAGCAATAGCACTGTCCTTAAATGAGTACTTCTTGTTTTGCCTGACTGACACACAGGGCCACAAAAAATAAGGGCTGTAAAGTACCTGGCTCCCACACACTGTCTGGAGACTGTAACAATCACCCACAGCAGTTCCTGGACCACTTGTACAGCAGGGACGGTGTTGCAGTTTTCGGCCACCAGGGGGAGCTCATTACAGCAGACTCGCACAGCAGGGACAGCACTAGGTCTTACTTTCGGGGGAGGCCTTATATTTAGCACTTCAGCATAACCACTACTAGGTCTTATTTTCAGGGCCTGTCATATTTTCGAGGAAACGCGGTATTTACCAGAAATTTAACCACCATCATGAAAGCAATAAGCAAAAGAGTGGAAGAATTTTTCCAAGAAAAAACATCCCTTTAACAAATGTACTTGCTTGTGCAACCAACAAAGCTGCATCTATGATTGGTTGATGTTGTGAATTTATAGCCCATTTAAAATCTGTTATACCTGGCATAATGGCAGTCCACTGTGTGATCCATCGGCAGCACCTTGTTGCTAAACATTTAGAGGAGAGATTGCATGATTTTCTGCACTATGTAATTAATGCTGTTAACAAGATAAAAGTGCAATCTTTGAATGAACATCTTTTCCACAGGTTCTGTCAAAACCATGACAAAGAATTCAAACGTCTATCCATACACACCAAAGTGAGGTGGCTGTCAAGAGAAAAGTGCTTACGATGCTTTTACAAACTTTTTGACACAGTAGTCGAGTTTCTTTGGCCAATTGACCCAAGCCTTTGTGATGCAATCGAACTATGGCATCTTGACGTTGCCTATCTCGCAGACATATTTGACAAACTCAGTGAGGTCAACACAAAGCTACAAGAAGACAAAATGAATTTCATTAAGGCTAAAGGTATAATCTCTTCCTTCATTGCCAAACTGGATCTTCATACCAATAACCTGAGTCGACGCAAGCTCTGTCAGTTTCTGAGTCTTCAATACAGACTTTGACATTTTTTGCTCACACCTTAAACAAACCAAAGACGACATGCAAAGGTTTCATGATCTATGTACCCTTGAAATACCAACGTGGATACTTAATCCATTTTCAGCAGATGCAGAAGATTTTCAACCCAGATTACAAGAGCAGTTGATTGACTTGAAACACAATAGTGAAGCCCAAGCACTTTTCCAACAATGTAGCTATGAATGTTTTGGGGTGAAAGTGAAGAATTCCTATCCTATCCTGTGGCAGGAAGTTAAGTTGCTTGTGTTAGCTTTTCCATCTACGTTCTTAGTGGAGAGGAGCTTCAGCGCAGTTGAGCAGCTCCTGAAAAAAGCGGGAAACAAACTTCACATATGTGTAAGGGGCGACTTGTGACTGAGGTTGACGAAGATAGAACCAGATATGGTGAACTTGGCGTCCGCTCATCAGACACAAGGCAGCCATTAATGATAAAGATTGATTGTGGCAAACATTATTATTATTAGTCGAATTTCATTGTTCTTGCATTATAATTAGTCTTCTAACCATTAAGAATTAAGGTGTATCTTGCATTTTCTTTATAGGGTATATGATTCTAATGATAATTAAAGATGGTATTATTGCTTGCTTCCCCCAAAAAATTATGTTCTGCAATAAAACCTATTTATTATTGTATCCACAATTAACCTGTTTTTAAATATTTAGAAGACTCGAGAGCATCAAAAGGACGTGTACATTTGCTTCATTGACTACAGCAAGGCATTTGACTGTTGAACATGACAAGCTTTGGTAGTGTCTGAAGCAAATAGGCATACCAGAACATATGAAACAGCTTATAAGGTCGCTTTACAACAACCAAGAAGCAACAGTCAGGACAGCTTATGTAAACACGGATTGGTTCGGAATCGAGAAAGGCGTACGGCAAGGCTGCATTCCATCACCAGTCCTTTTCCATCTGTACACAAAAACGATCATGAGGCGATGCAATCTGGACAAAACAGAAATCGGAGTCAAAATCGGTGGCAGAAATGTCAGCAACCTCCAATATGCAGATGACAACACCCTGCTTGTGGAAAGTGAAAGGGACCTGGAATACCTTATCCAACAAGTGCAAAAGGAAAGCGAATGCATGGGACTGTACCTCAACAGCAAGAAAACGAAAGTCATGACCGTGGTAGGCAATGGTACAAAGAACATAAAGATTAACAATAAAGAAGTCGAGTCGGTCCAAGATTTCATCTTCCTTGGATCCAAAAATCGATTGCAACTGGAAATCTGGACCTGAGGTCAAGAGATGAATTACACTTGGTGGGATTGCAATGCATGGAATGGAAAAGATCTGGAAAAGCAAGGACATTAGCATTGCAACAAAAACCAGACAGGTCAGTGCCATCATCTCTCCCATAACGACGTACGGTTGCAAAAGTTGGACGCTCAGGAAAACAGACAGAAGGAAATAATGAATCCAATCCCAAGCGCTTTTGTGAAACTGAAAGCACACAGTTTACTTGCAACTTGGAAAACAGGTTAAAATCTAAGACATTGTAACTATATGCATTTACTTTTTCATTCTCTACCAGACACAGAATACGAGGTGGCCAGACTAAGTTATCTGGCAGCTGGACCAGGATGTAATTTGTAGAGGAATGGAGGTAACAGTATAGTCCCTCTTGTAATCACTCTGACTCTTCACTGAACGGGGACCGGTTTAACTCACGATTGCGGTGGCTGATTTCCTTCCTGTGGACAAATAGATCTTCCCTGGCAATGATCCCTCAGGTTAAGGCTGAAGATGAAAAATGAAGATTCCCTCTTTGTCCTGCTGTTCTCCACTCCTGCTGGCTCTGTGTCTAGGCTTCCCCCAAGGCTTGGCTCTAGGGCCAGGCCAGGCACCGTCCTGGCCTGGGCCAGCCTGGACCAGGCTTGCCTACATCGTCTCTTGACTCCCAAAAAGACCAACCTTCCACCCCCACGCTATATTTTAGATCATCCCCACTGACCAATCCTAGGCTAGGGGAAATCTCTGCCCAATCCCAGGACTAGACAGGGGTGATTGACAGGGTGAATTCTGCATAGTCATGCAGAGTAGACAAAATAGACACCAGACATTCAGTGTTAAATGACCAGACAAGAACAATACACAAAGACAAGAACAATACACAAAGACAAGAACAATACACAAAGACAAGTGTTAGTACACATACAAAAACATTAAGACACAGACAAACATATATACACACCACATGAGGTAGCTAATAAAGTGCTGTAGGACCCTAACTCTGGGGCACTACAGTTGTACCAAAATCTAAAGTTATTACCTACCCCACAGTATATGAACAGTGGAGGTACAACCAATGGGACCCCCACCGATCTCAAGATTTTAGTACAATTCCTTTAAATTGAACCGATCTACATAATAATATTGAATAACTTTTTGAATTTGCATCATTGCTTTATTTATTTACAATAGCACTTGCCTTGAGTTGCATTATGTACCGTACAGATACATTTACATTTTTAATGGTTATTATTAGAGATGAGCGAGCATACTCGTCCGAGCTTGATACTCGTTCGAGTATTCGGGTGTTCGAGATGCTCGTTACTCGTAACGAGTACCACGCGGTGTTCAGGTTACTTTCATTTTCTTCCCTGAGAAATTTGCGCGCTTTTCTTGCCAATAGAAAGACAGGGAAGGCATTACAACTTCCCCCTGCAACGTTCAAGCCCTATACCACCCCCCTGCAGTGAGTGGCTGGCGAGATTAGGTGTCACCCGAGTATTAAAATCTGCCCCTCCCGCGGCTCGCCACAGATGCGTTCTGACATAGTTCAGGGAAAGTGGTATCTTGGTGGAGCTGCTGTAGGGAGAGTGTTAGGAGTGATTTTAGGTTTCAAGAACCCCAACGGTCCTTCTTAAGGCCATAAATCTTCTCTATATGCGCTCAATGGGGCCGGCGGCAGCAGCGCCGACCCCATTGAGAACATATAGAAGACAAATCCTTCTTCTCTGCCACAGCTGTAACAGCTGTGGCAGAGAAGAACGATGTTTGCCCATTGAATTCAATGGAACCAGCAATACAGCAGGTTCCACTGAAAGCAATGGGCTGCCGGTGAGCGCGGAATGAATTGTCGGGAAGGGCTTAAATATATAAGCCCTTACCTGCAATTCATCCAGAAATGTGTTACAATAAAAATATATACCGGCGTATAAGGCGACGGGGCGTATAAGACGACCCCCCAACTGTCACCTTATATGCCGGCAATACAGTGGAGCAAGGAATAAAAATCATTACTCACTTCTTCTGGTGTTCTGTGCCGCTGCTGCAGGCTGTCGCTCCCTCCTGGTTCCCGGCAGAGCATTGATTTCTCTACGAAGGGCTTTAAATCCCCGCCTCCAGAAACACACGTGCCTTCAGCCAATCACAGCCAATGACAATGATGTCATTGAATGGCTGTGATTGGCTGTGTTTCTGGAGGCGGGGATTTCAAGCCCTGCGTCCAGAAAGCAATGCTCTGCCGTGGAACCAGGAGGGAGCGACAGCCTGCAGGAGCGGCGCAGAACGTCAGAAGAAGTGAGTAATGATTTTTATTCTTTGCTCCACTGTATTGCCGGCATATAAGGTGACAGTTGGGAGGTCGTCTTATACGCCCCGTCGCCTTATACGCCGGTATATATTTTTATTGTAACACATTTCTGGATGAATTGCAGGGAAGGGCTTATATATTTAACCCCTTCCCGACAATTCATCCTGCGATCGCCGGCAGCCCATTGCTTTCAGTGGAACCTGCTGTATTGCTGGCTCCATTGAATTCAATGGGCAAACATCGTTCTTCTCTGCCACAGCTGTTACAGCTATGGCAGAGGAGAACGATCTTTACGCTGACAGTGCGGGGGGGGGGGGGGCCCACTCTTGCCGCTATTGTGGCTTAATAGTGGGACTTGAGATGCAGCCCAACATGTAGCCCCTCGCCTGCCCTATCCGTTGCTGTGTCGTTCCCATCACTTTCTTGAATTGCCCAGATTTTCACAAACGAAAACCTTAGCGAGCATCGGCGATATACAAAAATGCTCGGGTCGCCCATTGACTTCAATGGGGTTCGTTACTCGAAACGAACCCTCGAGCATTGCGAAAATTTCGTCCCGAGTAACGAGCACCCGAGCATTTTGGTGCTCGCTCATCTCTAGTTATTATTCCAAACAGTCAACAAGATTGCAACCAGATACATCCCAGCAACAGCTTATGTGAGCTCCTATATCACACTAGGTCAGTTCCTACCACAGATTCCTATACCATGTATGGTGTAAAATTGACAGTACCTAGAAAGTAATCACCAGACATTGAGCCAGCAAGGAGTTCTAGGAGATTTTACACAAAGTAAATCAGATTCTATACAGTATAAAGTAATGCAATATATTCAACAAAGTTTTTCAACTTTTTTTAAACAATTCTCCAGTTTTAGGGCAAAATTCTGCATGGCCAAAATGGGACTGGAACTGTTGGATCAGAGGGATGACATAGAAGAATAACTGCAGGCAATATATATCTCTCGCCCTCTGGTCCGGGGAGATAATTTTGCCCTAAAATTTAGAGGGTCACCTTAAGTATATTAATTTTTACATCAATTTTACATTAATTTTTAGTATCTGCAGATATATATATATATATATATATATATACACACATACACATATACAGAAGTGTGCAAAGGTTTTAGGTGGTTTGGAAAAATGCTGCAAAGTAAGAATGCTTTCAAAAATTCTTATGATTTCAAGTTGAAGTGTGATGTGTTTCTCATCTGCTACACCAAGCTCACTTGGCAGATCATAGTGTCTATGGTCATCGATATTGCGCGTTCCTTACGCTTCTTTTAAGAGCTTGAACAGCACATCTTAAAACCCCAGTCTGCTTTAAGATTTTTGTCTAGGAGAGACCTTACTGATGCAGTATAGGTACCTTGTGTGTTGTGGTTGTGTTCTGTTTTGCCATGGTGTATGACCTGTGACATGAAACGGTCTTCCACAACCTCACTTTTGTACCAGATTTTGGCTGTTCCTTACCGAGTTTTAAGAATCCTGAACTCTGTTTCAGTTAATGACTGTATTTCAACCTACATATGAAAATTCTGAGCATTACCACCTGTTTAGTATAATTGGTTAATCATACACCTAACTATATTTCTATAAAATCCCTGAGTTTGTGTAGGACTACCTAGAAGAATTGAATACCTACAATGTTTTGAAGACAAAGAGTGCTCACACCAAATATTGATTTGATTTAGATTTCTCTTTAAGGCCCATTTACACCGACAGACAATCTTTCAAAAGATTGAAAGATTAGTGATAGTTTTGCATAAAGTACTAATAGGCACTAATTGCTATTGGTACTTTATCAGCTTCATTTGCATGCAAATGAGCCTCTCAGAGCTGTTGCAGACATCAGCAGGAGGTCTGAGTTCTGTAATTAGCTCCATTGTTCAGCCATGGGCTGCTAAAACAAAACTATGTAATCTCTAGTTCTCCATGGAGAATTCAGCAGCATGGACAGCAAACACAGCGTGCAGTCCTGCTTATCAGCTGTTTTGCTGACGGGGCTGGCAGCTGAGAACAGCTGATACAATGTTGTCAGCTGTAATCAGCTCTCCCCGGGCAGAGTACAGACTGCGGTCCTGCTTATCAGCTGTTCTGCTGAACGATGGTTTTCAAGCAGAATTGAAAACCATAGTGTGGCCGAACAGTGAAAAATGGGTACATTTAGACAACAATTATAGCTCAAAAGATGGCCTATGAGCAAATTTTGAGCGATAATCGTGTCTAAATGGGCCTTTAGTTCATTCACTTTGCATTTAGTTAATTCACAAAAATAAGCTATTAACATTTCTATTTTTGAAAGCAGTCTTACTTTACAGCATGTCGTTTACACCTGCCTAAAACCTTTGCACAGTACTGTGCAAATAAATGGGCCTCACATATCCCGAGCAAGCTGGAGTTCATAACTTCATCAGCTACAATGACTTCCTGTGATACTTAATATATAAAGCATGATGAAATGCATTTACTTCAGAAACTGACCAAAAAACTATTATGGTGCCCTCAGGATAAGACTGTCAGGGACTGGTCATTGATTTTACACAGCACTTGGCTCATTCTTCGCCTTCCGTTTGATGTTTAATACTTCAGTAGCACATTACATGTCTCACTGCTAATATTTCTAAAGGACATTAAGCTGTGTATAATAAAACCCCTGTGGAGAAATTTTACTCTTCTCCAAGATGACCATCACAAGCATCAAAGAGAGAGCAAGAAGAACCAACAAACAGAGATGAGACAGGGTGTACAAGTTTTCGACAAATCTGTAAGGCAGCAATATGTATAATGAAGCTGCCTTTGGACTGGGGGGGGGGGGGAGGGTGATAGGAGAAGTATGGGATCGGGCGACTGGTATTACCCCACTCCAGCTCAGGGCTAGCTCAGTCCCAGTCTCTGCCTCATACCAAGCTACATGCCGAGGAGTGAGCATCTGGTCTCTGGGTCTTCTGTCAGTTCTGCTGGTTGGGTTTCCCTGCTCGGGGGAACAACACAGTGGTTCCACATCCAAATACGTAACTAACAGTTATCATTTAAATGGACACTAACTTTCTAGACAACTTCTGCTCATCTAACAATCTACCTGTATATAATCAATTTTGTAATATACTTTAATTTATTTTTGTTTTACCAATGAAAATCAGTGTAAAGTGGCTCCCACTAGGGGTCTCCCTAGCAGCACTTTTGCAATCCACTGCCTGTCATTAGGCATTTGGCTTCTTTCATAACAGGGACATGGGGACACAGCTAGTTACTACATACTACAGAGGGGCGGGCATTCAGATGCTGCTTGCAGCTAATTGGAACAGGGCTATGCAAGGCATTATGGGAAATGTGGGAAAGGAAATCCAGGCTAGTACAATACTGGCAGAATGTTGGTACAAGAATGGAAATGTGACCACTGATCTGCAGAAAACGAGCGCAAAAGGAAAGCAAACGCATGGGACTGTACGTCAACAGCAAGAAAACAAAAGTCATGACCACGGTAGGCAACGGTACAGTGAACATAAAGATTAACAACAAAGAAGTCGAGTTGATCCAGGATCTCATCTTCCTTGGATCCAAAATCAATTACAATGGGCAATCTGGACCTGAAATCAATAGACGGATTACACTTGGGAATGCAATGCAAGGAATGAAAAAGATCTGGAAAAACAAGGACATTAGCATTGTAACGAAAACCAGACTGGTCAATGCAATCGCCTGTCCCATAACACCGTATGGTTGCGAGAGTTGGATGCGCAGGAAAACAGACAAGGAAAATTGATGCGGTTGAACTCTGGTGCTGGAGGAGAATGCTACGGATACCTTGGACTGCCATGACATTGAACAAGGTAGTGTTAGATCGCGTCAAACCAAAAATATCACTAGAGGGCAAAATCATCAAACAGTGGCTCTCTTTTTTTTTGGCCACATGAACTCACTGGAAACAGTGCTGATGCTTGACAAGGTCAGTGGAAAGAGAAGATCAAGACGGCAAAGAACAAGATGGCTAGATACAATCAAGGCCACTACGGACATCTCAACCACCGAACAGAAAGAAGCGGTGAAAGACAGGAATGTGTGGAGAACATTGATCCATAGAGAAACCGAAGGTCGGATGCGACTGAACGGATAATCATCAAGGCAAAAATTAGTCATGTCACTAAGGGGTTAAAAATGCACTTAAGGCGACTGAGTTCTGCACCAAATATATTTGCATAAGACATAAATTTAAAATCTACAATAAAAAAAAAGAAATTTTCGGTAGTGTTTTTCCAATTTTAACCCGACTGTTAGGGGGGGTGGTGGTAACCTGATAAACCAGGTTTCAAACAGTTAAATGCATATGCTATCTTGACAAAGGATAGACTATTACAACAAGCCGAATAATGTAAACCTAAACATTACATAACCGGTAGATTGCAAGTTTTTTTTTTTACCAAGTTAATTGCAGTTTTATATATGAGGGCTCAGTCACACGGGCACATCGGCGCCCGTGTTACTGCAGGTAGCAGACGGCCGTACATGAAGACGGCCGTCTCTCTGCAGCGCCGGAGGAAAGAACATGTGATCGGCTTCATTGCCAGTCATGTGTTCTTTCATCAGCGCTGCAGAGAGACGTCCGTCTTCAGGTACGGCTGTCTTCTTTCTGCAGTAACGGCTCAGTCACATGGGCGCATCGGCGCCGGTGTAGGGTGCCGATGCGCCCGTGTGACTGAGCCCTCAACTGTAAGTTTCGTTCCAGTATTTTCCAGCAAATGACAAGCAGCATGCAGCCCCCCTCTTAGCGATTGACAACAAATTACTGGTTGCTATGTTGCAATTACCATATTCCATTTGGTATGATTTTCACCCATATATCTGAGTGCGACTACGATGCTGAGGTTAGTAACTAGTCATAGTGAAGTGATCTTCACCCAGTATATACATGGTGTGAATTAAAAGTGCCCTGTCATCAGGTCTATTGCTATATTGCGGACGATCACTAATCCTAATAGTTAGTGCTAACTCAGACCAGATAATATTAAAATATGCCACATTTATCTATGGATGATGAATCTGGCATAGTTTTAGATTTTTCTAGTCCAACCTTATACCACCTATTAGTTGGCTTAGTTTACATCAAAAATTGTGCATTAAGGCCATGACCCCTTTTCCCCAAGCCAGGCCCCTTTTTCAGACAAGTAGTAAAAAATGTCCAAAAGTATCCAAAAACACATGATAAATCTGGTGCAAACCATTTAAGACAGTTCTTTGGCATAAGTTGTGGCAGAAAACTGGCGAATTTACAATATTAAATTTGTCCCATTGTGTTTGTAGAGGGTATTGTGCATTAAGAAACAGAGGAGCTTATTTATCACGGCGAGGACGCCAGAATCCTGGCTTACAAATGTTGCCCTGCAACTGTTCAGTCATGCATGCTGCGCCCCACCCCTTTTTCAGAAAGTGGTCAAGGCCCAGCCTTACAGGGCATGGCTGTGTGTAGCTCATCATATTTACTATAATCTATGCCACAAAGTAAATATGGTGAGATGCACACAGCCACGCTCCATTAGGCTGGGTCTTGCCCACTTTTTGAAAAAGTGGTGAGGCGCAGCAAATTGAGGGGGTTAATTGCTTTGTATTCCTTGGGTCCTTCATCGATCATAGTGGCAGCTCAACAGGTAAGATAAAGCATCAATTAGCACTGGGGCATACGCCCATGGTGAGCATTGACCCAATACGGAATTGCAAGGACGTCTCAGTCACCATTAGGCCTTAATCATACAAGCGTTTTTACGTGGCTAATTTAGCCACGCTAAAAAATCACGACCACCTGAAGCATTGGATTCCAATGCATTTATTTAGATAGACGATTATTAGCTGCGTAAAAATGTCTGTCTGGCCGGTGAAGATATGACATCCTCGGCCAAATACAATGTTTTCACACAGCCGGAAAAGATTGGTCTTGCCCTATCTTATGTGAGGGATATCCCTTTAAGTATTAGTTGCTGCAGTGTTTCTACAAATAAAAGACTTTTTTAACTACTGTGGGCCCTATGAGTTCACACACCCACTATTGCCATAGAGGTCGACCTCACTTATGGTTCAGGGTTTTCCAGATGTTCTCCAGTTGACTTCCGCTTGCTCAATCCACTATTATGAGGCCTGTTTGGCACTAGCCATGGCTGTCTCTGCTCTGTCTGCATACTATGTCACCTTAGCGGCACACTAGCGGGCTTCAAACAGCACTTGAAGTCTCTCTCAGCAGCTGGGTTCTTCAGTCCTGTGGGGCAAAATCCTCACCGAATTGTCCAGACCCCTGCAGAAAACAGTGTCTACTGGGAGCCGTCTTCAGCAGCGCCTCTCCATACAGCTCACACTCCCTTGACTGACTTTTTTGGTGCAGTTGTAATTCTGTTTGTGTCCCAGTTTCCACTGGGCATGCTCAGTGTAAAATGACGGGACGAATTATTGCATTTTACAGTTTGCCACCTATACGACCAATTAACTCTTTCTGGGTAGCCCTTTATGACTGGAAGAAGCAAACATATTAAGAGGCTTGTATCTCTTAATACATTTGCTGCTGGCAATCAGACGCTCTACAAAAACAGTTAACAGATATAGCAAACTCTTGATTGGACGTTCGAGTCATTGCCATGGAAGTACTATTTGGCCAAAGCTTGGCATTGTTATTTGTGCTCTAATTGGACCCTAGGTTGCATAGGTATTTGTACTCTATATCACATAGCACCATGCACACATACCCCCATCAAATATAAGGTTGGCCTTGACCGCTTACCCCCTTTTAATAGTTAATTTCCATTTTAACACATAATTGACAAATATGTCTTACCCATTTTTGGTGGGAATAGACTTGAATGAATGAATTTCACATACATGGATCAATGGTTTTAACAGACACTATAAATAATGCAGTACTAGAACACCTAATGCTACAAGCCTTAAACCATAGAAACCAATGATCCATATCTTATACTGATGAGAGTCAAGCTCAAAACACCTACATGGGAGTTGGATTGACAGTTCTGCATCCTGGTGTCTTATCCATGCTGGAAAGCCAGCAGCTCTGGATGTAAGTAAAGAATGATTTGCATATCTCTACCCAAGGGAACCTTAATCCTTCCTTCTTCGGCTGTGTGCGATAATGCTGCTTGTTATAAAGTAACTCGGAGGATGCAAATAGCTTTTGTTCTAAGGAAGCTTTAAATGTTTCTGTAAATGTCTTCTAATGATACGGTAACTAACACTGCATGTTTTTGTATGGAAAATATGTAGAATGTTATCTCTTCTTTATGACCTTTCGTATTTTCTAAGCCTTACTTAGAAATGCAATTTGAAGATACTGCTGGGACTGGAGGTTTAAGCAGTGGGAATGTGGCTCCGTCATAAATCACAGTGGCAGAACATTGGTGCGCTCAGTCGATATTTCTGTTTGCAAGCAAAATTACTTTAGAAATTTGATGAAAGTTGAGCATCCCTCTGCAGAGGAAGCTCTTTTGCGGGAATAACTTTTAATTTATTATGTGGCTGGAATTCATGAAATTACTTGGTGTACAACTGTACACATCTCTTTTCCTTGAATCCGAAATATTTGGTAGAAGTCGTTCATCATTGCACTTCTGTAATTAGAAGAAAGGGAATCAACATGAAAAAAACAACCCTCTACAGATTCTCCTCCCATAGGTGCTTAGGATTTCCGTGATTGATTAGGTTCATCGTTTGGCTTCTCATTACTTACATAGTATTTGTATATAATGTAGTAGAGGAATCAATGTAATAATAAGGCTAATTTCTATATGTTGTGTTCCAAAAGTGATAGGGATAGGCATTTATATATTTAGAGATCTGTTTCCATATTGATACATTAATGCAATCAGTATCTCTGTACGAATATACCATTGGGCAATTACGAAAAATAGTAGCATGTTGTATCTTGCTGCATGCTCTTGAATTGCGCCGCCCATGGTTTTCAACGGGGCCGACGGCAGCATTGCGCCACATGCTATGTGCATGCGATGTGAGGTCTCCCATTGAAAACAATGGGAGAAACTCTGCAGTCCTCTGCTGCGGCTGTCAGCTTCTTGTCAAAACAGCCTCGCATCTGCATAGAATTCACATGGTGGGGAGCGCGATACAGCACACTGGTACATTACGTTTCCATAACATTGGAATTTTAACATTTGATACCTGTTTTATTGGGCAGACCCAGGTACAGTCCTACTCAACACGCCTTGAAGCAAATCCTGCGTAATGTTTGCGCCTGATGAGCCACATCATTTCCACCACACCCTATTAAATTTCTCCGGGCATTTTCTATGTTTGTAGACTATCTTCTTGAATGGCAAGGTGGAATTAACAATGTTCTCCCACCTTGAGAACATTGGTGGCCGCCTATCCTTCCATCTCGAAGCTATTGTCTTCCGAGCCATTCCAGTGCTGTTTAAAGCATTCAAAGTACCTTTTAAAGGGGTTTTCTGAGATAAATCTTTTCTTTAAAATCTGATTCTCCATCGACATTCAGGGATTCCATTTGTCTGCTCCAATAAGAGAGCAGGTAAGTGGAATCTCTTGGCTAAACAGACCAGCTTTGTGACAGAGCATGAGTCAATAATGTGATGCAGCAGCCAAAAAGGCAAACACAATTCTGGGATGTATTAAGAGAAGCATAGAGTCTAGATCACGTGAGGTAATTATCCACCTCTACTCTTCCTTGGTCAGACCTTATCTGGAATACTGTGTCCAGTTCTGGGCACCCCACTTTAAAAAAGACATAGACAAACTGGAACAAGTTCAGAGAAGAGTTACCAAGATGGTGAGCCGTCTGCAAATCATGTCCTATGAGGAACAGTTAAAGGATCTGGGAATGTTTAGCTTGCAAAAAAGAAGGCTGAGAGGAGACTTAATAGCTGTCTACAAATATTTGAAGGGCTGTCACAGTGCAGAGGGATCAGCCCTATTCTCATTTGTACAAGGAAAGACTAGAAGCAATGGGATGAAACTGAAAGAGAGGAGACACAGATTAGAGATTAGAAAAAACTTTCTGACAGTGAGGGTGATCAATGAGTGGAACAGGTTACCTTGGGAGGTGGTGAGTTCTCCTTCAATGGAAGTGTTCAAAGAAAGGCTGGACAAATCTGTGTGGGATTATTTAGTGATCCTGCACTGAGCAGGGGGTTGGAACCGATGACCCTGGAGGTCCCCTCCAACTCTACCATTCTATGTTTCTATGAGAACCAAATAAAGCTGAATAGACCCCATTGACTAGAACTGGATCTGTCTGGTGTCCGTTTGGCCATCCGTCATTTTACTGGATAGAAAAGCCCTGCATATAGCAGGACTTTCTGTTCAGCATTTCATGCCAGATCAGCAATGGGGATTTCAAACGCAGATGTTAACTGTCTAAAAATAATAAACCGGCTCATACCTACTTATCCACTACCTGCAGATCCGGGTCTTCCTTGTGATATATTGCTTACAGACTTCAGTGCTGAACTCTGTGACTGGCTGCAGCAGGCTGTGAGGTACAGGCTGCTGCATCCTATAAACAGCATTTCACAGTGCAGACCTGGAACTATCTGGCGGGAAATGAGCAGGAAACAGAGAAAGGTATGAGCTGTTTTTCTTATTATTGCACATCGGGGACCTGATTTAAAAAACACTGCAAGTCCAAGTAAGAATTCTACCTAGACAATCCATTTACAAGGATCCTTAATGAATAAATGAACCCTAGTTTACCCTTGTTGATCTAGGAAAGGCAATGTAAAACAATTTTCCAAAAAGATGATAAATTTCTCATTGACCCCAATTAGTGATCAGAGCAAATTCGAGAAGGGATAAGGAGTTTGGCACTCAAGGCATATGTGCCCATTAGCTCAGCCAACTAACAAGTGTATTGTAAGATGCAGGTGGATGTTGTGGGATGGTGTGGTGGTGACAGACGGAGGCAATTTAATGAAGCAAATAAACTTTTTACTAAGCAGAAATATTATTTACAGACTATCATAGGAGGGTTTAGTTTTTAACATTGCATAAAGTTCAACTTCTCACCAAAGGAGGACACAATAGTTTAACATTACATTCCACTTTCTATTTCTCAGAATAGAATAACTGGTAACTGCAGCAATAGTCCTAAATCTAACTATCCATTCCCTCTAACTTCCATTATGCTGGGTACTGTAGGTTTAGCACTCTGGAGTAGTATTTACAATTGGGCTTATTGCCCAAAAGGAAACCTCTTTCATTAACTTTAAGACCAGAGCTTTTACAATTCGACAGCTCTCCGGCGTTCTGTCTCAGCGCACCTTTTACTCTTTACGGTACTTTTTCTTCCTATCTTGTCAGTTCTCCTCTGCCAGAACACACTGAACTCTGACTTTCTTTCAGTTCTATGTACGGCAGCATCTATCATCTAGTTATTAGCTCTCCATATCTGACTTTGGTTTTATCTCATGTCTCAGCACCTTGTCCCTCATTATCTTTGCCTTTCCCCGGTGTCCAGGTCGCCTAAAACATGCCAACCACTTGCTGTGCCGATCTTTCCTCTCTAGTGCTGAGGCATTTGCCAACTTGCACAGACTGGCCTGTCTCTCTCATTCTGTAATGTTAAAAGTGAATATATGGATAGCGCTCTGAACAATAGTTTAGTGGATTGGAAGAGGACTCACCTAGTATGGACCGCCTGCTGGATGATAGGTGTCCACACTGATGGTCTAAGTCAGCTTTATATGTATTTATATGTCCAAAGCACCTGAGTTCCTGAAGACGTCTTCAACATATAAGGAGAGCGTTGCAGGGGGAATCCCTGGGTATAAAAAACAAATGGAAATAAAATAAAATCCCCTCACTCAAGGTGAATGGATAATGGATAAAAAGTGAAGTTAGCTTACTTCGTAGATGAGTCCACTGTGGGGTTGGACTTCTCTAAAATCCAGAGTAACCGGTAATAAATCCAAGTAAATGCATTCTGTAATGCATAGGAGTGCTCACCCTCTCTTGGCTCATCGGGACTCATACTCTACTGCACCAGTTCTCAACACAGCTAAGCAGATCTTGTTACAATCCCATTGTCTCAGGATTCAAGAAAAGAATGGCTAGTGAGTCTTTCTCTCCTCCCACATGCTACACTAGGAACCTCCTTCCTCACGAGGTGGGCGGGGCTTAAGCCCAATGGCCCGGAGCTTGGCAGAGCCTCTCAGCCCTTATAACATAAGTGAATGAAGATGGAGCTCCTCCTACTACTGCATCATCAGTTTAAAAACATTCAAAGAGGTTTTCCAGACAAGACCCACTGCCAATGCCAGAAAACACAGGGCTCAGAACAGAAACCTCGACTTCGACCCCTGTGTAGTGGCCGGCGCTTGTAATTGCAGTCGCAGCTCCTATAGATTTCCCTAAAGCACTATTATAAGACATTTGCAGTACAGTTTTATTACAAATGGTGTTTGGTAAGAAAAATTTAAATTGAAATTTGCTCAATTCTGTCTAAAAACATAAAAGAGGTATGCCCCACCCGATCCTCTGCGGCTACCATTCCAATAGTGCCAGGTCTCACACTGCACTCTTCTACCGGCTTCAGTAATGATGTTTTGTTGGTGGGCTTAGCAGATTTCAATTCAATTTCACTTCTAATTGAACCACCGTTGTAATAAAAATATACTAAGAAATATCTTAGAATAGTTCCATATCATGCCAAATAACACTGCTACACAGTACTGACTTTAAATTCCTATCCCCAGTCCGAATGCTATATGCATGTCAGCATTTCTCCCCAAATATAAAGCACTGTGAAATACACTGTCCTAACAAAAGTAATTGGACACCTGAGCAAATATCAGAATTAGTATTTACAGTATTTCCATATGTTAATAATTAGTGGGGCTCCTTTAGCCCTAATGACAATAATGTCTGATACAATTCAGTTGGAATTTCCCTCCATTCATCCTGTAAATGTCTGGTCAGTTCTCTCAAAGAAGATGGACACAGCTTCATTTTTCCTAAATCGACATTTCAGTTTAATGTTCAATAGGATTCAGGTTGGGACTCTCTGTACAGGCCAGTCCAATCGTGGAAAATCCATATCCTCAAACCAATGTAAAACAGTGATGAATTTGTGACAGGGCACGTTGCCTTACTGGAAGTATTGCTGACTATTCCCACATTGTTGGCAGCACATTATTGTCTAAAATGTCAAGGTAACCTCCATGTTCATGGTTCTTGACACTACAACCAACGGACTGAGACCATGCCATGTAAAACACCTCTAGACATAACGGCATCACCGCCATACTTAAAGGGGTTGTCTCGCGAAATCAAGTGGGGTTATACACTTCTGTATGGCCATATTAATGCACTTTGTAATATACATCGTGCATTAAATATGAGCCATACAGAAGTTATTCACTTACCTGTTCCGTTGCTAGCGTCCTCATCGCCATGGTTCCGTCTAATTTCGGGGTCTTCTTGCTTTTTTAGACGCGCTTGCGCAGATGGGTCTTCTCCCTTCGGCTCTGCTCGGCAGCATCAGCGTTTTGGCTCCGCCCCCTTGTACACGTCATCGCGTAGCTCCGCCCCGTCACGTGCCGATTCCAGCCAATCAGGAGGCTGGAACCGGCACACATCATGGGGCGGAGCTACGCAATGACGTGTACAAGGGGGCGGAGCCAAAACGCCGATGCTGCCGAGCAGAGCCAAAGGGAGAAGACCCATCTGCGCAAGCGCGTCTAAAAAAAGCAAGGAGACCCCGAGCAGGTAAGTGAATAACTTCTGTATGGCTCATATTTAATGCACGATGTATATTACAAAGTGCATTAATATGGCCATACAGAAGTGTATAACCCCACTTGATTTCGCGTGACAACCCCTTTAACTGTTGCTACAACACACTTAGGCTGAAATTGTTCCCCAGGCATCCTCCACACCCAGGTACTTCCATCTGATTTGAAGATGGAGTAGTGTGAAGCTTCAGTCCATAGAGCATTTTCCCATTGCTCAACTGTTCAATGACGACACTGCTAACACCATTGTAGACGGGCCGATGCATCGCACTTCGTTTCCCCTGTCAGCCCCTTGTCTCCGCATTTCCCACTGGCATCCCGGTGTAATTCCCCACAGTTAGGACCGCTCCCTGCCTAGGTTGCCAACTGTATTTAATCCAAGTGCACTGATGGAGGGGGGTTTTGCCACAAAATGAGTTTTCTTATGATGGTTGTTTGTTATATTAATTAAAGGAGAATTTTTTGGATTAAGCCCATTTGAATGGGTAAATCTGCAAGTCGAATTTTTGACAGTTGGAGCTTAAACACATGAAGGTGTTTTAGCCCCGTTATGCGGCTGCGATAATCAAGGTCGCATAATGGGACAAAATGAAACCATGGATTTTAATTGATTTCTGTGGTTTGCTTATTCACTATTGGCATTCTCAACCATTAATTAACTTCCTGCAGAAAGACAGGGCAGGACATATTTTCCTGCTATTTTTTTCAAACTTCTAAGCTACAGCACAGAGTTTGAAGGGTCGGCGAAGGGCAAAAAAACCCCTCATTCATGCACAACTACGCTCCGTAATGGCAAATGTAGTTGCGCATACAGCCACCTGAAACCGCCCTGAGATTGCAAACACTCATAACTCATTCCCTGTAGCTCATTGTATATTTCTGGATCATTGAAATGCAAACCCTTTTAATGCTAATTTTCTCCTTTTGACTCACAAAGTCATTAGCTTTTATTATATTAATGATGTGGACAGAGAGCAATGCAAGGAAGACATAGCATGTGTCCTCCCTGTATTTGGTACACATTAGGAGTTCCCTCAATACCATCATTAGTTGTTCTTCTCTACCGCACAAGCTCCTTTAGATAGCTGTATGTGTGCTGATCCACACACTATATGGCCTCGGAGGTGTGCTACATTTATCACATATATGTATTGTAGTGGCCCAGAGTTAACGGAGCCCCTCCATAAGTATGAATGTGTTTGTCTTGTGCAATTGTATTGTCAGTGTCTTACATGTAGTATGTATTTGTGATGTGTATTGCAGATCTGCGGCACTGAATGGGTTAACGTCTGGGTTACGTCTGGGAAATGTATCATGTGACCATGTTTGATATATGTGTTTGCAAGGTGTATGCACATTGGTTCGTCTAAGGGAGAGTGCAGAGTGAGGTAGCATGCAACAAGCAGAGAAAAACTTCTAGTGAGTAGGAGAAACTGTGCCGTGTCATTGAGAGTCCGAGATGAAAGAAGCCGAGTGTTAGCGGACTACTTGCCCTGGGCCCACTTCACCTAGGAAGCCTCAGTATGACTAGAATTTGCTGGGTGTAAGAAAGAAGCCATCACCCCATGCTAAGTGCCACAGCCAAATATGAGTGGAGAGTGAGTGAAGAGAGTTTGCCGGGAGCAGAACCCCACAGATAACTGGGACTGTGGATTCGTCTGCCATTTTGAAAATCCTCCCTGTTGCACCACTATCTTGTGTTGGCACCGGTGTTATATTAGCGGATGTAACTTTTATGGACGGTTTGCTAAATTTCATTTAAGTAAACAAGCTCTACTGATCGTTCCTTGTTTTGCTCAGAAAGTTATCCCTGTGTGGACTATTTATTACAACTTCGGGATTCACCACAGAAGACGGAATGGTGGCGTCATGTATGACAACGAACTACAAGGTAACTGCTAGTTGTCCTTTACCCGGGGACCTCTCCCAGCAGTAACGCTTAGGGGAGGAAATGGTAGAGGCACCTGTAACATGGTCTTTATCTACCCCACCATCACCTCGATTGTGGGCCCGCTACTCACACGCTGCAGTATGAATATAAGGCTTGGATAAAGTTCTCCAATTATCTAGAGAAGGAATGGAGTTCTAATACCCTATTAGGTTTATTATAAGAGTTAGGGCTAGATGGTATATCTGTATGTGGTCAGACTCATCTGTTCTCACCTTTATTTTTTTCCCTTCTCTTAGAGTCTTCAGATTTCTACTTTTTACCTGCCATAAAACATTGGAATAAAGAATGAGTACATGAGACCTCCCAGACAGGTTCATTCTACAGTTTCAATAGTGCAGTGCTCGCCCTTTGTGTAGATGCTGGGTGCAGATTGTACAGTTTCAGCAATCTGATTAACTATTTCCTTAGTTTTTCAGACTTTAACATCAATAACTGTTGAAAGAAAATCCAACAAATTGAAAAAAAAAAACATTAAAATAAAATGTAAATTTTCAACATCCCCCAATCCCACCAACGGGGACTTTTTACAAACTTGAATTGTATCCATTATTTCCATCCTTGTGATACATGTTATTACTTTAAAGCACAGATTATGTGCAAGGGGAAAGTGAATTAATTTCCTTTCTTCTTCGAGGGATTATAACAGTAACATCTTATAAACATCAGTCATCTTGAATTATAGCAGCTGGCTGCTCAGACACAACTATCATGCAGGCCCTCCGCCTGCACGGATCCCTGTACCATCCCCTTACCTACGGACTTAGTTCATCAACTTCCTCCCTATCCTGGACTGAAGAAAAAAGTTTTGCACCCTACTATGCTAAAGTCGGGTTATTTTTCCATATGGACCATTCTCAATTTTCTTAATTTTTGCAAACAAATTTAAAAAATACCAATACACAATTCAATTGGATATTTTCATAATGTGCTTATTTTACGCAGGCGTATTTAGCCCCTAGGTTGAAAAACTTTAGGTACAAAATAAAAATGACCATGGCATTTAAATGGTTAGACAGAGGGAGGGTCTCTCTCTGTCTGTTCATCGACCACCACACGATGTGATCCCGGCTTACTGATGGGTTGACATGGCAGCTGGGGGACTAACGATGGTTGCCAGATCTGCCATTTTGTTACACTGATCTGCAGAGTCTAGTAGGCTGCCTGTAAGTGTTATGTGTGGTGGGCAGAAAAATCCCATCTAACCCAAGGCTGCCTTTGGAAGAGAACCACATGTTCTAAGCATACCACCCTCTCTCTGGTATAGAGTGCAACCTAAAAGCATTCCACCGTAGACTGAAAGTCCTGTCTGTAGCCAAGAGCATACTTGTTACCCTCAGTCCTAGGCAGTCGCTTTCTTAATATCTCTCCGAAAGAGGTAGCTAGACAGGCATGAAAAATAACATTCTAGTATTTTTACTAATATTCTTACTCTCCCACAGTCTGCGGTTCTGTAGGAAACCTCATTTGTTTGCTTTAGAAATAGGACACAATGCAGGGCATATAATATTGAAATGTATTACTCAGGCTCCATAGCTACCAGTGACATCTCAAGATCTCCAAGCTCCTGTAGCAAATCAAGGGTATCACTTTCATATCTTGGTGCCACCAAAGCAACTTCTGGGTAATTCATTATTTTTGCTTATGCAAATTAGGGCTCATTTACACAACCGTTATTTCTGTTGTTGGAGCAGAAAAATGCAAATCAAAATGAATAAAATTTTTCAGTTTTTTTCCCCCATGGATTTCAATGGCTTTTCAAAACAACATAAATGTTTCCACTTGATTTCTTTGTGTTTCATTTCCGTTTTCAAAAAGAACGTCGGCACTAGTTATTCTGGTATGAAAAACGCAAATAAAACATAACAGAATCAAATGGAACAGAAGAATGGAAAGCAATAACGGTAGTGTGAACAAGCCCTTAAGGCCCATTTAGACACAACGATTATCACTCAACAGCCATCATTTGAACGATAATCGTTGCATCTAAATGTGCTGCCATCGCGCAGTATTCGTTAATCTGTGATTTCTAGCAAGTTAGAAATCACCGATGAGTCTCATCATCCCGACACACTGATTTTCTCAGCGGGTGGAGCTGATAGTATTCCTTCAGCTGGTATCCCGCTGGGACTTCCCAGCAGGATACCAGCTGAAAGCTCTGAGAACACAGGAGCTGTCAAGGCTTCTGCTGTTTTTCGGAGCTATCAGCTCAGCAGGACACCGCTGATAACTGTGAGGACAAAGCAGCTGTTTGCATATACAAAACAGCTGCTTTGTTCTCGCAGCTATTGCAGCGATATCCCGCTCCCCCAGCATAACTCTTTTGTAGCTAATTGGCTACTTAGAGTGATTTTTGAGCAATCATCTTTTAGTCTAAATGCACCCTAAGAGGTGGGTTGGGGGGAGAGAAACAAATGCGGTAAAGGATCCTATGTCAAAGTTCTCTTTTGACTACTAAAGTGGTTGTCTGGGGCTTTTACTGTTGATGGCCAAACCTCAGGATAAGTTAGCAATACTTGATCATCGGGAATCTGACATTCAAGAATCCCGCTGATCAGCTATTTGCTGGGCCTGCTGTCAATGTGGACAGCGCTAGAAGCAGTTAGTGCTGTCTGTGTTGTAGCAACCAGGTTTGATACTGCAGGCACAGCTCCTACTGAATTCATTGTGAGCTGTGCCTATAGTACCAAACTGGCCTGCTACAATGTTGACAGCTCTGTCTGCTTCCAGTTCTGTCCGCACTGACAGCGGGGATCAGCTTTTCGTCGGGGGTCCTGAGCAGCGGACCTGGCGATCCTAAGGATAGCTCATTAATAGTAAAAGTCCAAGACAACAATTTATGCATTATGGAAAGTAATCATTTTGCTACATTATAAATATGTGCAACCGTAATGCTTGAGAGTGGCAGAAGCTCATTTGTACTTCATTTGTGCACTTTGCCTTAATGATGCCGGCTTGTCAGGCTTATAAAAAACATTTGATGGCATAAATTAGCCAATACTATAAAAATTGTTAGTTGCTGACAAATATATTAAGGCAATCAAAGTCCATTAAGTGGCAGAGCAGTGGTGGGGGGTGGTGATTGGGGACATAAAAATCTCATTAATTATCTAGAGAGTGCTTTATTACAATAGGCTACATCACATGAAATAACTGTACAACACAAATATCCTGGATACCTGAGTGAAATGATGTGTGCCCGGCACGTATGTATTAATGTAAAGTATTTCTCTTTTTATACCTTGTGGATTTCTTCTACCATAATTTATGATAACTTGCTGTACTAGAGCAAAGCCCAATCACCAATAGACAGGCCCATCAATGCTGGAATAGTACACTGCCTTATCACTGCCCCTCCTTGTGCTAGTTTCTAGTGATAGAGCCCCCTTCTTGACAATAAAGTATGAGAGGAGTATGGAGAGAGTATGGCTAGTAAGCTGTGCTGTGCATTTGTATGGCTGGGACTATTTGGATTATAGGCGCTGTGTCAGGGTTCAAACCTACGACCTCCTGCACTCAGAGCAGTAGCCCCACCTATTGAGCTATTTCAGCATGCAGGATAGCTCTCCTAAGGCCCAGTGTTCGCAGGCTGATCTGATTGAAGTCAATGGAAGCCGTCTGATCCGTGGCCCACCCACAGCTGACACTGCGGATGGGCCACGGATACCACAGGAAAGTAGGTTCAGTGGAAAAAATAAAGCACTTGGCATGCGTGCGGCGCGCCGGTCTGCGCTTTCACACACATCCACAGTGAAAAAGAAAGAAGGTCCGAACGGGATGCAGGAGAATAGCACAGGTAAAAAAAAATGTCCTCGGCTGCAGAATCCGACTCGCCTGTGGACATGAGGCCTAATTTGTAGTCTCGTGTTCCTTGTCCTTGTCTCCTGTTCCATGTTCTTGGCTCTGTGTTTTTCCTGTCTAGCCCACCTCGTGTCTTGTACCTTCCCCAATTAGTCTCCTATATAAACCTAGCCCTGTTCCCTTCTTCCTTGCGTGTTTATTGGGCTTTGTGCCTCTAATCAAGCTTCCTCCCTGCATACCTGCCTCTCTACCAACTGATCGTCCTCCTGTATTACCAGACCTCGGCTCCCTCCTGACTACTCTTCTGCCTGAACCCACTGTACTGCACCGCCATCTTGTGAACCAGACCTCGGGTCCCTCCTGACTACTCTTCTGCCTGAACCCACTGTACTGCACCGCCATCTTGTGTACCAGACCCCAGCTACTCCTTGATCATGCTACTCTCCAGTAGTGGCTACAACACGAGATTCCAGTCGGGCGCCAGATCCGTGAACCACTGATATACAAATGCAACAAAGTTTAATTTGATTCTTAACACATTAAGAAAAAGTTCTGTACCACAAGTTTATTTGCCTTTTCAATAGCTTTTCAATGGCGTTTGTGTTAATTTGACTGTGTCAGATCCTACGAGCCAAATAAACTAAACCTTTCTGGACTCATAGGAGCTAACAGGTCCAAAGAGGTGAGTATTATATTTACCTTCTTCGCCATTCTCCTGCTGTGCGCTATCAAAGCTGCTGCTGTAATGCATCCAAAGTAAAATTAAACTTTGCTGCATCTTTATTGCTCGTATTGTTTGGGTGCTGCATGGCTGCAGTATTAGCAGTACTGGGAGATGGTTTGGGCATGATATGACACTAGAATTTGGACAATGTGCATATATGAGTTAGTAATGAAGGAACTTGTGAAAAGGGGTAGCAGAGGATGCGGTTGCACCCGGGCCCAGGAGCCTTAGGGGGCCCATAAGGCCTCTCTTCTCCATATAGGGAGCCCAGTACTATGACTAAAGCATTATAATTGGGGGCCCCGTTACAGCTGTTGCATTGCGGCCCAGAAGCTTCAAGTTATGCCTCTGCCATGCACATATATGTACATGAAGCCTGTACAGCGGTGCATGAGGTGATTATGACTCTGATTCTATACATTAGGTTCTGCTGTATATGTATATTCGATGACCATTTTTAGCGACTTTATTAGAGACACCAGTCCTTTCGTGATTAGAACTTCCGAGTTTAAAAAATATATTTTATGCTGACGCGGAATGCAGCATAAAATCAACAAGACAACAAGCTCTAGTGCCTAAGAGAAACAGAAAGACAAGATTCCATGGCCAGAAGACCACAAAAAAATGAATCACAGAGTGGAGTAAAAACATCACCTGGTCAGAGGAATCCAGAGTTCTGTTACCCAATGCGGATGTGAGGTCAGAATTTGGCACAAGCAGCATGAACTGATGAACCCTTCCTGTCAGCTGATTAGAACATGTCAGCACCTCCATCTAGTTTGCACAACTACAAGAAGCCTCCTGTCCGCATGAAGCAATATCCCTGCAGAACGATTACAATATCTAATTGAACTATGCTACAATGAATTGCTGCAGTTTTGAAGTCCAATGTGCCACTAGATGGGAGTCTCTAATAAAGTGACCCTTCTGTCTGTGTGTGTATATACATAAAATCACAGCTAAGAATCTTTAATTATCTACACAGCAAATCAGTCTTAACATTTCCAATTAACTTATTCATATTGACCTGAAGAGAAAAATATTACCATACTCTTTGATAAAATAAGTGTTTTTAGATTAATGCCAGAAGACAAGAAAAACAACTACTGTTACCATTTAATTAGATTAGCAATTAAACTGAATCAGCCAATTAGAAAAGTGCAAAATAGGTGAAGATTAATTTTCAGGTTATTCAATTAGTTCAATTAATGTAGGAAACAATAATTGTATGAATTGCGCTGATATGTTCAGACGTGGATTCATTAGGATAATTGCACAATTTAAAATTGTTTTAATTAAAATGTCACTAGTATGTTTGTCATTGTAAGATGTTGTTACATTTGGTTTATTTCTTGACTATGTAAAAATATGGACAGCATTTAGCATGAAATGTAGAAAACTGAGCCCTAGAACTGATTCCACATATAGGACAATAGTCATGTGATTTGTATTAGAGGAGCTTGGGGTTGCCAGGGTCCTAGCTGAGCAGTTGGGTTCAATCCAAAGTAGTAATAGAGCTGTTTTGGCTGTGTTTTTGGGTGCAAATGAGGGCAAAAGAAGAAAAGTGGCACGCAAACCTGAAAGCGGTAGAGATATCATCGATTTCTGTTTATGCAACTATCATGTAGTAGTGGGTGCTTGTATGGGCTCATTCACATGGACGACTTTGCGCAGCTAAGTTCCACGTGCTAAAAAGTCACGATTAATAGAACCTATGGTTTCCAATGGAAATGTTCATGTGAACTATTTTAAGCCGTGCAAAAAAAATAAAAAATTGCACCTAAAAAGATGCAACATCAACGACTGAACTCAGCGACTCAAATTCCCTGCTGTGTGAAAAAATAAGTCTTGAGCCATCTTTTGACTGAAAAATCGCAGAAGCCTCCATAGACTCCTATGGGAGATGGAAAAAAAAGGGAGGGGGAGGGGGCTGCGTCCAATGCTCGGAAAAGAAGGCAGGTGCCTGTATTTAGGACATTGGAAGTCATTAGGAGGATTTCTACAGACCAAGAGAATTCAGAACATCAGCGCATTTTTTCGGCAACACACTGTTCCCAATTGTGTAAATGGGCAATGTAAACGCTAATAAAGCTTAAGGCTCGAAACTTGATCGTGGAAAATTGGTAATCCAACAATACCAATGCACTGTGGGGATTAGAATCGTAGACTGCTAGAGTTGGAAGGGACCTCCAGGGTCATCTGGTTCAACCCCCTGCTCAGTGCAGGATTCACTAAATCATCCCAGACAAGGGATTAGGTAGTCTGGAGATGGCATCAGCCATCTTCGATGAATGAAAATCAGAATGAAAACCAGTGGATCAGAGGACCATCTGCACAGAAGACCAACAACAGGTAGTATAACTGCCACCTTCAGTGCCAGGTGAAGATTTTTTCACAAAACCGGAGGGTCGCTTTATGAAAATATTCCACTGTATGTTGACACTGTTATTTGGACCCCTCATGGCAGTTTTAAAGGGAACCTACCACATCCCCACAGCACTATAAACTAAGTTATGGTGCTGCTAGAGCAGGTGACGGGGAGCCGGGTGATGTATTTTTAATACTCACTCACGCCCATGATCCAGCTGTGTCCCTCTCTGACGTCAGTGAAAACCTGACTCTTTTCGGAGTCATGTTAATGTGCTCTCCCATAGAGTTGTATAGGAGAGCGTGTGTACAAGACTCTGAAAAGAGACCAATTTTTGTGCTACTTGCCAAATTTAGAGATGGACATTGCTGAATCACGAGACTGGGTCAGTATAGAAGATACATCACCCGACTGCCCATCACATAATCTAACAGCACCATAACTTAGTTTATGGTACTGAAGGGAGTTGACAGATTCCCATAATGTATAAACTGTATGCTGATCCTGGTAATTGGACCATCTATGGCACTAATATTTGAATCCTATTATTTGCCATTTGGATAGTGTATGAGAGTATGGCATGAGCACTGATTTTGGCACAGTATGGCACTGTTATGTTGGCTTCCATGATGAAGAGTTTCATATGCGTGCTTCTACATTTCTGTAAATGACCTGCCAGTTTTTAGGCAAGTGGCTTCAGCTTCATAGTCTTACAGAGCCAACAGTAGTCTTCTGTTAGCTGGGTGGTCTCCATCACCCAGTGTCAATCAAGTGTGATATCAGTCATGGATACTGCACAGTGAAGATGGCTAGTGTGGGGCTACATATGTAACGAGAGCCATAATTGCCAAATGGGGGCCTACAAGAAAAATAACAATGGACATGGAGTCACTGGTAGAGTAGCTGTAAAGGTATGCAGCCAGTCTTGCTTTTTAGAGACACCTGACAGGTTCTCTTTACATGCTGGACTATGTAAGAGGATGACCATAAAGGAATGCTTCAAGCACTGGACTATTACCTATGGAATATAATAATTGGCAATTATTTTATTTTTTCACAGTAATTCATATGTATGTATACAATAATGCACATGCAAAGTCTACACTTGATTTTAACCCCCTAACAGTCACATTAAAATTGGAGAAAACCCTCCTAAAATGTCACTTCTTTATGGTAGATTTTCAATTTATGTGTCATGTAAATATATTTGACACAGAACTCAAATTGTGACTAATAGAACCTATGGTTTCCCATGGAAACATTCAGATGAACGATTTTAAGCCGTGCAAAAAATAAAGTTGCACCTAAAGAGATAGGACCCCATAGTGACCTAACTAATTTTAGCCTTAAGAACCGGTATATCACTTCCACTTTTGTGTTCCAGTGGTCATAACCTCTTTGTATTTTTCATCAGTTTGTCTGTTTGACACTTTGTATAGAAACAAATTTTGGGTTACAAATAAAAATGTATCGAATAAACTTAATTATTTTGCTTGCTGGTGGACAATTGAAAAAAACAAACAGTTTTTTGTTTAGATACCATGGTCACCAATGACTGCAACATATGTGGGATTAAACAGCATAGAGAAGTGATTAAATGAGCAGTTGCTCATTTTTCTAGTGCTTTTCTATGGGGGAAAAACCCATAAGTGACAATCAGAGAGCAACTATGTTCTCTAAATGATGGGGTGATAATATAAATAAAAGTTCAGGTCATCCCTTCCTTGGAAGAAGAGGACAGACAATGGAATCACAGATCTTCTCTGCTGCCACCTCCACCCCTCTCCTCTGCACACAGTGTACACAGACAGAAAAGACGCAAATTCAGTATTTCCGACCCACTTCGCTGTAGCTGCGGTTCTTTTCATGCTACCAACATGCATTTTAAAGCCGGCTTCACACAGACGTATTTGCGCACACAATAATCAGTGAATAGAACCCATTGATTTCAATGGTTTGTTCACATGCACATATTTTGCATGTGCACTTTCAGCTGCTCTAAAAAGATAGAACATGTTCTATCTTTCTGCGCATTTGCACACTAATGTTCCCCATAGAAGTCAATGGGGGGTGCAAATGTGCATGCAATACATAAGTAGATGTGTGAAACACTGCATAATTCTGTTGGAAAAAGAACACATCTGGGACTAATTAGACATTTTAATCTCTTTGCCACATGCAAATGAACAAGCCATGTGGGCAGAAAAAGTACAGTAAAATATGTCGATTGATTCACAAAAAAGCCTCATTCATAGCGAAAAAAGGTGTGCGCAATTTAGCTCCTGCTCATGCGAAGCCAGCCTAAAGCCAAGGTTCTGCCACTGATAGAACCGGAGATACAGCTGTTTGAAGTAGAGCAAACTCAGGTCGTACAAAACGGTACTGTCTTTTTCCTCTAGAATCATCTCTGTTTGTGGTAAACTGTACGGAGGTTAAAAGGAAAAAAATCCATTCTGTTGCCACTTTTCATATAAACGACAGTTAGTGAAAATCACCACATAGCCGTCTTCAAGTCGAATAAACAATCTCTTTGTCACAGCAGAAAACTCGCATGCTTTCCGAAGGTATCAGTATCCTTTTTAGTGGCATCTTGTCATTAAAGGAAGGTAAAACATTGATTGCAAAGCGGTCCCCTGCAACTTACACTTCAAGGTCATCATGATGGTGAATGCATTAATATGAGATGGAGCGCAGGCCGCGGCATTTTACCTCTTCTGTTGTATTCTCATCAATCACCTTCATAAATAACAAAGAGAGATGGATGAATTGATTTCTCCTCGGCTCAAGTGAATCTGATCTACGTTGTACATATTATACTGCTCCCTCGGAGAACAGGTTGCATCACTCATCACCCATACTAACCCGAGCAACCATGCATACAGCAGAGAGTGATGGGGACCGGTGCCTGATTCTACTTAATGTCCATCCCTTGTTATGCTAAATACCCCAAGACCGCTGATGAGTGCAAGCATTAAATACTTTCAGAGCTAAAGCAAACAAAATTATAGAGCAGCGGTTTATAGTAGAAAAGCAAATGAGCAGAAAGAGGGAATGTTTTATGGAAGTATACTCAATCACCATAAAAAGCCCTCATTTATGTTGCTCTTGAAAGGCTTGGAGATAATTATGGAAATTTAGTTAACATTATGCTGTGTGCATATCTCTACAAATGACGGCCATAAATGTTCAACACGTGGCTGCAGGATGTGCTGAACATATCGCTGAGCCGTCATTGTCCCTCGTACCACTACTAGGGATGACCGACTGTTGTATGTGATGGCCCCATAGACCAGTGGTTCTCAACGTGGGCGTTATTGCCTCCTGGGGGACTTTTTTACTTCTCAAGGGGGTGGTGGAACAAAAAGGGATGGCAGGGGAACGTTGGGGGGTGGGGTGGGGGGGGGCGTTCTGTGTTTGCTTTGCTGATTTTTTTCAGTTAGTAACTACATTTTTTAATCAGTGGTGATACCTCGGCTTTTGTTGATAATCCGACCGAAAACAATAGGAGAAATCCGAAACCAACAAGAACCGAGGCAATTATTTCCATATGAATCACTTACATGTAATGGGAATTGTGTGCAGCCTGCGCTCCTCTATCATATAATGACTTTTATAACTCCGCTACAGATCAATCACACTTCATAACACTGGATAACCTACAGTACAATCTTACCTGCTGTATTCCAGAAGGTCGCTGGTTGGCTGGAACCACTTCAAACTTTCACTTGTGGGTCTCTGGAAGCTGTAGTCTTAGTGGACGCCAAGTGTCTTTTCAGAACAATGATATAAAGTACAACTCCCAGAGACCCACACAATTGAAAGTACCAGCCAAGCAGCGGCATTATGGAATACAGCAGGTTAGCTTGTTCTTTAGGTTATCCAGTGTAATTGATCTGTAGTGGAGTCATGGAGTTATAAAAGTCATATATCATTATATGACAGAGCGACATAAGCAGTGTATTCTTGAATCATACTTTATAAAAAATGGCTGAGAAGAGGAAATGCCATCAATATTTAAATGAATACTTGAAATACGGACTCATCCCTTCTCCTACAAACGGACAGCTTCCCTTGTGCTTCATTTGTGAAAAGGCATTTTTGAATGAAGCTATGAAGCCTTCGAGACTGAGTGATCACCTTGCAAAAATGCATTCAGACAAAGTGGGTAAGCCCATTTCATTTTTCCAAGATTTAAAGTCAAAGTTTGAGAACCGCAGCACTGTAGGCAAGCTATTTGGAAAATCTGTTCTTAATGCTGACAAAGGCCTCCTTGCTTCCTATAAAGTCTCTTTATTAATAGTGCAATGTGGCAAATCGCATACTATTGGGGAAATACTTGTGTTACCCACAGTTAAAGAGATTGTCAGTACTATGCTGGGGCCTGACGCATGTGCCATGGGGACACCATTTCAAGAAGAATTGATGAGATGGCTGCTGATGTGGTAGAAACGCTTTAGGACGTTTTAAAGAACACAGAATTTGTAATGCAAATTGATGAGTCAATGGTCAGAGACAATGAAGCATTGCTGCTAGCTTACATTTGTTACATTAATCAGAATGAATAGGTAGTGGAGGAACTGTTGCTTACCAGAAATTTAACCACTGACACGAAAGGCTTCTCTATATACAGGAAAAAACATCCCTTTAACAAATGTACTTGTTTGTGCAACTGACAGAGCTGCATCCATGATTGGTCGATATTACGGACTTAGAGCCCATTTAAAATCTGCTATACCCGGCATAATGGCAGTCCACATGTGAGAGAATGTATGATTCTCTGTGCTATGCAATTAATGCTGTAACCAAGATAAAAGTGCACTCTTTGAACGAATGTCTTTTCTGCAAGCTTTCTCAAGGCCATGATGAAGAATTTGAACGTCTACTTTAACACACCGAAGTGAGGTGGCTGAAAAGAGGAAAGTGCTTACGACGCTTCTACGAACTTTTTGACACGGTAGTCGAGTTTCTTCGGCCAATTGACCCAAGCCTTTGTGATGCAATTGAACTACTACATCTTGATGTTGCCTATGTTGCAGACATATTTGACAAACTCAATGTGGTCAATACAAAACTACAAGGAGACAAAATGAATTTCATTTAGGCTAAATGTATATAATCTCTTAGTTCGTTGCCAAACTGGACCTTCATACCAATAACCCAAGTCGACACGAGCTCTGTCAGTTTCCGAGTCTTCAAGAAATTGCACGAGAAGACAGAGACCAACTTCAAGATGCAGACTTAAAAGTTTTTAGCTCACTGCTCAAACAAGCCAAAGAAGACATGCAAACTAGGTTTCATGATCTGTGTACCCTTGAATTACCAACGTGGGTACTCAATCCATTTTTAGCAGAAGCAGGAGAATTTCATCCCAGATTACAAGAGCAGTTGATTGAATTGAAACACGATAGCGAAGCCCAAGCACTTTTCTAACAATGTGGCTATGGATGTTTTTGGGTGAAAGTAAAGAATTCCTATCCTATCCTGTGGCAGGAAGTTTAGTTGCTCGTGTTAGCTTTTCCATCTACGTTCTTAGTGGAGAGGGGCTTCAACGAGGTTTAGCAGCTGCTGACAAAAGCGAGAAACAAACATCAGATATGTGTAAAGGGTGACTTGAGACTGCAGTTGACGAAGATAGAACCAGATATTGAAATTGGCATCCGCTCATCAGGCCCAAGGCAGCGATTAATAACAGATTGTGGCAAATATTATTAGTTGAATTTCATTGTTCTTGCATTTTAATTAGTCTTCTAAACATTAAGGATTAAGGTGTATCTTGTATTTTCTTTATACGTTGTATGTTTCTATCAAATGATAATTAAAAATGCTTCCCCCAAAAAAATTATCTTCTGCAGTAAAACCTATTTATTATTGTATCCACAATTAACCTGTTAAATATTTAGCTGAGTAAAATACATCTTTGGGTCCTGTCGCCTTGCGTGCGTTCCCTCACACATCTTCTGGTTCCAACATCACCTAACAGTCTGGTCAGAACAGCCCAGGTGACAGGTAATTCCTCAATAAGACCATCCAGCTCCTCACATTCTAATAATGCGCCCCCTCTCGAACTCTGTTAACTGGGGAAAATCTCTTTGATTGCATTGTAGAGGAATCTAATGGTCAATAAGCTCTACACAAGCAGAAAGAAAGGTCCACGACACACAAGTAGCCTCTGTGCGTCTTTTTATAGGCCAAGAGTGGAACCAGTTTTCGAGCCTTAGGCTGTAAGACCATTTACCACAACTAAATTTGCACATCTGCCTGAGATGTAACTGCATGCAATATTTTGCAGCAAAATGACAACTTCTTCTAGGGGCTTAATTTTTTTTTACAAAGAGTGTATATTACCACTGTTAACACAGCTTAACCCAGATAAGTAAGTCTCTGAGTATGTTAGGTAAAAATCTCTGAATAATTCATGCACAAATGATGTTAAGGTAATAGATGTTCTTGCATCATATCTATTAGTATAGTCATTTTTATTGATTGACTGTCATCTATAGTAAGATAAATACATAGACACATATACCCCATTTCCCTGAAAATAAGATCTACCCCGAAAATAAGCCCTAGCCTAATTTTCAGAGAGGTTTGAAATATAAGCTCCACCCCAAAATAAGCCCTAGTTGTTTCAGAAATGGATTATCAGTTGAGAACTAAAAGATAATACAGAGAATACGAAGGGTTGGTTTTCACCATCCCCCCATCCTCCTTCTTCCTCCTCACCAACTAAATTTCAAACCCAGTTTTTCTAATATACCCTTGTTACTACTTTGGGTTCAAATCTTGAGGTATGATAGAACTATAAAATGGCATAGTAAGCTAAGGAGGCTTGAACAATCTCACTGTTGGGAATTACAAGTGTTCTACAATGGTTAATATGTAGAGATGAGCGAGCGTACTCGGAAAAGCACTACTCGCTCGAGTAATGTGCTTTATCCGAGTATCGCTGTGCTCGTCCCTGAAGATTCGGGTGCCGCTGCGGCTGACAGGTGAGTCGCAGTGGGGAGCAGGGGAGAGCGGGCGGGAGAGAGGGAGAGAAAGATCTCCCCTCCGTTCCTCCCCGCTCTCCCCTGCAGCTCCCCGCTCCGTGCCGGCACCCGAATCTTCAGGGACAAGCACAGCGATACTCGGATAAAGCAAATTACTCGAGCGAGTAGTGCTTTTCCGAGTACGCTCGCTCATCTCTATTAATATGTCATACGTATGTTATTGTTTGATTTCTATTAATACTTTCAATAAAATTTATTGAACAAGAAAAGTAATCCCTGGTTACACTACATTAATAAAAAGAAAGAACACATTCCCCAGCAGGCTCGGTCCAGGTCCCTCCCGCTGCTCTCTAGAGGTTCGACGCGATTCCTGCAGTCCTCAGCTACTTGTACAACATGCTATGAATAAGAACTCTGTCTGAAACATGTAAGTGCAAAAAACTTTTTGGAAGATGTTTTTATCCATAATGTCATAATAAAATACTGCTTTTATCCTGGTATCCATGAAAGGGCCGGAGATTTTTGTTTTCTATTGCTGTGCCTGCACCTGTCTGTGCACCCGACGGTTGTGGGATCTATGCGGTGAGATGGCATTTTGGATTTATATAATATTACTTTCTAGTTACGGGAATTCATAAATCCCACCTCCAGGAGGCTGTGATTGGTTCTTGGTGACCACTGCTCAGCTAATCAATGCAGTGCTGGATGAATCAATGCGATGGCTGTGATTGGCTGTGGCTCAGCCAATTCACAAATCCTGCCTCTACAATGTGATGGCTGTTGATTGTTTCTTCGACCGCTGCTCAGCCAATCAATGCAGCGCTGAATGAACCAATCACAGCCATCGTATTGGTTCATCCAGTGCTGCATTAATTGGCTGAGCAGCGGTCGAAGAACCAATCACAGCCATCACTTTCTGGAGGCGGGATTTTTGAATCCCATAACCAGGAAGTGATGTTCTATGAGTGGTTGAGGATTGTGGGAAGCGCATCGGAAATGTGGAGAGCAACGGGAGGGACCTGGACCAGGCCTGCTAGGTAGCTATAATAAGACCTCCCCCTGAAAATAAGCCCTAGTGCCTTTTGGGGGGTCAAAAATTAATATAAGACCCGGTCTTATTTTCAGGGAAACACAGTATCTACACCGATCAATCATAATATTAAAAACACATGCTTAATATTGTGTAGGTCCCCCTTGGGGCACCAAAACAACTCTGGCGCACCAAGACATGGATTGCACAAGACCTCTGAAGGTATCCTGTTGCACCAAGAAATTAGCAGAAGATATTTTAAGTCATGTAAATTGTGAAGTGGATCTCAATGGATTGGATTTGTTTTTCCAGGACATATCACAGATTCTCAATTGGATTGAAATCTGGGTAATTTGGAGGCCAGATCTTTATCTTGAACATTTTGTCATCCACCTTGCAATCCTCAACAATTTTTGCAATGTGGCTGAAAGAGATCATTGTCATTAGAAAATACCACTGCCATGAAGGGTTGTACTTGGTCTGCACAATACGATGACTGTGATTGGTTTATCGAGTGCTGCAGTGATTGGTTCTCGAGCGCCATGGCTCAGTCAATCAGAGCCAGCTGGCTGAAGACTACAAACAAGTGCTGCCAAACTGCTGTAAGAGAAGTGCGGCGGAGCGGACAGTGCCTGTTAGGTGATGTATTGTTTTTTTGTTTTTTAATGCAGCTAGGGTTTATTTTAGGGACAAACAGTAGGACTTCTTACTGTAAAAGTTGCATTGCACCTCACAAAAACTTCATTTTCGTGCGATGCAACGCAATGGGAGGCTCTGTAGGGAAACATGGGCCACAAAACATCGCAAATCACAAC